>NC_133798.1:6111605-6436333 GCF_043250625.1 Sebastes fasciatus
ATGCCAAAATGACCATTTGTATAATGGCGTTAAGTATTCCATTAACATTCCATAAAGTTAACAAGTGTTTTTTTCGTTACTGCACCTTTTGGGCTTATTCAGTTCAACATGCTGTTTTTGTCCTCAAGGTCGAGTGCAACTCCAAACTGGACCCAACCAACACCACCTTCCTAAAGGTAACTGTTTGTCCTCAGCTTCATCTACTCCATCATTTGAGAAAAAGTCAGATTTGTTGTGCAAGCACAACTTCAATTTATATATTTAATGTTTTGTTTTTTTATTTATTTATTTATTTAACCTTTATTTAACCAGGAGGTCCCTTGAGATTAAAATCTCTTTTTTGAGGGAGACCTGGCCAAGATGGCACACCATTCAAAATTAAACAATGGAGCATGTTAAAACAGACAAAAGACAACAGATACATAATACAAAATCCAGTTTAGGAATAGCAATTGCACTCTTCAGTTACACAGTTTTTTATCTGAGCTTTGAACTCTCCCAGGGAGACAAAATCATGAAGCTGTAGTGTGTTCTGAAGGTTATTCCATGACCAGGGCGCAAAGTAGGCGAAAGCTGCTCTACCAAGTTCCGAGCAAATCCTCGGTACCCGGTAGAGCAGCCATCTAGTGGAGCGAAAGTTATAATAGCTGTTGGTGAGTGATAGGAGATTACACAGATATGAAGGGAGTTTGACCAGTATGGCTTTGTAAATAGAAATATACTAATGCTGCTGTCTCCTTAGGCTTAATGAAGACCAGGACACCATATCTTAAAGTACACAATGATGTGTACGGGGATAATGAGTTGGATATAGAACGCAGAGAACTGTGATACTCAGAATCTGGGCAGCGAAGTGTAGAGGAGGCAGCATGCATGTAAATAATGTATATAATCCCCATAGTCTAAAACACTTAAGAACGTAGCCTGCACAAGTGTTTTCCTAATTGCTAAATTAAGGCATAAATAATTATCCCAATTAACACAAAGTATGATGCTAAATGAAATTCTCAATCGTTCAATTTTGACCATCGTAAACATTTTACACCGACATGTAAACTGTGGGAAAGAAACAGCTTACCTAACATTGTATATATACAGTATATAGCATATAGGCCAGTGTTTCTCAAATGGGGTCTTGAGTTCTGCACTGCAATTAAAAAATATATATATATAATTAATAAAAAAATAATTATTAAGTTATTATAAGTTCAATGAAAAAATGTAAATGTAAGTTCGATAAACTACATTTTATATTCAATATGCCATTATTTTTTTTCTACCAAAAATGCGCTACTTAGGGGGAACTTGGCAAAAAAATATTTCAAAGGGGGTACATTATTGAAAAAAAGTTTGAGAACCACTGATATAGGCTATACCCTACATAGTAAATAGATATGTGCTAATTGGTCCATATTGAAATGTTAATGTTATACATGTTATATATTAAATATGTTTCCCTCGAAGCGTAATTCACAATGCAGTTTTGTTGTATGGGAATGTAATTTTTAGGATACAAGACTGCAATATGATGTAATGACAGGAAAAAAACAGCAACATGAGTTTCTATTGCAGAACTGTTGATAGAGAGAGGGAGTACAGTACATTTTCTGTGTCTAGTTGTGAGCCATTAGCAGTTTGGTTAATTGCTGCTCTCTCCTCTCGTGGTAGATGGCTGACTCTGGTGGACTTCCCCAGCTCACACAGGTAACACACAACCTTGCATAATTAACAGGTTGCCATACAACCAAACCCAATTTTAAAAAAAATCAGACAGACCATGAATGCATCATCCATATTTGACATTTGTTCAGTGAAATGAAAACTGATATGTTGTTTTCCAGCCTGGGAAGCTGACTGAAGCCTTCAAGTATTTCCTGCAGGGAATGGGCTACAGTAAGTATCCAGAAAAACAGACTGTACTTAGTGAGTGAGAGTGTGATTTCATGTTTGTGTCTTAGCCTTTGCAGTAATTTCTTATAAAAAGCTTTTTTCAGCAGAAGTATTATTGTAGTAATGTCTGAGTGTGTTGTGATTGATGTATTTCGTGCAGAGGGACATGAGCTGTGTTAATCTTGCCCTCTGTCTCCCCCGCCCCGTTCTCTCAGTCGCTTATGTGAAGGATCGGAGGTTGAGTGGAGGGCCAGGTACTTCCTCCTCCCCCTTCACCTCTGACCTCTTATTGCTGCCCTATTTGATGACATTGGCATTTTAAAATTTATTTGAATTTAATTTGGTTATGAATACAATATTTTGGGCTGTTATGAAATTTTTACTTTTGCTGTCATTTCTAGTGTTTTTTTTTTATTTTATTTTTTATCCTGTGGACATTAATACGGAAACCCTGAGAGGCAATTGAGAAAAAACATTCTGTTGATCCATTTTCTAAATCTGATCTAAATTGTTTTCTGTCGTGT
Source organism: Sebastes fasciatus (assembly GCF_043250625.1). Taxonomy (NCBI): domain Eukaryota; kingdom Metazoa; phylum Chordata; class Actinopteri; order Perciformes; family Sebastidae; genus Sebastes; species Sebastes fasciatus. The sequence goes on from NC_133798.1 coordinate 6,114,020, forward strand.
GTTTATGTCTTAAAGGTATAATATGTAACAGTTGTTGGTTACTATTGTTTGTAAACACACGAGGTATAGAGTGAATGAAGAGAGGGAGCGGCGTTAGTGAGAACAGAGCAGTGAATCAGAGAAATAAAACATTATCGCTGAAGTCCAGAAGAGTCCCGAACACAGCAAAATAAAAGGAGAAAAGAGACAATACAGGATACAGAAACAGACACCACTTCTAGTGATGATTGAGAGGGATTATTTTTGTATCAGTCTATACATTGTTTTGTTTTTTTAGGAAATTCCTGCATATTATACCTTTAAGAACAGGTGAAAAGGGGTTTTACAGGATAAGTTCCTTATATTTTTGTTTTTATCTGTGTAACAGGGAAAACGTTTTACTAGGATCGTTTTTTGAAGTTACATTTTCTGTGAAAACAGGCGGGGAAATAAAATTTGGCAGGTGGATTTTGTTTTGTTTTGTTAGGATCATTTTTCTCAGTGTTTGTTGTTGTAATACTCATTTTAGCAACACGTCATAAACACAGGAAAGAAAACAATTTCGATCAGACTTAGAAAATGGATAATTTTCTCACTTGGCCATCAGGGCTTCCGTACATTATACTCCATCATTGTTTTATCAAGAATATATTTTCCTCCCACGGAAAAATATACTGCCCTTACTTCCCCTCCCCACATTCCTTTGCCATTGCATCTCCAATGCTCTTTGCATGGCCCTCAGCTAGCTTTGAGCACAACCTTTTGGACTAAGTTTGTAACAAATTACAATATTTTTACACAACCAATAGTTTAGGCTTTAAATGAGAATGGCCAACAGAACACTACATCTAGTTATTGCAATCACATGAGAACGTAAGCCAATAAAAACTCCATAAACTGCTGACTGAACACAAGTAAAAACTAAAATTGTCCTCAATGTTATGCGGATTCTGCTCTTAACTGCTGAGCCTAAACTACATAAGCACAGTATACAATATGAAACTTTCAAGGTGTACTTCTGAGACTCAAAATTGTCCGCTTGACATTTCTACAAGAACCAAACAAGACTGACCCGGCGTTACTTGGACTGATACAGGACGCTTAAAGCTGGAGCCAATGTTTTTGTATTTATGCGGCATATAGTTATTATTTTGTGGCCTTAATTACTACTACTATGCAATTAATTTATTGAATTCATTGCCTATTTCTCTCCTCATATATTGTCAGAAACATCTTGAAGTGTACTGTTTGGCTGTAAAACGAGAAAGTTTGTGACCCGGCAGCCATGTTGAGATCTGTTGAGGAAATACCAAGCACCGCCCACCAGCCAGCCGGAGCTCAGCCAATAGGAACGCTCTCTCTGAAATGGCCTGTGATTGGTCAAAGTCTCCCGTCACAGGCTAGATTTATTAAAGCCTGAAAACAGAGCCATGAGGAGGAGCAGAAGTCTACTTATCTCTCAGAACACTTGAATTACAATATGCTGAAAGGTTATTATGGAATTTTTGCCCAATGATGCCAAAAACTTCTTGCTTTAATTGATTAATAATGAATAGCTTATAATACAGTTCTATTAGGAGAACTGAGCTTTATATAACACAAAGTGCATGGTGCTGGCAATGTGTCTCTATGTAGACACACTGACAGCTTTAATGAACAACTCCAACCATTCAGGGCAGTTGTGTGAGCCAGTCAGCTGTCTTTTCTCACCAGCTACAAAAAGAGATATTTTTCAGTTGTCCAAATTAGCATGTACTCCCAACATCTACATAATATCAACTGATCACACTTTTTTTTTTTTACAAAATGTAATGCTGGATTCGTTCTTTTCCCCACCCTTCCCTTTCCTCCCAGTGCCCTCCGCCAGTATGACCCGCCTGGTTCGTTCTAGGACGGCCTCCCTGACCAGCGCCAGCTCCATTGACGGCGGGTCCCGTTCTCGGGCCTGCACCCATTCCGACAGCACCGAGGGAGTCGGCACTGTCACCCACACCATGGAGGTGTCCTGCTGAGGAGTCGGCCAGCCATAGGAAGAGGGCGGGAGGGCTACTAGAGGGATGGAGAAAGAAAGAGCAAGATGGTGGGGTTAAGGGTGGTGGAGATGAAGGTGTGACCGCCTCTCTGTAGTCAGACACGGTAGATGGTAGAACGAGACAGCGACAGGAAGGAAAGCCGATGAACAAGGTGGAGACAGCTCTCTCTCTGTCTTCATCTGTCTCCTCCAGATCCCTTTGTCTGTCATCTTCTTCCCTGCTCCACCTGTAAAATACCATACGTGTTGCTACTAACACCCCCCAACCACACCTTGAAATACCCACCTCGACCCCACCCCTGTCACCCAGCACTTAAAGATTTAGGCAACTTGTTTTGTTCTTGTAGTGTCATTCTTGTGTTTGCAAACTGTCTCCTCAATCTTTTCCTGCACCTACCCACCCCCCCACCCCCGTCTGTCAACAGTCCACACAGCGATATATGATATAAGCTGCTGTTAATGATGGAAATGTGTCAGAGAAGGTGAAAGTGCAGGATATAGCAAGGAAAACAGAACTTTTATATTGTACTGCAATGAAAAAGTGTATTGCATCTTTTTTTTGCAGTTTATTCTTTCGTTGTATGGACACAATGTGAGTGATCTCTCTCTGCGTTGTTTGCAAGAAATGGTTATTTCTCTATGAGTGACTGGTAAGTGTCAGAGGGGGGTGTGTCCAGGATTTAACAGACAACAGAACACAGCCTATCGTAGCCAAGTGCACCTGTAGAGCATAGCTAGAGCACACCACGCTGATTTAAAGTTGCACTTGGTAAGATTTTATGTCAAACGTGTAAACTACACGTAGCATGAGAGGGATGTCATCAGCATACATGCGTTTCAGGCCACCAGTGGTTAAGTGAAACCTAGCCACTACACCACCAGGGAGTCCATCCGTTTTTATTGCTTTTACCGCGATAATCTGTACGTGATTTGGTCTAAGTACAACCAAACTCGTGTTTGAATTGTCTTGATTTTGAGCAAGATGACAATCTGCGATTTGTGAGCCGCTGGAGTCCATCTATTGTTTAGTATCAAATACGCTTAAAATGATTGATATGAATATAACGTAGCAAATGTAGCAGCAAAGTTACTCTTGATCAGCAAACAACTCACAGGTGGAATTGGGCTTGTGTTTCCAGACTTTAATCGCTCACTTATAATCGATACCTTACAGAGTGAAGGAAGAAACTGCTTAAAATATAATTATTTATATTATTGTATCTGCCTGAGCTGAAATTGCAAAATGTGTAGTGCAACGCAAGATAATTCTATCCACACCAATCAGGACACTACAGATGTAATCACTTGTTATGTCACTTTTCTGCAAGGAAGAGACAAATTAAACCAAACTGTCTTCTAAGAAGCACTTAAAAAGTGGTCTAATCCGGAAAAAGCTCCACTCCATTAGGCGTGACGCTGAGGCTGGTGAACAGGACACATCACATTATCAATTATTGAAGCTCAAATCTTCCATTATTACTAGTACTGCTGTTACTTAGTACTGCCTTTCAGAGCCACATTAGTGCAATGTTGCTGAGTGCAGCTTTAACCTGTGTCATCTCACATTTCTAAGCCAATCCACTACATGAATATAGGCTAGAATTAGTATTTATTAACATGTATATGCATGTGTATGTGAAAGTAATCTTAGGGCATTCTAGTATCAGAGTATAGTATCTAGTATTAGGGCATTCTTCATTAGCATCGTGCATGTGACTATAGTTAAATAGAGCCATGGATGCATCATCAGTCTGTAACTCCAGCGCATGGACGCGGTTCTGGCCGTAGTCGGCTCTTTGTGGTCTCTAACATGACAATCACACTCTGACCCAAACCAAACTAGACCAGGGGGGACCGAGGCAGGACCAGGCCGACCCGACGAGCTCTCTTTCCGGGTCACCACCAAAGAACTCGCAGCAGCCTTCCCTTACAGCGCCCAGCCTCACTCCATGGATATACCAAAGCTACCCACCCACACACACACCACACACCACACCACACACACACACACACACACACACACACACACACACACACACACACACACACACACACACACACACACACACACACACACGTAGCCACAACCACAAACATACCCCCATGCACATACACATTTTCACACACCTTCTCAAATTAAAACCTGCGTGGGCTGTGCTTTGTAAGGGAACTAAGCCAACAAAATCACACACAAGAAGGAATCCATTGTTATGTGGTCAGTGTGTGTTTTGATGTGATGTGTAACCATCATCTCACCAGTGTAGAGCATGTGTATAAGTATAGTTTTAGACTAGTGAAGCTGTGTGCTGTTATCTGCTGTAATACTGGACAACCTTGTCAATAGTGACCAGAGATGGGGGGGGGCCCCTGTTTCTTTGGCTTAGTAATGTACAGTATTCATGTACCATAGTCACCTTCTCCTGTTTCCAGTTTTACAAAAACACCCTTTTGGTCCCCTGTCAGAAGGGGCGTAGCTTTCAATTGCTGAGGTGTGCGCTTGCCTGAGGTGGCCTGTAAGGGGCGGGGCTTTTTTGGAGCCATTTGGGCACCAAGCTCAGAATGTAGGGCAACCCCCAGCCACCTTAAAAAAATAACCCCTTCCCCCTAAAAAAAAAAAAAGGTGCCCCGGCTCTCACAGGCAAACCCAGTCGCACCCTAAAGGGCTATCAGCTGAAGTCACTTTTTAAAAATGTTGGTAGTGTTAGTCGTGTTTCTGAGCACCAGGGGGCCCTAGAGACCAGCAGATAGGTAAGAGAATATGTGGAGGGGGGGTTTCAAGCAAAGAAGAACAGAGGGGATTGTTACCAAAACATAAGGAGAGAGAGATTCTGACCTGAAAAAGAGTGAATGAATGAATGTTAAAAGAAAACGAATGTGATTTTGATGAAACTGGAGAGATTACTGTTGAATTGTTTGAAATATCCAATAAATGTAATAGTTGGGAAAAAACAAATCCTGACATGTGGAAATTATGACGAGATATTAGACGGTCAGATCAAACACCTCAGTTGCTCCTCGCAGAACATCGTGGATGAATTCCATGAACGCTGAAGTTTGCATGTAGCGAAGTATACGGTCATCTTTCAGCGTTTCCTCTCTTCTCTAAGCTATTTTCTGCCATCTACACTTAGGTTTCCTCCCACACGACTTCTACCCAAACTGCCTGGGGGGCTCCTGAATGTATTTTGTCCTTTTTTGAAGTGCTGTACAGTATTGTCAACCTACGCCTCTCAGAAGCCCTCGCTATGGTTTGCACTTCTATCCCCGCTCCACATCTTTGACATTTAACCCCGCACATGAAAACCCAGCTCCCTCCTGCTCCTCCTCAAGGTCTACAAATAGTGAAGTTCAGTAGCGATTTGTGAAAGTCGACAGCTCCTGTAAGCTGGCGCTCGATCAGTTTGTATAGACCTTGGTCCTCCTTGCACTTGTAGATACTTTTTATTTATAGAGCAGGTTACCCGACCCGAACACTCTAACACTACTGTATTGTGAAGAAAACGTCGACATATTTCTGTTTCCTCTTCCCAGTTTCTCTTTTTTATAGGCAACAATAGGTGTAACCTCATCTTGATATATAATGATATTGGTTCCTGTGTACTACTATTATTCTTCTTATTCATACTGCCATTATAATTGATTTGTATTGAGCAATAAGTTCTTTTTTTCTCGTTTGGTTGTTTCATATTGTGGGAGTCTTCCCTATGAGCTTGTTTCTATTCACAACAGTAGAAGGACTCTTACCTACTTTGCTGTCATTCAGATGTGTAATGTAAAGTTTAAATATATTCTATACAAATAAATATAAAAAGTAAGCTGTCTCTGTCCATGTACTGATCAAGTAACAAGTAAGAAATAAAGACTTTATGTCAGAATTGTGTGGAGTCAGGTGTCTGATCATTTTCAGTTGTGTAGACATCTGTGCTGTCATATCAGTTCAACGTATGGTGAGCAGTTCTCACTTCACTTTGCACAGCTCTTACTTCTGCTGTGACAAAATCTAATTTTTGAGATACATATTATTAAACAGACAGATGCCACCCCTCGATGAGAGCAACTGCTACACACATTAGTGAACTTCAAACAGTTGAAAGTATTTTTTTATTATGTTTTAACATCATATTGTAAACAACATGTCTTCCTCACCTCATGCAGATAGATGGATTCTAGAAAATCCTAATGTCTCCACACTATAGGTACATACATTAATCCACTATAGAAGCCCTGTTCAGACCTGGTATAAACGTGCGTCCTGAGTCCCAAGAGTCCCAAATGGACAGCTCTAAGGAGAGGTGTCAAGACGCATTGAGGTCTGATCACTCAGATCCAGAGGTGGTCTGTACCCCATATTGTCACATTCTTTTAGCAGTGTGTAGTGAATGTGTCCTGGGCCACATTAAAGACTCAACTGACGTCCCGCTGGGATCCACGGGGTCTCTGAGCTCCTCATGTGAATAGACAGGCAGACACGAGCGCTTGTCTGCCTTGCAGCATGGAAACGGCTTCTGTGCTCTACTGTATTCTGTCGGTAAAACTGTATTTTATTAAAATATATCTTATCTATAGGCTACATATCTACAGACTGTCAGACTAGGCACATAAAGTGCATTATTATCATACTGATGGAGATGTGTCTGTGTTTTTGTGCCGGTGCTTTGCACGGAGCTGATACCCGCCCGCCCGCTCTCATCCCTGGCCCCCCTTAAGCTCTGTGCCCCGCCGTTGCCTGGCAAAGGCGGCGGTGTCGGCGGTACAATAACCTTTAATTTTGATGTTAATGAAATGTGCCTGAATTCATGAATATGTAGGATATTACTACTGACATTCCTGTTATATTACGTCACAACGTCTGCCCTATTAGCCATGTGCTTACTACGTGTTTATTTGCATATAGAGCGGGGAAGTGAGATTGTATCATAAACGGTCACTGGAGATGCATGTGGAGACACATTCTAATGCCAGACGTACCTAAAGCTGTCCAATTGTGTTTGGATCACTGAGGACGCATGTTAGTGCCAGGTCTGAACAGGGAGAACTAGGTCTTGCAATGCAAATGTATATTATGCCGAATTTACCACGTCAATTTACCATGTGTACCATGTATAGTACAGGTAATTTCACACCCCCTCAATGCTTTTTGCTGGCCTTCATTAACGAGTCACCTTTATTTGTTCATGCTGGTCACTATAACTGCAGCCATTATTTAGATACAGGCTTTTATGGAAACATTGTCAGCATTGTCCATTTAGCTAAACAAAACCTTGTAGGAGACCATGTTGGAGTCACAGTAGGCATGTAGCATCTGGTCCACAGGGCTGTAGTTCAGGGCAAAAATGTTGGGAGACATCTTGTTGATGAAGACACCAATGTTGAACCTCTCCACCCCTGTCGCGGTGTCAAACGAGTAGAAGATCTCCTCCAAATCTTTGTCGACATACCGCGTCGCATAGAGCACACCGCAGGCCATGAAGGTGTTAGTCACCGCCTGCTTGTAGACAGAGGTGTACCAGGTTTGGCCAAGCGTCAGCGGTTCGCCCTCCTCCACCTTGGACAACACCAGGTTGCCAAAGTCCTGGTTGGTGGTATAGATCACCCAGACGCCTGACTCATCTGTCGCTAGGTCCAGGTCGGTGAACGGGTAGCATTCATCAAGGCGGCAGAAGTTCCCCTTTGAGTTAAACCTGAAAAAAACAGAAGTGATGTTTCATTTGGAAATGAAGGAAATAGGCGGGGTCATGCTTCATCAATGCATCATCAGTTACACTGCGCATATATTTTACCCAGAGGTCTTAATGTTCTGGCTGATCGGAATCCTTAGAAAAATTCCTGAATCCAGATCATGATCTGGATCGCCACCAAAATCTAATGGATTGTTCATTGTGCCACACCCCACCCCTCCAAAAAATGTCATTCAAATCCATCACAGACCTTTGGAGTAATCCTGCTAACAGACAGACCAACAAACCAATAAACAAACCAACGCCAGTGAAAACATAACCTGCTTCCTAGGCCTTCGGCCTTGGCGGAGGTAATAATGATCTTAAAGACAAAGTCGAGCAGCGAACCTGGTGCCTTTTGGTAGTTGTGAGTTGGTAACGGTTTTGGCGGTGAGGTTGAATCGACAAACAGTGTCTAGGTTGTAACAGTTGTAGTACAAGGCCTCTCCATACATCACAACATTTGGACCCTGGATGGTGTTGGTGGTTGGGTTAGAGGGGCTGATCATGACATTACCTGGAAGAAGAAGGAGAAAAAGAAGAAGAAGAAGAAGAAGAAGAAAAAGAAGAAGAAAAAGGGGAAAGAGTAACTCCAATGTAAACCCATCCATATCATTATTAGACGCTCACCGCAAGTGCCCCGAAAGTCAGGTGACATAGTATAAAGAGCGTCAAAGTCCGCGTAGGGAGGAGGACGGGGTGGATGGACGGGTTAACAAACATATGTCCTGCTGACCGGTCCCGTGTGAACCCAAAAGTCAGCGTTGACGTATTTACGTTGACTACTTAACTTACGCAGGCTATATAACTTACTTACTGTAACAAACCACCCAAAACCACAATGTTTTCCTAAACATAACAAAGTAGTTTTGTTTGAAATCACAACATTAACTACATGTTTAAAACTACGACGTAGTATACGTAGGGCTGCCGAGTGCATTAAAAAGTGATGGGGGACCTGGCCAAGCGTCCATACGGGTTGGGAATGAGAACAGGTTGGGTAATTACCAGTAGGGCTTTAATACATGCTCTTGTCCATTAGAAGTATCAATTGCTAGTGATGGCGAGCTGAAGCCTCATGAAGCTTTGAAGCTTTCCAGCAAATTGGTTCGGAAAAGGGTTAATTTCTCGAGGCTTTATGTGCTCACGAAACCACCTGGTGGTCAAAGAGTGTAAAACAGGCAGATATGATCTTAACCATGTGATAAGATAAGATAAGATAAGATCAGATATTCCTTTATTAGTCCTGCAGTGGGGACATGTGCAGTGTACAACAGCAAAGGGGATAGTGCAAAAAACAAGATGCACCAGCTAACACAGTAAAAAAAGAGCTAAACAAAGTGCAACAAAATATGAACCATTTAAATAGAAGGAAGTATAAAAATAGGAGCAGTATATACAGTATTGACAATAAACAGACTATTAACAAAATTGCACAAGTGGAAAATGATATTGCACAGTGAGAATGAATGAATGAATGAATGAATGAATGAAATTCCACCTGAAAATATCAGGTTATGTCAGTTTTTGGTGTGTAAGTGTAAGTGCTCTACTGGGATCAGTGCTGGTTGTGGTCTACTGGGACCACAGATCTGTGATATACTGTATTTTGCGCCAGTAAAGGCTGTTGGGAATGACTATAAACAATGAAAAAAATATATATTACCATGTAATCAATTTATATATCTATATAATATATATTATAATGTATATTTTCTAGTAAGTATATTATGAGTATATAACATACATGTATAATAAATTGTAATTGTTTTATTCATCTTAAGTGTATAAACCAATCCTTTGGTCAATAATTGTATTGTATTGTAGTGTAATATAATATAATAATGGTAGGAGGGGTAATATTAGTGTTCTGTGTCACTTCTGGAAAGTGGCATTGGTTGAACCAGTGAAGATCTGAAACACTTCATGAACCAGTGGGCGGTACGGCCGGGCAGCGAGGCTTCGGACGTCATTAATGACGTCATTGGTCTAAAACGATACAAGCCTCGATACGCGCATTGCGGAAAACTTCCTGGATTACTCGACACACGCTCCGAAGCCTCGGCACAGCACGTAACATCACTATCAATTGCACAATTATGCACACTGAGCTGAAGGGTAGCATAACACTTAAAACTATAACACAAGAGTTCTTCTTACCTGGTGTGCTCACCCCAACAATCAGAGAGCTCAGGCTGGAGTAGAGACGGACATAGTGGGCGAATTTATTGCCAGAGGTCAGCATTACCAGCCAATACCAGCTCTCCTTCCCCGCCTCTGGTTTGGGATCCCGACCCCAGGCTCCATATTTGTGGGAGCCAGGGTACTCTCCTGCTGTGTACACCCTCGGCCCGGTAATGTTCACAAATCGACCGTGGGGGCAGTTACCTTGGTATAAAATACAAGAGAGAAAGAAATTGTACTAAATAAGTACAGCTGGTTGGGCGAGGCATCCGCTGGTTGATAACTACTTCCAAATTGTGGTGATTGGTGCTGAACAACAGTTCAGAACCAGAATGGCCTCTAATGTTGGATGTCATTTTGATGGAGGTTAAGGACTGGCCACATCTTTGCTCAGGTAAAATAACAAGCAACTCATTATTGACACATATTAGATCAAGAAGCCCAATCAATCTCTGTGGGTTCACAATGTGAAATTGCAAAGTGGATCATCAGTGAACTACAACAAAGTATAGCAATTGCTACACAACCAGATTAAGATTTTGTCTATCTCGTGGCCTCCAGTGGAAGTGAAAGTGAAGTTTAAAAAAGTCTCCCCACACACTGGTGCTTAGTGTGGGTTTGGGCACATACCACGTGGAGGCTGAGTGGGTTCGGCGGAGGGGTCAAGTCCAGTCTTGCACTGGTCCAGATCTCTCTTCAGACGCTGGTTGGCTTGTTGTGTCTTCACCATCTGCATGGTGTCGTATGTCTCCAGCTCCTGCATCTCTGCTCTCAGGTCCTCCAACTGAGCAACAGAACAGACATCCCAATATATTTATATATATATATATATATATATATATATATATACAGTATATATGCCTGTCATCAGAGAAACTAGACTGGCTTATACATTGATAAAGAAAGACATTTCACCCATCGACTTCTAACCTCATCACCAAAGTCACAATAATCAATATGTCAATATTTTGATAATACAGCTCCCATATGGAATTAGTTAAAAAAGAATAGATCTTGACTGTGTATAAAGACTGATACAATTTTGAAATTGTACATTTTTTAAAACCATTTTGTATGAGTACCTGCTCAAAATGCAAGCTGATAATCATAGAACCTGTCTGCCAGTGTCACTCTTGATACCACCAGATGGCACCAAAGGTAGACATTTTCCATCATACTGGAATGTAGTGATGTCACTTGAGTCAGCGTCATTTGGGGTTTAAGACTACAAGTTCAAAATTTAAGATAAGAAAATATTTTTTAATCTGTTGGTGTAGAGTTAGAAAGACTGAAGTCTGCTTGAGGCCAGAGGCTCCAGGCTACAATAGCCGCTACTTGCATAGAGAGCCTAAGTCCCGCCCCTTTCGGAGGACCACCATGGGACCTTGGTATGAATGGTAGTCAACGGGGAGAGACAAATATTTTTTTTGAACCCGTTTGAATTACGCCATGAATCACACATATGATGTTTGTCAATTTAAAACATAATTGTGCAAGTCAAGAAAGTCTCAGTTTGTTGTAAAACTGTTGAAGTATCAGACTGTGAGAATACGTCATTAGAAAGACGACACACCCAGAAGTCACGCAAGTGACGTCAGGTCAGATAACGTTTCATTTGTGCGTGGAACATAGCTAAGTTAGCTAGCTAGCTAGTGTCGGTGACGTATATTGTACGAGACGAGAGAGAGACGTAGTTCACTGAGCAGTTTCACACAAAAATTAATGATACTACGACAAAGACTTGAAAAACTATCTTTTAAATGACAAACATCATATGTGTGATTCATGGCACAATTCAAACTGGATCAAAAAAAGTTTTGTCTCTCTCCGTTGACTACCGTTCATATTTTTTTTCCAAAATAAGATCCCATGGGGTCGACCAGAAGGGGTGTAACTTAGGCTCTCTATAACACACTCTCTGACTGAACTTTTGGCAGTTAGCTTTGCATTGTGGGTAATGTAGGCACCAGGTTTGGACCAGGAAGAAGAATGATTTGAATCGATTTAGATACTTAAAAAAAAAATCTGTCCATCCTGAGTCAGTGATAATGAGTCAATGTTATTATGGGTGCAATGCAAAATCAGTGGAGTACTCTTAATGACACAAGGGCATTGCAACACTATCAGTAGAAAGTTTCTTTCATTAGTCTTTGATGAAGAAGAAGTGAAGATGTTGGAGACTTCTCAATGATAATGTCGGCTACAGGACATGAATTACTTTGAAAGCCAGAAATCTTAGTAGATACAGTAACATAGTCATAATTTCTGCAGATTTGCACACCATGGTCATTCCACAGGACAGTGCAGTCTTAGTGCTCCTTTAAATAATATAGTTTCATTTTGCTATAGATACCAAAAATCAATCTGCACTTTGAGCAGTGTCACTCTGTGTCACCTATACCTGTTGGGTAGTGTTAGCAGATAGACGCTGGTGTCCCAGGGTGGTGCTTTTGAGCCTGTCGATGAACTGGTTGATCTGCATCAGTTCATTCTCTATCACCTGCAGGCTGATGACCGAATAGAGCTCTCCATCATCCTCCCTCTCCAGCATCGACACATCTTCCTGCAGCTGTGGCAGACGTTGCTCCAAACCCAGCAGCAGACTCTCTAGCTGTAGAATCTGAATAGAATAGACAAACAGGTCGGCACTGTCATCACACATCACACAGGACTCCATCAGCAAGAATGCATACATGCAGGAGTCTTACAGGAGTTTTTTTTGTTTTAAATATCATTATTAATATATATTTTCTGACAGCTTTACAGATGAGTTCTTTAGTCTGGTTTAGAGAATTACTACTTACCTTCTGTGGGGTGACGTTGCCGTTGCATTTTGATGCAGTGTCCTCCGCTTTGCCGAGTTTGTCGTGAGGGAATGTCTTCTCTGAAGTAGTCAACTCACATGTACACTGATGTTCATCTTTATGTGCAGGTACCTGAAATCAAGAATATTAAACGTGGCATAAATAAATACTAAATGCTGTTTGTAAATTGATCTACATTTTGAAATGGGCAGTGTGTAATACAATTTTAAAAAGTTACAGTAATTCCCCCTGAGTGTTTTCTTACCTGTTGGGTGAGGGTGAACAGAGCACACAGTGGAACAATCACGTACAGCTTCATGGTGGATCAGAGAGCAGAGCTGAGTGGATACAGTTTGAATATGACAGTGTGTCTGACTGGAGCAGCAGCTTCTAACTCGTGAACACTCCCACTAACCTCTGCATGTGAGGGATTGAACGTGCCTGTGTGTTCAGTGTGTGTGTTTCCTTCAGAATCCGATCACTTCCTCCTTGTGGTTGGGATTGCAGCAACACAGGATTTTTTTTATATGATGAAGGGAAAACTCCATGAATACTGACAGATGCTTTTATTTCTTAACCCTCTGAAACCCAATAGACCTGTTTTCGTCTTTTTTTTTAGCAGGTCAACAGTAGATGTCTCATAGAAGTGGTACAGATGGAGCTCAGCACTGTGTCAAGTTGTTCTAGTCATGAATCAGAAATAAACATGAATTAATTAATTAATTAATTAAAATGAACTGTATAATGGTTTAGAACATTATGATAGAAGTATATGATGGGCATCCCCATGCTTTATTATGTCTCATAAGTTGTTGCAGCATTTTTTGGGTTGATACCATTTGTTACACAGATTTGTTGCTGAACTTAACCATTGTTTTCCACTCGAGAATTGATAAACAATTATCAATAATCCCTCCAAAATACTAAATTAAGACACCAAGAAATAAAGAACAGAATATAATTTTTGAGCGTGGGTGGGGTACTTTGAGTCAGGGTGAAGATTGGAGTTAAACTAAATTAATAAGGTCAACTAAAGGGATGTAAATATGCTCTTTTTTTGTCTGTATAATAGAATAATTCTGTAAGCGAATGTGTCTAAGTGGATATCTATATGAATGCGTGTGTAGATAAAGACATATGTATATACTGTATGCTTGGTTGTATGCATATGAATATGAACTTACCTCTTGACTCTGCATTATTACAACGGGTAACATTTTTTTTTCATTAGAGTGGAAATCCATTTAGTAAAACCAGCTTAATTTTAACTTTGCAACTTCCACTTTAAATTTAAATGTTGCAATTTGTTTTACTGTGGAACTTCTTCAGCGGATATTTTCAGCTCTCAGTGCAGAGTGGTCACTTTCTGTTCCTGAATCCTGTTGCCACATCCACAGATATTGTATGTGCATCTCTATAAATCCATAAACCAAAATCACATATCAGTCACCACATTTCCTTCCCATCACTGTGGCCTGAAGGGAACCGATGATTGAGTGACTAATGTCAGTATCTGATGGATGTGGTAACAGGATTTAGGAACAGAAAGTGAGCACTCTGCACTAATCGCTGAAAAAAACACTGCAGTAATTCAGCTGACCGGGGTCCTGACCAAGCCCTGACAGCACATCACCTCCAACACCACCATCATCCACCTTCACCAGTCAAGTTCTGTACCTCCTACAAAATCCTCCTCCTCACCTACAAATCCCTCCATGCCCTTGACACCCAATACTTCCATCCCTCCACCCCTATACCCCATCCCATAATCTGCAGCCTTAAACTTAACTTAAACTTTATTATAGTTTTCATATACATACAGGTACATACATGAAATTTGACCTCTGCATTTAACCCATCCTTAGGAGCAGTGGGCTGCTGAAAAGCACCCGGGGAGTACCAACCTTGTGGTTAAAGGACGACCACTCCAGCCATTGATCCACAGCCGCCCCATCTGATCTCTCCAACCCCATTATGGAGGGACAACAATTGTCACGGAAATAGTAATAATGCATTTAATTGATTATTAAATAATCGTAGAATAAAAATAGGCATTAATAAATGTATTTACAAATTAATTTATTAATTTATAAATATATTAAATTACAAAGTAATTAATCATTTGATATTTTAATGGTGCAATAAAAAGAGGAATTTAGATAAAATAATTTACAAATGAAATCAATCCATCAATAAATAGTTCAAATTAAGAAGCAACACAAATCGGTCAATAATTATGTAATTTAAAAATACATTAATGAATGAATGAATAAATAATTGTCATGTTCTGGCTGTGCCAGCTCTTATTTACTTTTGTGATTTTGGATTTGTTGTATTTTTAGATTATTCCAGTGTTTCCTGTTTTATTTTGGTAATTCACTCCTCCTGTGTCTTGTCTGGTTTTACTTCCCTCCTTTGTTTGTTTTCCCGCCTTTTGTTGATTGTCTGCCCCGCCCTGATTTGTTTCACCTGTGTGTAGTCATGTATGGTATTTAAGCCTGTGTGTTTCCCCTCTGTCCTTGTCGGTTCGTTTGTCTCCCCAGTCCCGTCTACCTTGTCCTCCGTGTTCATTGTTTCCTCCAGCTCTTGTCTTAGTGTTCCTCCTGCCCGTGTTCTTGTATTCTCTGGTTAGTAGTTTTGTTTTGTTTCTCTGTTTGGTTTTTGGTATGTTTTCTTTGTACTTTGTTCCCCTCCTTGTTTCTGTCGTATGGTGAGTTTTCTAGATGACCCAAACGCAGAGTAACCAGCAGGAACGGAAGTTCTTTAAACAAAAGCGAGCTTTAATTAAGCTGACAAAATCCAGAAAACCACAAAAACAAGGAGGGGAACAAAGTACAAAGAAAACATACCAAAAACCAAACAGAGAAACAAAACAAAACTACTAACCAGAGAATACAAGAACACGGGCAGGAGGAACACTGAGACCAGAGCTGGAGGAAACAATGAACACGGAGGACAAGGTAGACGGGACTGGGGAGACAAACGAACCGACAAGGACAGAGGGGAAACACACAGGCTTAAATACCATACATGACTACACACAGGTGAAACAAATCAGGGCGGGGCAGACAATCAACAAAAGGCGGGAAAACAAACAAAGGAGGGAAGTAAAACCAGACAAGACACAGGAGGAGTGAATTACCAAAATAAAACAGGAAACACCGGAATAATCTAAAAATACAACAAATCCAAAATCACAAAAGTAAATAATAAGAGCTGGCACAGCCAGAACATGACAATAATGGATTTAAAAATCTTCATTCAGATACACAAATTGAATTAAGAATACAGATTTTAATCAGGCCTTTAAAAGGACAATTCCCTTTGCCATTTCCATTAGCATTTCCCTGCTGTTTTTCCTTTTCCTGCAATTTTTTTTTCCGAAATAAGGTCCCATGGTGGTCCACCGGAAGGGAAGGGACTTTGCCTCTCTATAAGATGTGGGCATAATCAGCGTGATGTCACCCATTGTTTTGTGGACTAGGGTTTTGAAGCATCGATTTCCGCATTTTGGCCATCGCCATCTTGGTTTTTGCAACCAGAAGTGACACGAGAGGGTGGAGCTAAGTACAACCAAACGCTGAGTAAAGCCTGGAGCACACTGCCCGCTTCATGCTCGCGTGACGGCAGCGTCGCGTGTTGTTTTTTATTTCGGCGTCCATGTTAACAGGTTAGAGTGGACACACTGCCCGCATGAGACGCGCGTCTATTTTATAGAATAGAAGGGTCGCCTATTTTACACGCGAGCCCCTCGACGTCTCAGCTGCGTGTCCAGCAGCAACAGACAGTGAAGGTGATCTATTGACAGTATATTAACTTCATACCAGCAAGACTTTACTACAGTTTCGAGGTTTATCTGTAGAATATGTTACGGAGATGAAAAAAAAGTAAAGTTAAGTAAACTTGTTTTTAAATCAACACTTCCTGCTTTCATTTCAAAATAAAAGCCCTCAGGCGTTTTTTTCTATAGACAGAATCCTTTCATTTGTTAACACGACGCTTTTATTCTGAAATATGAGCAGTCAGTGCTGTGGAAAACGCAGTGACTTTGGGGGCTCCAAAAATTTATAAAGTTTGGGGTTTAAATCAACATTTCCTGCTGTCATTTCGAAATAAAAGCCCTAAAGCGGGTTTTCACGAGGCTTTTATTCTGAAATATGTGCCGAACAGTGATGTGGAACAAGCAGAGTTTGGAAAGCATCATAAATGAATACAGTAGGAGTTTTCAATTGTGGATTATTACTATTATTTAGTAATTACCACACGTTTCTGAACCTTTCTGTCTAAAATAAATATAAATTATATTTATCATGAAGTTAAATGGCCATTAAAAGGCAAACTCTATGTAGAAAGAAAGGGCTGTCAACAGCATCAGAAACACAGCTGACAGGTAGCTGACACGCTCCCGACAGGCAGCTAACTCGCGTCTAGTGTGAACACCCTAGGTGGGCATCACGCGGCCACGACGTGACGCTGCCGTCAGGCGAGCCTGAAGCGGGCAGTGTGCCCACGGCTTAAGACATTTGTAGGTGCCCAAAATGTTACAATTAACTTTCAAGAACGAAAAACACACTGTGAAAGGGTTAAAGTTCTAAGAAAAAACATCCAGACCGGACAACGCCGTGGTAGAAACCTGTCAATCACAAGGTAGCCACGCCCTAAAGCATCCCCTGCTTTATGGTCTATTTGACTCTAAATGGGACCATAATTTACTAAATGAACATCATGCTGTATTGAAGAAGACTTGAAACCAGTGATTGAGACTATAAACTCATGTTTACAATGTTTACTGAGGTAATAAATCAAGTGAGAAGTAGGCTCATTTTCTCATAGAATTCTATACAATCAGACTTCTTCTTGCAACCAGAGGAGTCGCCCCCTGCTGGCTATTAGAAAGAATGCAAGTTTAAAGGTCCCATATTATAACAAAGTGAGATTTTCATATTTTTTTTATTATAAAGCAGGCTTAAGTCCTATATAAGTACTGTGAAAGTATCGAAATGCTCAATCCACAGGGAAATACACACAGCCTGTATTCAGAAACTCTGCATTTGAAACAAGGTGCCAGGATTACTGCCCATTTGTGATGTCACAAATATACTATATTTAGGTCATTTGCACAGAGTTAAAAGTAAACATTCTAAATGTGTCCCAGTTTATTCCCGGTTGCAGTGTATGTCAATGTCATCAGCTGACAGGAAGGACACAAGGACCCATGCTGTTGCCTAGCAATGCAATTCTGTTGCAATTTCGTCGCAATTCCGTCGAAATGCGCTAAAACGGAGCGTTTAAGACAGAGGGTTTATACAGGCATATTCAGACCGACAGTATGAGGAAAATAAAGTTTTTATTGAATATTACAGCATGTAAACATGTTCTAGTAGAAACACAAAATACAAGTATGATCCTGGAAATTAGCATGATATGGGACCTTTAAAGCACTTATGCATTGGCTTCACTTTAGAGAACCGGAGGTTATACCTCCTGGAGACAACACTGCACAGGGGAAATAATAACCACCGAATTAAGTAAGGGGGGAAATATGGGAAATTCCTGTGTTGACCATAACTGTTGTGAAACTCTCACATTTTTAGAGTTTCACATCCACTTGAGCGGTTTTAAGACTTTAGTGACTCATCAGCGACGAGAAGCAAGTCAGGAAAACGTGTGTGTGGTGTGATTGAGTGTATTAGAGAAAAGAGAAGAGGAGAAGTGGTGACTTCAGTACTACCAGCGTCTGTCCTTGTCAGTCCACTATTCATCTTTCCAGCTGGAAACATGCTGCTGCTGCTCCTACTGCTGCTGTCATCAGTGAGTTACACTTGATATCCTACTCTTAGAAAATTAAGGACAAAAGTGGAAGATATAGCTCTTTATGACATTAGACAGAGGCTCTTTTCTTCCATTTTTTCGTTATTTTTGTTAGTGCAGTCTCTTAACTTTATCTTTGTAAATCCTCCTGTTAACAACATGAATGTTTTGTGCTCGTATAACTGCAGAGTGACGGCCAGGCTCAGCGTGTGTCGGGTAAGAACAAGAATGGTTCGTGTGTCTGTGCAGTGAACTCCACCATGTGGTCCTTCCCTGTTGTGAATTACGAGGCCGTGCTGCAGCAGGTTCAGTCCTGTGAAGTATCTTTGAACAGTCTGCAGGAAAAGGTGAGAACTAAAGTCGACCAGCATTTTTTGACAGTATTGAGTGTGGTACTTAGTTCAGGGGATACAACCCAGGTGAATAGGGTCAAACAAAACAAATGTAACTAATAGATATCACTATGAAACTTCCCCAGTTGATTACTTACATTAGGACAATATTTTTTTTAATTTAAAATGTTATGTTTAAATATGCAAATTAGGCATTATCTATAGCTAACCTTTGGTGAATTAAAGGAGAAATCTAAAGATGCAAATAGACAAAGTAGTAATATAAACACCTGAATGTGTGGTTTGGATGTTTTCTTTCCACCAGTCTGAAAGAAGACATGTTATCGTAGCAAAATTGCCCAAAATCGCAAAATTGTCCGATCCATGAAAAACGATGTTCTAACTCACACAGGCTGCACCCTCCACCTATGTTCCCATGCTCCTTGAGCTGGAGAATGTGATGTGCAGGGTTTCTACTGCTTGTTTCTGACCCCTGCAGGGTTAGACCATGGCTTTACCCAAATCAGTTCTGTGCTATCTGAGGTGGCTAGGAACCCTTACTTCTCCGCTGCATCGGCCTAGGTTATAAAGAAGTAGGCGGGCTGCGGTGTCTAATCCTTAGCTGGTCTGGATCAGTGTGGTTAGGTCGATGTGGTGGCGTGGCAGGGTGTACATCTATAGGGCTACACCGACTGTGTGATAGAGTCCAGTAGAGGGCAGAGCCTGTGTGAGTTAGAACGAATGTTACAGTATTGTAACCCTAGTTCTATGAGCACAGGCAGAGCCCTCTACCAAGGAGACCCTGCCGCTCCTGCGCCGCTCGCTGAAGAGGGCGTGAGCGGATACCAGGCTTTGTGCAAGTTTGTAAGTATTAGGGATGTTAATAATTAACCGTTTAACCGCTAACCAACATTAGGCACTTTAACCTATTAACGCTAAGAAATATTAATAATTAATTAAAAAGCTGAGCGGCTCAGAGGAGCGGCTTGTCACTTTAAGGAGAATAGCTGGTCCACCTTAAGAGGTGGAGCCAGAATTGCAGGATACAGAAAGTTGGCTCCGGTCTCTCGAGCTCGCTTTAGCGGAGCGGAGAGAGTATTACCCATAGAGTCCAGTAGAGGGCTCCACTGTGCTTATAGAACTATGGTTACAATATCGTAACCTTCGTTTTTGCCCCGGGGCGACTCCCCTTAATTCAGACTGGGTCCAGTCCAGTCCACATTGATGGATTTTATGGATACAGTGGTGCTGAGCCACACTGTACTGGTTAGATGCATTTATTATAATGCAACATTTTGATTGGATACAATAATTGTGATTATTATGATTACTATCGGCATTTCAGACTCTTTAGTTCACCTGACTTGCATGTCTTGTGACTGTGTGAAGGTGCAGTACTCAGTGAAAATGATTTCAGAATATACTATATGTACTTGAACCTGGAATCCTGAAAACGTATTCAGAGTTTCTGTCTGTTTCTCCATGCAGGTGGAGTTGTCCAACCAGCGGCTCCCTCAGATCCAGGCTCTGATCAAGAACTTGACGGAGCGGCTGGAGCCTCACCAGTACCTGCAATACCAGGGCCTTTACACAGACTTGTCTCTGCACCAGCTGGGCCAGGAGCTCAGCCAGCTGGAGACAGACATCGGTGCCATCCACGGCCAGTTTAACAACGCCCAAACAAAGAAACTGTCCAACGAGGTACAGCAGAACATTAAGTGACACTAAAATGATTCCGTTATAACGTTGCAGAGCAATAACCCACATGAGTAACATGAAGCTAAACTCCATGCTGCATAAGAAACTAGCAATATGATACAGCAAAGAAAAATATAATAAGACTGCTGCATTATGTTAGCGTCATATCAATGGTATATGACAGAAATGAAAGAAAAAGAGAGGACCGAATTTAAATTTAATGATATATCAAGAGAACAAATATGATCATATGAAGAAACATATCAAGTTATTTGAAATGTTTTAAAGTTAAATGTTACCATATAAATATGTTAACTGTCTGTATACCATGCTGTAAATGTGTGTGTGTGTGTGTGTGTGTGTGTGTGTGTGTGTGTGTGTGTTAGGTGGGTAAACTGCATACAGATGTGGACAGGATAAAAATGTCGGACACAATTAACATGAAGGCTGTCAAAGAGAAGCTGCGCTACCTGAAGAACAGCGCGGAGTCCTGCAAGTCCATCCCCAAAGACTTCAAAGGTAAGCATGGTGTGTGTGTGTGTGGTGTGTGTGTGTGTGTGTGTGTGTGTGTGTGTGTGTGTGTGTGTGTGTGTGTGTGTGTGTGTGTGTGTGTGTGTGTGTGTGTGTGTGTGTGTGTGTCTAATAATTAACCGTTTAACCGTTTACCAACATTAAGCATTTTAACCGATTAATGCTATCGGTTAAAACGGTTAAAAGAAATGTTAATAATGAATTAAAAAGCTGAGAATAACTACTCGTCACTTAAAGGACAAAAGCTGGTCCACCTTAAAAGTGCCTGAGCCGGCATTACAGATACAGGAAGTTGGCTCCCGTCTATAGCTCGCTTGAGCGAAGGAGTTATAGCCTCGTATTTACAGTAGATTTAGTGTATTTACGATACAAGGGTTTACATAAAATTTAATTTATTTTATTTTCATTTATTTGTTATATTATTATGAATAGCAAATTTCACCCCCATGACCAGAGCAGAACCGCAAATTTGCAGCATTCAGCAAAGAATAGATGCTCAGTGCCTCGTCACGCTGCTGGCGAATGTAGCATAGTATAAATACACGGCTCTCCCATTGCAGAGAATTAAAAAAAATATGCCGGCCTCTGGAAAAAAAACGCTTTGACCAAACTCAACCGTTGACTCTGACTCTTTGTGTCCCTGTTTTAGCTTCCCCTGCTCTAGACTGTACTGTACATTCAACTTCTCTCTCCGTTTCCAGGCCAGCACAGGTACTGCCTCAAGGGCCTGATCTCCGACATCAGCGATCCCATCACGACTAAGGTCACTCCCCAGGGTAAGGGCTACATCTCTGGTTCGTGGGGCAAACAGGCCCAGATGGACAGCGAGGGAGAGGAGAACAGCTACTGGGTTCAGCCTCTGCTCAGCGCCAACATCTGGGGCAACACCGTGCGCGTATATCAAAACTACGAAGACTTCATGGCCTCCGCCAACCACAAGGACTTTACCTTCGCTCCATCCTACACTCACGCCAACACCCTCGAGGGTCCAAGTAGTGTTCTATATGGTGAAGCGCTGTACTATCACTGCTACCTCTCTGCAGATGTCTGCCGCTACGACCTGAACAGCAACACCGTCAAGCGGGTGACACTTCCGGGCACCGGCGTCGGTTTCAACAACAAGTTCCCGTATTGTTACTTTAACTGTCGTCTCAATAGTGATGTGGACGTGGAGGCAGATGAGACGGGACTGTGGGCCTTGTATGCCACTGTTGGTAACCATGGTAATCTGGTAGTGAGCCGACTGGTTTGGAACAGCGTGAATGAGACGCTCAATGTCACACAGACATGGGAGACAAGGATGTTCAAGAAGGCGGTGAGCAATGCTTTCATGGTGTGCGGTGTGCTATATGCTACCCGTTATGTGGACGATTACCGCGAGGAGGTGTTCTACGCCTTCGACACAGCAACAGGCAAAGAGGACAACTCACTAGCACTGCCACTGGAGAAGGTAGCTAAGGGAGTGGCCAGCCTGAGCTATAACCCCACCAACAAGCAGATCTACATGTACAATGATGGATATCTACTAGCCTACCAGGCCCACTTCTGATCTGAGGCTGTTGTAATTGGCATTTAGCCATGTCACATAACACAACAAGAAATAAATAGAGCTAGAAAAGGTCCAGCGAAATATGTCAAACTATATATCATATCAGGTACTCCATATTGTTAGCATACCACGTAGCCTGTAGCGCAGTGGGTATAGTGGTCATCCTTTAAACGTAAGCTTGGTGGTTCGATCCCCAGCTGTCTGCATGTCGCAATGTCGTTGAGCAAAACTCAAAGTTGCTCCCTGGGCGCTTAACTGCAGCTCACTACTCCTACAATGCTTAGGATGTGTTAAATGTAGAGGGCAAATTTCATGTATGTATGTACCTGTATGGATATGATGATTGTAATAAAGTTTCTTACTTTTTGAGTTTGTTGTAACAAATGTTTGTGATGTAACAAAAACTGAAATAATTAACTTTAAAAGCATTTTTCCAATGTAAATATAGCTCAACTCATCAGATGGATTATCAGTTTTCTGGTAATTTACAGTTTTTCTCATTCGCTGTTTTTTTTTTTTTCTCAACTTTTTTTTCTCAACTTTTTAATGAGAATTATTTATTTTTTTTCAAAATAATCAGCTCAAATGAACAATTAGTTTGTTGTTCACAACAGATTAGAATTTCTCATTCGTTCAAACCAAATTGCACGTGTTTTGGCATATGTACAAAAGAGTAAGTACAATAACCACTTGCACGCCTTGCTGATCAAAACTGATGAGTTGATTCTCAGTAAAGTTGTAAAACTCTTCACAACTTCTAAACATTATTTCATCGTTTGAGCAATCACATGCAAAATGATCCACGGTGTTACGTACTGTGGGGAGGTACAATTTGTTGTTTTTTACTGAACTACCACAGCTTTTTTCATTTTTGCTGGGTTTTAGATTTTTTTCTGGCATGGATGTCATTTTGTGGCAAATTTTCTGTTCACTGTATATGACTTTACATGAAAGATCAAAGGTGAATTTTCAGTTTACAGTACATGTAACACATTTCTATACAAATACATTTACTGTAAACACAAATGTGCATATCCTGTTTCTGTGTACTACAGTATTGACTTTTCCCAAGTACACTTTTACCTGCTGTATAAATGGGAATCTAAACACCTCAGTGCGAGATACAACAGCATTCAGGTAGACAAAACTGACATTCTGGTATAGAACAGTAAGCAGTCTGTGTCAACCAAAAGGTGAAAAAACACCATTTTAACCAGTGCGGCTCACACGATGACAAAACAACTTTTCCTTTTGGTGGCGTCGGCCAATTTATTGACACAATAACTGGTTTTGAAGCATGAATGAAGTTTGGGTGAGTTACTACGTACCTTTTGCAGACATGCAATAGAGTTGCGATGTCCCATCAAACAGTTGTGACAATTGCATTTACAGTTTAGAGAAAGTTAAGACTGTTTTAAAAAAAATTGCCAAAGCGATTGTGAAAAAATTTAGGTAAAAGTTTACTGGGAAAAGTCATTACTGTTGTACACAGGAACAGGATATGTACATGTGTGTTTATACAGTAAATGTATTTGTATAGCAATGTATTACATATATTGTAAACAGGAAATTCACCTTTGATCTTTCATGTAAAGTCATACACAGTGAACAGAAAATTTTCCCCAAAATGACATTCATGCCAAAAAAAAAACAGACCCTGCAACAATGAAAGAACCTGCTGTAGTTCAGTAAAAAAAAACTGTACCTCCTCATAGTATGTGACACCAGATTTTGATAAGTGAATGGATCATTTTGCACGTGGTGCTCAAACGATGAAAGAGCGTTTCGAAGTTGTGAAGAGGACGACAACTTCACTGAGAATCAACTCGTCAGTTTTGATCAGCAAGACATGTGCAAGTGGTTAATGTACAAATTGTAGACAATTGAACTTACTCTTTGCACACGTGTACCAAAACACGTGCAATTTGCTAGAAAGAATGAGAAATTCTAATCTGGTGAGAACAACAAACTAATTGTTCAGAGATTTGAGCTGAAGTGAAGAACAAACTAAAGAACTCATTATTTTGAAAAAAATAATTCTCATTCAAGAATTGAGCCAAAGCGAATGAGAAAAACTGTAATTACAACTTTTATTTGTGTAGCTTGGGCCATCAGTTCTATCAGTCATGGTTAAAGTAATTACTCAAAATGGGTCCAACGCGAGTTTACTCACACAAAAACAAAGCAAAGCATTTTTTATTGCTTGTCAAAGTAAATTTTCAATATGTCAGGTATAATGACTGTTATGTCAAAGCAAATTTATCCAGGTCTAAAAAATTGTATTATACATGTTGGTGATTTGCCAACATATAAAACAATGTGAATCATTTATCTAAACATTAGCCTGAATTGCTAAGCTAGGCATTTTTTTCGAAAATGGTGGCTATGAGGTAAATTGAGCCAATGGTTCAACTTACACACCCCTACCAGATGGCACTGAAGTTAAGTCTGTGAAGACTAAACTTGTATTCAATGTAGTATTACATACACAACTGGTTTGGTGTATCATATGTTACACATTCTGGAAAAGCTATCTTGCCAAGAACCTACAAGAGAAGAACCAACTGGGGCTCAACACCTGTGGTGGAAGACGTATTCAGATGTTTCACCTACAAGAGAGATCTTTTACTTTACTACAAGTCAAAGTCATGCATTCAAAATCATACTCATGTAAAAATACAAGAGCATTATCATCAAAATATACTTAAAGCTTCAGTAGGCAGTATAGTTTTGGCATCATTGGGCTAAAATTCCATAATAACCCTTCAGCATGTTGTAATTCAAGTGTTCTGAGATGGCTCTGTTTTCAGGATTTAAAAAATCTAGCCCATGTCGGGAGACTTTGACCAATCACAGGTCATTTCAGAGAGAGCGTTTCTATTAAGCGTTCCTGTTGGCTGTGCTCCGGCTGGTGCTTGGTATTTCCTCAACAGATCTCAACATGGCTGCCGGTTCACAAACTTTCTCATTTTACAGCTAAACACTACACTACAAGATGTTCATTTCACTAGCAAGGACCACACCATCAGCAAGGTACGATTTAACAATTTTATTGAAGGAAAACACAGTTGATGCTTGTTGTGATGGAATATTTGATACATAAGTTAACTTATAGGAAGGAAGAGGCCCCGGAGCTGATGATGTCTTACAAAGAAGGTTTATTGAAGCTTGATCAAGGAGCAATTGTCAGGTCTCCACCATTGAGGTGCTCTCTGCGTGAAGGCCTCACAACTCTTCCCTCCCTCCCTGGTGCTCAGTGTCTTACCCTTATCATGTTTTGACTTACTCCGTTCCTCTGGCATCTCTGACCCTGGTTGCCCCAGCGACTGGCTCTATGATCCCTACTACAGACGCAGCTGTACAGATAACGGTGGCTCCTCTAGACAGGACTCCAACCCAATAATGTCAACAGAGGGACACTCTGACAAACACTCTGACCTCCCGACCAAGAAGAGAGGAATTAATGGAAAATTCCATCACACTTGTGGTTTGTCCACTTAGTCGGATGCGGTTTGGGGAGCTTGCGAGGATCTGCTGTAGCGTCTGGGCACGACGGACCCCCTCTGGGACCCTACGAAGAGGAGACGAGGAGATTAGGAGAGAAGAATGGGGTGGGAGGGAGGGGTGAGGAATACGAGAGCAGAGGAGGAGGAGTGGGTTAGGCAGTTATTTATAGGAAATACAGGAAGTGGCACGTTGAGGCGTGGTCCTGCTCCCGAAATTCTGCTGATAGCTTCAATTCACTATCAAGGACCACACCATCAACAAGGTACGATTTAACAATTTTATTGAAGGAACACACTGATGATGCTTGTGGTTTGTCCACTTCGTCGGATGCGGTTTGGGGAGCTTCAATCGAGGATCCACTGTGGTGCCCGGGCACGACGGACCCCCAAAACCCCCAGTTACATGATACTGGATTGAGCTGATCTGAGATCTTTTAGATCTGAGTGGATGGAGCAGTGATACGCTTGGGAAGACCAGCGGCCCATGATTTGGGTTATGTGTTCTGGGGTGCCATTACGGGAGGCCAAAGTAGCAGAAGGCAGCGGGGGGCGCTGGTATCCAGCCAGGTGCCATGTTCCCCTGCTAAGGCTGGCTGATGTGATTGCACAAAGTGGCAGCTGGGGGCACTGGTATCCCAGTGCCAGATGACACGATTAGAATGAGCTGCTGCGATTGCTTGAAGTAGGCGGTGGGGTGCTGGCATCACGGTGCCAGATGTCCTGGCTAGAGCGAGCTGCTACGGTTGCTGGGAGTAGGCGGTGGGTCGTTGGCATCACGGTGCCAGATGTCCTGGCTAGAGCGAGCTGCTGCGGTTGCTGGTAGTAGGTGGTGGGGCGCTGGCATCAAGTGCCAGATGTCCTGGCTAGAGCAAGCTGCTTCGGTAGCTGGTAGTAGGCGGTGGGGCGCTGGCATCAAGTGCCAGATGTCCTGGCTAGAGCAAGCTGCTGTGGTAGCTGGGAGTAGGCGGTGGGACGCTGGCATCATGGTACCAGATGTCCTGGAAAGTTCTTCTGTTTTCCTTTTTTTTCTCTCTCTCTCTTCTTTTTTTTCTACTCTTTTCTTCTTTCTCCTTTCTTCTCTCAATTTAACAATTTTATTGAAGGAAAACACAGTTGATGCATGTGGTTTGTCCACTTAGTTGGATGTGCTTAAGGGAACTTCGATGGAGAATCCGCCATAGCACCCGGGCACGACGGACCCCTTCAAGGACCCTACAAAGAGGAGACGAGGAGATTAGGAGAGAAGAATGGGTTTGGAGGGAGGGGTGCGGAATACTAGAGTGGAATAGGAGGATGGGTTAGGCAGGTATTTATAGGAAATACGGGAAGTGGCGAAATTCTGCTGACAGTGTCAATTAAAGCTCAAGCTCATTTAAATAATTTATATAGGCCAACTGAATACGTGTGTTACCACAGTATATAATGCGGCATCCATTTCTCTTCACGATTGGCGATTGCCCATTGACTGCTACATCTTAAGGGATGGAGTCGCCGTTACAAGATCCCCGTCAGTGCCCGTTGTGCCCCAACTTCATCGCCGGAGTGGATCTTCGCGATGCATGCTTCCTATGCCTCGGAGCGGACCACGCAGAGGAGGACATTCAGCATTCTCCAGACTGCCTAGCCTGCAGGTCGATTCCCAAGATTCGACGACAGCTGAGATGCTACATTAGCATCCGCTGTGATGACGGTGACCCAGAGTCTGAGTTTGACGCTGCAGAGATGCCCGCTTCCTGTGTCAAATTTAACTGTAGAAAATGTAGCCTACATCCTTCAGTTGTCTATTGTAATGAAATAAATTGAAACGACAAAGCCAGAATAGCCATAGTACCATACAGAAGGCAGTACAGAGTTTGCAGTTATTTCAGTCATTTACTTTAACTTGAATGGGAGGCTGTTCAGACTGTTAAGTAGTTTCCACTTTGAGTACAGTAAACACCATGTGAACAGTTTGTAGTAGTTTCGGTTGCACCCAGTAGGGGGAAGTGTAATCTCACACTGAAGTCAGGGGGACAGATGTTTCTGCTGCTGTGGCCTGGTTTCCAGTTTCTGGCTGGCTGCCTCTCAGACACACCCAAAGCTCTGCTCACATAATGACAGACCTGCTGCCCTACAGATTTAAAGAAGTCAAACAGCAGCCGGCTGGCACAGGACAAAACTTAATGGTCTACTCTTTACCGTGTATGTGGTCAGCCTGATTTCATGTTTCTGGTACAGGGAAAATAGGCTGGGCAGGATCTACATGTTCTGTAATGATATGCTGGGACATTGTAACATTTTGGTAACCTTCAGAGTCATAATTTTCATCTTCAGATCCTCTCTTTCATGCTGCGACTCAGTCCCCTTCTGTAGAAATGAACAGCGACTGTAAAATGCAGAAACTGATGTAGAAATGCAACAGTGGATTGAATATCTGAGCTATAGGTGATTTACAACTGATGAGTCCTAAACTGAATCAATCCTTAGAGATCCAATAACTACTGGATGGGATGCCATAAATGTGCTACCAATATTCATGTTCTCCGTAAAATGAACTGCAATAACATTGGTGACCCTCTGACTCTTCATCCTGCATATACGGTGACCAGACGTCCCGGTTTGTCTGGGATTGTCCCGAGTCCCGACAAATATTTGTAAAGCACTTAAATGTCCCGGTTTTCAACATTCACTACCACATAGTCCGTGTTTTCACCACAAACAAAATAATAATAATATTATACTTGTTTTCATCACTTACATAGACATTAATCATGTTTTGTCCCACTCATTATTACCTAACCCAATATAAATTGAATGAAATCAGCACTGATCTGTCTGTATGTGTGTCGATCAATGTGTCGATCATATCTGTAAAACACTCAAATTGTCCCGGTTTTCACCACCATTAAAATAATAATATTATACTTATATAGGCGTTTATCATGTTCCACTCATTAATGAATTTGTGCGCATGAGATAAGTATATAGAGAGGCAGTACAGCGCACCGCTGCAGTCTCTATAGAGAGTGATGCTGCGCACGGTCAAGCCACAATTACGCACGGACACGGCACACAGAACCCTCCGTGCTTATGTGCACATCAAACATTGTTTCGATTAATTATTCTACACAGTTCCTTCAGCGCATCAACAGGCTCTTCGCTCCGCTTATAACTCCCTCAGGACTGGCCGTTCCTCTCAGTCTTTCACCTGGTGTCACCATCCTGACCAAAATTTCATCTGAGCTCCACAATTTGAATCATAATAGCCTGAGACAAAACAAGTTGAAAATTTTGTACGTAAGCCCAGACAAGAATACGTTTCCTCTGAGGGAAACTCTCTAAAGGACTCCCAAACTGTCAGTGCGTCATGAGGGGGATAGCCCTGTGATTGAAGAGGGAGAAAGTAGTGAATGTGATAAGTCATGATTGTCACAGCCTCTAATGCACCCCCCTATAATAATGCCTTCTTTCTGATCTCACTTCGTGCTCAAATGCGCCACAGGTGCGCCAAGTTAACCATCCTGATGAAAACGCCTGTGGTGCGTGCATATTAGCGCGTGCATATTAGCGCGTGCCCATGTGCGTGTGAACGAGCGTGCATGAACGTGCGCATGCATGAATGTGCATGCGCGCGTGTCCCAGTTTGGGGGTTTGAAAATATGGTGACCCTAAGTTAGCTATCATGCTGAAGAGAAAATCTGTCTTTTCTAAAGAGCTCCAGGAGGCTCACTATACTCCTTCCTTCGTAAATTACCCGGAAAACGAAAATGCTGTGTTCTATACAGACTGCAAGAGTACGATTGACGGCGATCAACCTTCATTTATTAAGGTAACCTTTCAGCATATTGTGATTCAAGTGTTCTGAGAGGAAACTAGACTTCTGCACCTCCTCATGGCTCTGTTTTCAGGCTTTAAAAAATAAAAAACTTTGACCAATCACAGGTCATTTCAGAGAGGGAGAGCGTTCCTATTGGCTGTGCTCCGACTGCTGGACGGTGCTTGGTATTTCCTCAGCAGATCTCAACATGGCTGCCGAGTCACAAACTTTCTCATTTTACAGCTAAACAGTACACTACAAGATGTTTCTGAAAACATTTGAGGAGAGAAATAGACATTACAGTAACAGAATATTGATTCATATTAGATCAGCGCTGCCTAGTTTGACGTTTGATCAGAATTTGCGAGTGATTGGCAGTCGGCTCTCATAGACGGCAGCTGGACGGCAGACTCCAGATCAGCTCTGATTGGTTGTTTTACTCCGGTCTGTGAAATCTTGCAGATGCCGTTAGGAGCACCAGAGGACACAGAGGAACATGATTTCTTTCAGATTACCTGTCTCATGCACTACTGTCAGGTTATAGTGACCGTTTTATAAAATTAACTTTTTTTAATCATATTTGCTCCATTTCTACCCACTGCAGCTTTAAGTGCATGGTCACTGAATGCTGATGCTTTACTGACCACTTACAGCGCTTCCTCCTGCTTATTGCCAGGAAGTCCATCCGGTTTTGTCTCCGAGGCAGAAACATGATGATAGCCTGACAGCTTCAACTTTACACATCATCACACCATACCCATAAATATGTAATGGTCCCATTAAAGAGTCCATCTGATACACATAGCCATTATTACTCGCTGCTTGTATCAAATACATGATTACCAGACTGCAATGAGCTGTCAGCCCATCTTCCTTAAAGCTGCACCAGGCCGGCCTTTCATGTAAAAATAAGCCAGGCTTATCAGCTTAAATCGCAGGCTGCTGCAGAGGAGAGTGCCCTGTCCACACACCGATTCAGGAAGTATAGACTGGTACTGGTTGGTAATCTTGCATACAGGAGATGTCTCACAATTTATCTCAATTATTGGATGGTTTCCTTTGAACCTTGAAACATTGGCCAGGGGTCCATTTCATTTTAATGATTGCAAATCGATGAATTTGCGAGTCTTACAGGGCTCTCAAATCATGGATCAAGAGTATGTTTGTCTTAGTTGCTTCCGTGTTTTGATTATTTGGTGAAAGGGGCCCCACATTTAAACTAAATTTGCAAATTTCATACTGATTTTGGCAATTCATCCTCTGGGCACCATGGGTATCTGTATTACATTTTGTGGCAATTCATTAAATAGTTGTCAAATATCTCACTACTAATCAAAATTACCAAATCTTACATGTCTAATAATCAGTATGCTATTTGTTATGTCCAAAAATTTCACATTTGTTTGGTGTGATAATTAAAATGTCAGCCTCTGCAGGTCATTAATGCAGCTTTAGAATTATAGTTTTGTCAAAAATCAAACAGTCAGAAACCACTGAGGAGAGTCACAACACTGTCATTACTGTTGTGTGTAGGGCAGGGGTCTCAAACTCGCGGCCCGCGGGCCAATTGCGGCCCGCAAGACGATATTTTGTGGCCCCCACCTTGATATGAAAGTTTAATGTTAGTGCGGCCCGCAAATTTTTTTTTTTTTTTATAAAGTTTTTTTTTTGCGGGCATTTTTTGCATTTTTATTGACAGGACAGTGGATAGAGTCTTGGAAAGGGGGGAGAGAGAGAGTGGATGCGGAAAGGGCCACAGACCGGATTCGAACCCGAGCCGCCGCGGTCAGGACCAAGTCTTGTTACACGGGCGCCCGCTCTACCAACTGAGCTAACCAGGCGCCCTCGGCCCGCGAGTTTTATGTGAATGGCAGTTTGCCGCGTTGTGTGTGGAAGGTCCCTTTGTTGCGCGAGCCCGAGCTGAACGAACCTACCAATCACAGCGGGGTATATGGCTCCCGGGGGCGGGCAATCGGCCGGGCTTGATGCAAGCAGAGAAACATTTCACAACAACTATGGCGGCGCCCGTGTAACATCGCATAAGCTCGATTAAAGCTTGATTTATACTTCTGCGTTGAATCGACGCCGTAGCCTGACGTGCACCTCTCCAGAAATGTAACTACACGTCGCGGCGACGCAGACCGCAACAGCTGTGATTGGTCCAGTCTCTCAGCGATGCTGAGCGGCCAGGACCAAGTTCTACTTCTCTCTGCCTCCATCTTTTCAATGTTTGTTCACACAAATCCACTCAGATATATTTTCTCTTTTCGGCGTTGCAGTAATGTCAGTAAAAGTTCTGTGGTTCAACAGTTATTAGCTCCAACTCCGCTCAGTTTCTGTTTGTAGTACAAGAAGAAGAAGAAGAAGAAGGAAACTCATAGAGACGCCGCCGCCAACTAGCGGTTTGGTGGTGTAATTGCAGAGCAACACAAACACAGCAGGCACAACTTTATTGCGGAGTGACACCAAGTGGAATGAATATATATCTTGTCTTTTTCAAAGCCTGCAGTGAAGAGAAAGGTTGGTGACGAGCACAGACAATTTCAGGAAAAGTGGGAGACGCAATAGGCCATGTTCAGAAGAACCGTTCATGTTCTTCAATGTTCCATTCATGTTCAGGACAGTTCATGTTCAGGACAGTTCATGTTCAGAAGAACCCATTCAAGTTAAAGAACTGTTAATAATGACGTTTGAGAAGATTGTTTTTTTTTTAACAAAGCTTTTTTTGTGGAATACCTGATGCGGCCCAGCCTCACCCAGACTCTGCCTCCAGCGGCCCCCAGGTAAATTGAGTTTGAGACCACTGGTGTAGGGTGTCATTTAACAGTAGTTATTATGTATTCAATTAAAGACACTGTATAAACGTTATAAAATTGTCTGATGATCGTAGTAAATACCGGTTTTATATTCGTTAGCCAAAACACTAAAGTCCTAAAACTAAACTTAAATGATACAGAATTAGTGCAGTGCCCGTTAGGGGCGTGGCTGTTCGGAACGGGCCAATTGCTTGGCTACCGTTATACATCAGACAGTCAATACGTCATCCAAAGTAGGCTCGCATGACCACGCCCCCCTTTTGGGGGAAAACCATCCCGTGTCCCACTTAGATGGGAACAGATTCAACAGAAGAAGTTGAAACATGTCTCCAAACTTCTACTCTAAACAAACCGGTAATGGTAATTATACCGAAGAGTTGCTGTGTAGTTGGTTGCACCAACAATAAATCCCAAAACGTTGATCTGCGATTTCTTTCCCTGCCGTGTCCTAAAAAAGATATAATAGAGGGGCTTTATGGCTCCAAGCTGTAGACCAGACCAGCATGGCTTTATGGCTCCAAGCTATAGACCAGACCAGCATGACGTCATCGCCGAGGCTGCGCTCCTTTTTGGGGGAAAGAAACTCGCTGTCACAGGAGAGAAAATAGAAATTGACGAGAAGCTGTTGTGTAGCGGGTCAACCGAGGCTTTCACCCTGACATTTGAGGCACATAAAATACAATTCTACAATTTCATTTAGCAGACGCTTTTGTCCAAAGCGACGTACATCTGAGAGTACAACACAAGCAAGGATCTAGATAGGAGGGTACAACGTGAGTAAGTGCCAACAGCAGCTTCAAGTCCGATCCAACACAGGTGCCGACAGGCAGTGCACAGGGTGTATAGAAGCAGATTTGTTTTTTTGTCATCTTTAACAACATCAACAATGTCATCAATATCATCATCATGATGAATATCCTAATCAACATCAACAATATGAATGGATATTTAATTATTCATATATAATATAGTATATAATATGATATAGAAAATACATGAATATTCACTGTCAGTCAGTGTGGTAATGGCTAAATGATGCTGGTGACAGTGACTAGCATGGCTAGCTAACGTTAGCTTGAGTGGGAGGCTGCTGCAGTAATACAGTCATACATTAACGTTACAGCAGCGCCAGACTGTCGTCTCCAATTAA
Organism: Sebastes fasciatus; assembly: GCF_043250625.1. Classification (NCBI taxonomy): domain Eukaryota; kingdom Metazoa; phylum Chordata; class Actinopteri; order Perciformes; family Sebastidae; genus Sebastes; species Sebastes fasciatus. The sequence continues at coordinate 6,147,925 of NC_133798.1, forward strand.
ATCTCAGCCTCATTTACAGACAACACTTAGCCTAACACGATTCAATTAAACATGTACAGATGTCTGGATAAGCAATATCCGGCCACTGTGTTGGACGGGGGAAGACTGAAGGGACATGACGGCGATCAACCTTCATTTATTAAGTTATCGCGAACGCTCAGGTTCAGGCAAGGTCACAAAATATTTATTAGACATGTGTTTAAAACAAATGTTTGTACAACAGGAGAAGAATGCATACAAATTTGTCAAAAATTACAATCCAAACACACGTGAAATTGCATTGAAGTTCTATGGTTCTTTGGTCTTCTTTACCCCAAAAGGGGGCGCGGCCACGACTTTTTGCGAAGTACCCGTATGTGCCGGTCTGCCGCTCAGAACACATGCCTCTTCGGAGCGGGCCGATTGCTTGGCCCTGGAAGTACGGCAGCGTTGTCTAGCACCGCTCATCGCCCATTGACTCCAGGGAAGAGTAAGATTATAGCGCTACACTGGATGAACATGCATGGAGGATGCTTAAAGTGTGTGTGTGTGTGTGTGTGTGTGTGCGTGTGTGTGTGTGTGTGTGTGTGTGTGTGTGTGTGTGTGTGTGTGTGTGTGTGTGTGTGTGTGTGTGTGTGTGTGCACTTTAATCATGGACAGCCTTTCATAAACATGCACTTACATGCAATATGCATATGCATAGTGTAGCCTACATTCAGTACAGTAGTTGGCTTATATGGCTCCTCTTACCTCTTCAGCTAAGAAGGGCTAAAGAAGAAGCAAAAAAGTGTCCTTGGAAATGCTATTACTGTAAAACCTCACTCATGTGAAATTCACTATTTGTATTTACATTCTGTAGACATGAATAACTTATGAAGGTGTTGGGGTCTGCTGTAGTCTGCTATGTCATTAAGCTGTGGTGTGAAAAATGAATTCAGTGCACCATTACTTACTGTTCCAAAGAAATCTTGGCATTACTTGAGTTCACTGTGGCTTTGAAAGAGGAAAACTGAAAGAACGACAGGGAGAGCGTGAATCAGCTAATAACACTATTGATTAATAAAAGCTATTATTGAACCCTAAAATATAATCTCTGATAACTCTACTGTAGGCTATATTACAATGCCTGTGGACAGTCGGTTAATGCTAAATGCAAACATCACAGAAAGAGTGTGAATAGTCTATATTTTTGCAGTGTCAACAACTCCAATGAAAAGACTCCAACCAACAATAAAGTGATATCTATCCATCAATTACTGCATGTGTATCAAAGCCCCATACATCGTATATTCTCCTTATGTGTCATAGAGCTCCATTGTTGTCCAAAAACACATCAGCGAGCCAGATTGTGTCACATGTTCCTTCATTACCATGAACACACACATTGTAGTTTATTTTGACTCATTCCCACATACACTGTCCTGCTGCTGTAAATACTACATCAAATGTGTTTTTGAGTAACCTTTGCTCAAAACTGTGTTGCCCAGGTGTTTTTTTAATTTTAAATTAAACTATGTATTTGAGACCAGTGTTGGGCAAATAACATGAAAATGGAGAAAATAGTCCTTACTTTATGCTCAATTTAAAAAAGTACATCAAAATGCTTTCCAACAACTCCAAAACCACCACACTACAAAGCCTCATCTTGTGTATTCACCATGTGGAGAAATACAGAATGTAGACTGTGGTTTCTCTGTCATTTTTTCTCTCTTTTGGAATTTTATTTTGTACGTGTGCAGGTTCTTAAACTGTTTTAGTGAGTTGTGCATACAGGATTGACATAGCCTATTAACCTGCTTATAATACACCATATTGACCTTGATTACGAGACCCCCCCCTTTTTTTTAAAACTCAAAACTCTTTTTTGAAGATGGAAGATATGTTAACTTGCATTTATATAGCACATTCACACTTGCCAACCCTCCCGATTTTCCCAGGAGACTCCCATTTTTCATTGCCGTGTCTGCGTTCACAACGTCGAGTCAACAATTTTAAGCCCAACCATGTTGTTTCTTCCTAATCCTAAAGTGTTTTTGTTGCCTAAACCTAAGCAAGTGTTTTTGTTTAATTCACGACATGAAGCATGTGTTTACTGCGACCGAAAAGTGACTCTGAGGTGTCTGACAAAGTCAGTATGTGACGAGTTGGGATGAAAACATGTTGAGAAGACACAACAGGTAAACAACGCAACTTAAAAAAGTCGTCAGAGGGCCTATTTCCTCTCTGTTTGTTTAAGTACGCCACCTCACCAAACATGTCGTACCAGACATGATCATTGTCTGCTGACTCTTTAGTTCATTTGTGTTTCTTTTTCTCATTTCAATTTTTTTTTATTTTGATAAATCATGTTGGATTTTTTTCCCTGGTTCCTTTTCTTTTTCTTAAGTCGAGTTGAGGGGAGGTCCGATGTATAAGCCTGTGGCCCTGTCACGTCTGTTTTATTCGTATTATCTGGTTTTATGCTGCTGTATACAGTATTTGTGCGAATAAAAAAGAAAAGAAAAAAACGAATGTAATTGCTTACTAACATATAAAACAATGCCAGCCTCATCCTTTAACATCGCTGAGCTCGCTTTCCTGTAATTTGAGAGAGGCTCATCGTCATCGCTATTTGTGATTCAACTTTGATTTTCTCCATTAATGACTCAACTCATCACACTCAAAATGAAGGATTGATGTGTGGCTGCAGGCTCCAAGTATAAAATCTGCAGAATGAAGAATAAATAATAATAATAATAATAATAATAATAATAATAAAGACTTTATTTGGTAGCTCTTCACTAATTTCTCCCTTCTTCCTATTGGTTTTCACACAGGGCTTTAGCCTATTGGTTTTTAGCTAAATACAAACTGAAGTCCTTTGGCTCCGTTCAAGTTTGAAGAATGAATCTCTTCTGCCTTCAATAAATATTTGTGTAGCTAAATTATCCAGTCTGGTGGAAGCAGAGCAGCACACACTGTACCAAAAAGAGGATAATGAAAATGACTCAACATGTCGGCCTGCCATTGCTGCTGTGTTGTCCCACTGTTGAGACATTTAAAAATATAATCTCATCAAATGTCCCCTTAGGGAATAAAGCCAAGACCCAATATTTACACTGTTGTAATTGCAATCAGGTCTGGAACTGGAAGGTCTTAAGCTGAAGAGTATACAAAAAGAAAAAAAATACCCAGTCATCAGTAGTAGTAACTGTGGATGTGATAGAAAGGATGTGTGGAGATGAGAGAAAAAGGGAGACTGCAGTGTGAGGGGGTGTGAAGAGTGTAGAGGACGAGGAATGAGGGGGAGAAAGAGAAATGTATTGCTATTGTTGTTTGCACAAAAAAACTCTCAACCGCTCCAGGTTAGTGCTTTTGTACTGTCTGTTTTTGAGTTCAATACGTACGTACATGCAGACACTGATATGTACTGGTATGCTTCTGAGAAATAACAAAGCCTCTCACTCAGAGTCTGACAAAAGCTTTCTCCAAGTCATGCCTACTCAGCATTTGTATATTACCAAGTAACAATGTATTTAATGACAATATGTGTAACATGAGAGTTGCTTTTAGAGCCTGTTCAGACCGGCATTAACATGCATCCTGAGTGATCCAAAGACAAGTAAACAGCTTTAAGTACGCACTTCCCCGCTCTATATGCAAATAAACGTGTAGTAAACAGATGGCTAATACAACAGACGTTGTGACGTAATATTACAGGAATGTCAGTGTGATGGAATTTTCTATCAATTCCTCTCTTCTTGGTCGGGAGGTCAGAGTGTTTGTCAGAGTGTCCCTCTGTTGACATTATTGGGTTGGAGTCCTGTCTAGAGGAGCCACCGTTATCTGTACAGCTGTGTCTGTAGTGGGGACCATAGAGCCAGTCGCTGGGGCAACCAGGGTCAGAGATGCCAGAGGAACGGAGTAAGTCAAAACATGATAAGGGTAAAACACTGAGCACCAGGGAGGAAGGGCAGAGTTGTGAGGCCTTCATGCAGAGAGCACCTCAATGGTGGAGACCTGACAATTGCTCCTTGATCAAGCTTCAATAAACCTTCTTTGTAAGACATCATCAGCTCCGGGACCTCTTCCTTCCTTTAAGTTAACTTGTGTATCAAATATTCCATCACAGTCAGTAGTAATATCCTACATATTCGTGAATTCAGGCACATTTTATTAACATCAAAATAAAAGGTAATTGTACCGGCGATTCGGGGAACTCTGTGGGCGCCGCCAGCACTGCCGGTGAGACAGATATTTTTTCTCAGGTGTTGGTGGAGACCAAAACAGAGATTAAAGCAGCAGTGGGTAGAAATGGAGCAAATATGATTTAAAAAAAATAATTTCATAAAATGGTCACTTTATCCTGACAGTAGTGCATGAGACAGGTAATCTGAAAAAAATCATGTTCTTCTGTGTCCTCCGGTGCTCCTAACGGCATCTGTAAGATTTCACAGACCGGAGAAAAACAACCAGTCAGAGCTGATCTGGAGTCTGCCATCCAACTTCCATCTATGAGCCGGCAGTCAATCACTCGCGAACTCCAACCAAACGGTCAAACTAGGCCGCGCTGATCGAATATGAATCAATATTCTGTTACTGAAATGACTATTTCTCTCCTCAGATGTTTTCAGAAACATCTTGTAGTGTACTGTTTAGCTGTAAAATGAGAAAGTTTGTGACCCGGCAGCCATGTTGAGATCTGCTGAGGAAATACCAAGCACCGCCCACCAGCCAATAGGAACGCTCTCTCTGAAATAACCTGTGATTGGTCAAAGTCTCCCGTCACGGGCTAGATTTTCTAAAGCCTGAAAGCAGAGCCATGAGGAGGAGCAGAAGTCTAGTTTTCTCTCAGAACACTTGAATTACAATATGCTGAAAGGTTATTATGGAATTTTTGCCCAATGATGCCAAAAAAGTGTTGCCTATTGAAGCTTTAAAAGGAGAGTGAATATTGATCCATTCGACAGGCAGTCAAACAATTTGAGTGCTAATGATGCTCTGTATTCCTGAACCTGTAAGGAAATTTCATACCTTGCTGTTCCTTCACCATGAATTCTCTCCCCACTGACTTAATAAAACACATTCAAATCAATACCACTTTAATTTCTCATCCTGTTTTCTTTGAGATGCAGATCCCAAATCCTCTCATTGCTTTGGCACACGGCCAATCAGAGCATAATAACTCTTGCAGTAATTTGAAATCTACTGTGGCAGTTTATAAATGAAAATGATTGTCAGAATTCCCATAGCATCGTGGTTGGCTCACAGAAATCGTTTCAGTGATACTCCAGGGAGGAGATGAGGAATAAAAAGGGAAAGGAGTGCAGGAGGGATGCTGGTGCAGACATCAGGCACCAGCAGGAGGTTGGCAGCACTGTCTTCCCCTCTAATTTAAGACAGTAAGAGGGTAATTACACACCAATTTTACCTCCACCTCCTCCTTTGACTACTGCGACTCCTCCCAGCACTCCTCCTCCTGCCCTCGTTCACCTCAACCGATCCCTGTCCTCCTCTCCTCCCTACAGACACTCCACCTTCCTCCGTATATATTTTTTTACTTCCACCATGCTGTTCCACTCATAGTCAAGCAGTGAGACTGGCCTGATATAAGTCACACACATAAGCATCTAATTCTTGAAACATTTAGATTTTCAGTTTAATTTTGGAAATCATCCAATTTAACAAACCAGTGGATGAATGCATGGTTGTTCATCTGAAATAAATCGGAATATAAAAAACAGACTATTTCATCTTAGGCGGACGGCTGTGGCTCAGAGGTAGAGCGGGATGTCCACGGCTCCTCCAGTCCACATGTCGAAGTGTCCTTGGGCAAGACACTTAACCCCAAATTTCTCCTGAAGGCTGAGCCATCGGTGTGTGAATGAGTATTTAGATTAGATCCTGATGGGCAGGTTGGCAACTTGCATGGCAGCCTCTGCCATCAGTGTATGAATGTGTGTGTGAATGCTGACATGTAGTGTAAAGCGCTTTGAGTGGTCGGAAGACTAGAAAAGTGCTATATAAATGCAAATCCATTTACTATTTATGACCGTAAAGCAGCAGTGGGTAGAAATGGAGCAAATATGATTAAAAAAAGTAGTCTTTATAAAAAGGTCACTATATCCTGACAGTAGTGCATGGACATAGTAAGACAGGTAATCTGAAAAAAAAATCATGTTCCTCGGTGTCCTCCGGTGCTCCTAACAGCATCTGTAAGATTTCACAGACCGGAGGAAAACAACCAATCAGAGCCGAGCTGGAGTCTACCGTCCGTCTCTGAGTGCCGGCTGTCAATCACTCGCGAATTCCGACCAAACGGTCAAACTAGGCAGCGCTGATCAAATATGAATCAATATTCTGTTAGGCTAGTAGGAACCCTCTCTCTCTCTCTCTCTCTCTCTCTCTGAAATGACCTGTGATTGGTCAAAGTCTCCCGTCACAGGCTAGATGTTCTAAAGTCTGAAAACAGAGCCATGAGGAGGTGCAGAAGTCTAGTTTTCTCTCAGAACACTTGAATTACAATATGCTGAAAGTTCATGTTGTGAAGTTGTTGGAGTTTAATGGGTTTCAGTAGGAGCTACGTGGTCAATGTGGCTGCTTGTTTAAGGCGTTGTAGATTTATGATGACAGCCAGATGTTTGTTACTGTATATTGTGGCTGCAAAGAAATTACAAGCAAATGAATGAAAAATGATAGAACAACAGTTGTGTTTGGATACACTTGTTTAATATAACATTGCGCTAGCACTGTTTAGGCAAAACCACAAAGGTGTTGGCCTCGATGGGAGAGGGAGATGTGGAAAGGCAGGGGTGTGGGAGAGAAGCTGTGATGGGTGGAACCAGCCTCGTTGCTATATGAGGCCTTCTAATGACTAGGCGTCTTGGAGTTTGAAGATATAAATACGTCTTTAAAAAGCTGGTCCAAGCAAAACCTGGAAAGAGCTCACCACCCCTGCTTTAAATGACAGGGTGGATGGAAAGGGAGTGTGGGTGGGGGTGTGTGTTTGTGTGTGTGTGTCAGTTAATTCACACACTGGGTGAACAGTTTTACTATTTAACTTGTTACACGATGTGCCACTCTGTGCCACAGATGTTTCTCATGTCGAACACCCATCACACACACATCATCCTCTGCTCTATAATTGTGATGGATTTATATTCAGAATGTGTTGTCTTACATCTTCTGAAATGAGTTACTGTGGTCTTAAAACAGAGTTTACACCATAATTCAAAAATCCTGTTTCTGCTGACCAAATACTGTCACAGATGTTTGCCTTCTGTTGACACAAGGCAGCGGAAATCTGCAGGAAATGGAAGAAATAACAAGAACCACCTTTAGACAGAGCAACCTCTTTAGTAAGATACAAACCTTCTATTTTATTTTTTATTTTTTTAACTTTTTTGGAGTGACCAAGCCAGCTTTAGCAAACAGAATGTTTTCCTATTCGTGTTCTAGTTTCTCTTTACCATATTCACAGATTTGCCTTCTGTTTGTATTGTGTTTGTGTTTGCCAGCGACCCCAACCAATAACTCCTACTTTGGGCAAGTAGGAGCGAATGGGCATTCCGAGTCCCTCTTGATGGCCCCCGCCACTTTTTCCTTAGCGAATAACGTCAATATAAAACTGGAGACTTGGATTTTGGTCTCAGTACAACCAGTCACACGGCAGCTTTTTGTATGTCGGGCAGGTGAACATTAACATTAGACCCCTGACGGCTCTCTATTCAATAGCGTGTTGCTGGTTACTAGTTAACGTTGGCAGTTAGCCCTCAGTCAACGCCAAAATCCAATACAGTATTGCTGATATGTCTGATTCCAATTTAAACAAACGCTAGCTGATGCTTTTTACCGTGGTGTCGGATTGGTAGAGAGTCTGCATGTAACATTGGCCGAGTGGCTGAGGCGTAAAAACTGAGAAATTCCAGTTAAGCAGTCCAGGTGTATTTATTAACAATAGTAGAAACCAACAATCCAGTGCAAAAATATGTACAGTGCAGGCCTGGCATCCAAGAAACAGGTTTTTCAAAAATAATGAAAAATAATAAGCAAAATGACAAAAATATATAAAGATACAGCATAGGCTATGCCCCTTTAAATTTTGGGCTCTTGCAGCTCTCCAATCTGGCTTGTCTCTCATCAAAGGTTTGCTCTCCGCTCACTGGAGGACGGCTCAATAACCCCCAGTTCCCTCATCACCTCTATCTCCCTCTTCAACACTGGAAGCAGGCGTTCTGGGACCCTGTAGACAAGCTGGCGAAGGGGCTTTGGATCCTTTAAGATGATGTGGTGGTGGGTGAGTTCTGTGCGGCCAGGAGTTTCCCGGAACAGGTGCAGGGGCAAGATTTGAAGGAGCTCCTTCCTCTTCTCCTCTTCCAGGTGGCTCAGATCCAGCTGTGGCTCCCCCCCTGGTCCTGGTAGGTACTGCTCCACTGGTTCCTCTTCCTCCCTCAAGGCCTTGATGAATAGAGAGTGGATAGCTGGTGGCGGAGGAATAGGACGAGGATGCCATTTCTTGAGCATGTTAATGTGCAAAGTCTGCAAAGGCTGTCTCCGATCAGGCATGTGGATCTGGTACGTCACAGGACCCATCTTCTGTTTGATCTGGTAGGGCCCCTTCCACTTTGCCAACAGTTTGTGCTCTGATGTAGCCAACAGTAACAGGACTTCCTCACCGGGTTCAAAACTTTGTTTTCTGGCTGATCGGTCGTACCATTCCTTCTGTTTCACCTGTGCATGGAGAAGGTTCTCTCTGGTGATTGCTGTGGACTTCAAGAGCTGCTCCCTCATCTCCAGGACATAAGAGACTATGTTCATGTTCTTTGGTTTCCCAGGCCCCTCCCAGGCTTCACGGAACACATCCAAGGGACCTCTGACCTGGTGGGCATAAAGCAGCTCAAAAGGTGAAAAGCCCGTTGAGGCCTGGGGGACCTCACGGTATGCAAATAAAAGAAATGGCAGCCATTTGTCCTTTCCAGTCTCTGACACAAACTTCCTGAGCATTCCCTTGAGCGTCTGGTTGAAACGCTCCACCAAGCCATCTGTCTGAGGGTGGTAGGGGGTAGTCCTCACTCTCTTAATCCCTAAAATCTGGTAAGCCTGCGAGAGTGTGCGACTCATAAAGTTGGGACCCTGATCTGTCAACACCTCCTTGGGAATCCCTACTTGAGAAAAAAATGTCAGCATGGCTGAGGCTACCTGCTTAGCTGTCACTTCTCTCAAAGGGAAAGCCTCAAGGTATCTGGTGGCATAGTCACTAATGACCAGAATAAACTTGTTCCCTGCCTGGCTCCTCTCTAACGGGCCCACTATATCTACTCCTATGCGCTCAAATGGAGTACTAATGACAGGAAGTGGGACAAGAGGTACAGGGGCAGTAGCTTTCCCTGCTGTCAACTGACATAGTGGACAGGTTTTACAGTATTCTTTGACCTGGCTGTACATCCCTGGCCAGTAAAACCTTTTGGAGATCCTAATAAAGGTTTTCATAAAGCCTAAGTGACCAGCCCAAGGGACTGTGTGACCTACCCTTAAAACTTCCTCTCTACAGGACTTGGGAAGGACTAGCTGTCTGCCAACATCACTTTGTCTGTAAAGAAGGTCATTCTCAATTAGAAACTGCTCACTGAGGGAAGAAATTGAGAGGTCCTTCTCTGCCTCCTTAAAACAGTGTACCAGAGTGGAGTCTTCACGCTGCTGCTTAGCAAGGTCAAAGGGCAACGACTCTACCTGTAGCTCTGGGCCTGACAGTTCTTGCCCTGTCTGCTCTGTTAGCTGTGGCATACGTTCCCGTACTTGCTGTCTGCGCCTCTCCAATCTGTCCTCCTGTGTGACTGTGGGCCCTACTACAACCTCTTCCCCATGAAATGGCAATAACTGCAGTGTGTCCATTTGAGTTTCTGGTATGCTGGGAAGGATTGCTGTTACTGGCCCTGTCTCAGGTGCAATGAATGGCTCTGCCTGCTGTGTCACTAACCCCACTGGTGGCGGTGCTTCAGGGGCTTGATCAACTGCAACCTGCTTTGTTTTAGAACGCGTAACTGCACCACAAAACCTTCCCTTGCTCTCATGGATGAGGTCATACAGGACTGGTAGATCTGTCCCTAGCAGGATGGGGTAGGGCAATTCTGGGGCAATACCAACTTTCATGAGGTAAACCTGTCCTTTAGCCTCAATGTAAACCTGTAAACCTGTCCAAGGGGCCTGTTCCTCATGTCCATGGACACAGATGACTGGGACTGTTTCTCCCTCACTCCACAACTCTCTCGGCACCAGCTGAGACTGAACAAGGGACTGAGAACAACTCGTGTCTAACAGGGCTGTGTGGGGTTTACCATTTAACTGCACCGTGGCCAGAGGAGACTCAGGATTGTGTTCTTTGACCCAGTCCTTCACCTCTGTGTAGAGGATCCTGAGGTACTGCTCGAGGACGATCTTCTCCAAGATGTCTTCCTTACCGGCGGCATCGAAGTCTACCCACTTGCAGAAAAAGTCCTTGAGCTGGGTATACAGCTCCTGAGGGGACTCATCTGCTGGCATGTCCAAGGCCCGGAAGCGCTGCCGATAAGAGTCTCTGTTTACTTCATATTTCTTCAACACTGCCTCTTTCAGTCTGTCATAGTCTTGAGTGTGAGCTGGGTCCATAGCTACAAAAGCACTTCTTGCTTTACCAGTTAACAAGGGAATTAGTCGGATGGACCAGTCTCGTCGCGGCCAGTTGTAAACAGTTGCCAATCTTTCAAAAGTTGTGAGAAAATGTTCAATGTCATCGGAGTCCTCCAACCTCCCCAGCTTTGGTTCTCCTCCTGGAACCCTACTTGACCCAGATGATGGCAGCTGTGACATGCTTGTTTCCATGAGCTGGTCGACCTGGTGGGTTAGGATGCTGAGCTTATGCTCCTGCCTTGCATTTTGCTCCTCCTGCTTCGTTTCCCTCTCCAACTGAAACCGCATGAAAGTTTCAAACATTTTGGCCAGGTTAAAAAAACTTGTCTCCGGGGAAATGGTTGGGTCCACTATGGGCTGGAAGGCTTCCTTGCGAGCTCCCCCTGTGGCACCCTCTTCCTCAGGCATGTCTGTTTGCTGCTGCTGCTGCTGCTGCTGTTGATAATGCCGTGTCTGCTGGATTTTTGGAGGCATTCTGCGTGTTTTTTCTTTTTCTTCTGACACTACATGTACGGTTGGCCGAGTGGCTAAGGCGTAAAAACTGAGAAAAATTCCAGTTAAGCAGTCCAGGTGTGTTTATTAACAATAGTGGAAACCAACAATCCAGCGTAGAAATATGTACAGTGCAGGCCTGGCATCCAAGAAACAGGTTTTTTCAAAAATAATGAAAAATAATAAGCAAAATGACAAAAATATATAAAAGATACAGCATAGGCTATGCCCCTTTAAATTGTGGGCCCTTGCAGCTCTCCAATCTGGCTTGTCTCTCATCAAAGGTTTGCTCTCCACTTCTCCTGTTCGGTTTCGGCAGTCCAGGTCTAAACCAAGGAGCGCATCTCCAGCAGAGAAGAAAGGGTGACAAACAATTTACTGAATATACATTTTACAATAAATGGAAATGTTCAATATCAATACTTATGCCTTTGTGTAATTCATAAATACATTTATGCTTTGTAACACTATGACCCCCATTAAGAACTGTATTACTTTGTCAGCGGGCCTCCCGACATTTGAGAAGTACTGATACTACGGTAACACTTAACACCGACACCTCCAAGCCGGCTTGATTTAATATATGATGGAGGTGGCGTTACAGTGTGTGTGCGTTGCATCTTACTTTATAGGGCACGGGCTAACCCGTGACAGAGTTACTGAAGCAAAAAGCCCAAAAAGTGCACGAAAAAAAAAAAAATGTTTTTGCCTGTAGTGTTTTTATTGTGAATGTGTTTATTTGTTGGCTGGCTACTCTATTAACTTTTAAGTTTTCCTGTGAGGTGATAAAGTAACACACCGAGGCCTTATGACCAGAACATACCACCAATTAGACTCAAACAAATTACAACAGTTAAAACTAAACTACACCTATTGGCAAACAAACAAAGGCACAGAGCAGAATGCAGTGCTATCTGGCTCTAAACCGACAGTACACCATAGCAGACTATCTGAGCATGGTTACTGATCTACATTTAAGAAGAACCTTGACAAAGTACAGACTGAGTGAGCACAGCCTCGCCATAGAACAGGGGCGACACAGGAAGACCTGGCTCCCTGTAGAGCAACGGCTGTGCTCTCACTGCAGCCTGAGTGAGCCTGAAACAGAGCTACACTTCCTATAAAAACATCAGGGAAATATATTTCAAAATAATTCACTTAAGAACTAAAAGTTTTCTACAGCTCTCAGATGAAGAGAAATTATAAATCCTACTAGGGGAGGGACACTAGGAGCTGTGAGCTGGTAGTAGTCTATGTTGCTGCCTGCCATAAACTGAGGGACAGTGACAGAGACAGCTGTCTGCACCTTGTTTTTGTTTGATTGTATGTTCGTTAGTTCGCTTTTTTTCCTGTTGATATTGTTGTTCCGACAAATTTTGACTTGTGGAGCGTTATGATTTCTATTTTATTGTATTGATGTTTGTAATCAATGTAAATTTTTCATCACTTGAATATGCTTTGGCAATATGTACAGTGTTACGTCATGCCAATAAAGCCATTTGGATTGAATTGAACTGAAGTACATTGTATCATATTGTATCAAATCATATCGTATCTTACCATTCAATACCATAACTGTGTCTTAGGTATTGTATGGTATTCTTTAGGGGCTAGATCATATTGTATCATATCAAAGGGTACTGTATTATATTACACTTTTTAGTATCTTATCATATAGTATTGTATCATATCATATGGTATTTTATTGTACTGTGTCATATAGATTAGTAGACTATCGGATAGTATTGTATAGTATCATGTAGTGTAGTATTGTATCATAGTATCAAATCATATAGTTTATTGTCATATTGTATATAATATATATCACGTCTTATGATATGGTATTGCATAGTATCATATCAATTATATCATATTTTATTGAATCACATATTAGAGTCACCTCTCTTTGTGTGTAAACATGAGAAGCCTGTACAACATACTGTATAGAACCTTGTATTAAATGCAGAGGAGTAACCATGTACACTTTCCTAAATACACAGTACAGTCAGCATCCAAATTCGACCACGCAGCCTCCTGTATCAAAGGGTCAGTTATGTGTGATAAACTGAAGGGGGCATCGAGTGCAAGCACTTGGGGAGTGGATCGGCTCAAAGCCTCTTTGATCTCATAATCTCTATAGAGTAGCTCTTGTTGGCTGGTTTTGGTCCGAGAGGCAAACTCGACTCTGTTCCATCCTATTAGCATAACATCAACATGCACAGGCACAGGCTATTGACAGCAACACACATTCACACTTCACACATGCAGATGCTATAGGCTGATAAAACGAGACAAATACCAGTTAACAAACCCCAGTTGCACACTACATCTAAAATGAAAACTGTTTGATTTAATTGAATAATTTAGGCGACTAACACAGATAACATGTCGTCCGGCCTTTCCCTCTCTTGTCTCATTACTGTTCATCACCGGCCCTGCTTTCTAATAATAAAGTAGTTAAACACAATCCTGTCTCTCCATCCTTCCTCATCTGCCGGTCCTATCATCCAATCACAGTTACCCTTCAGTCCTGTTTAATGTCTGCAGCTCCCCCGGGGTCGGCGCCGTATCATTCATCTCTCTGACGACTTCCATCAGCCAATTCATCGTTTTCAGTCACGTGACTGGCGCAGAGCCTGGAGGGCCAAAAGCATTGTGTATGTATGACAACGTTTAGCTTTATTCATTCAGCTCAAACCCCGACAGCGTGAAACAGACAGGGGAGCAAATAATATAAGAACATAATTCAAAGCGGTAAGCAACTTTCATATCTTATGCCGTACCAAACAGTTCGGTGCTTCATTCATTCATAATATTTTTTGCTGTTTGGCCTTTCAAAAACAACTTACACGCTATTCAGATCTGCTATTACTCAAGCTTAGCAGTTTAATATATTTGTAATAATATAAAGCATCATTCTTACCGTAATTTTGGGACTGTGCACACATTTTTTCCTCTTAAACTCCTCCACACTGGGGCCGCAGTTGCTCTTCACCAACTGCAAGAGCCAGGGCATGATGTAGTATTTCATTGGAAAAATAAATAGTTGAAATAAGTTGTAGCTGTTTTGTGAAACTTTTTTTATAACAACATTAACCATTGCTAGTGTCATACAAGGTAAATCATCATAGCATACTTCCTTACATAAAGGTAATACACTGTATATAGGAAGTGGATGTAGTGGTTTGTAGACTACGGTTTTGAAGCCTCAAGTTCTGCGTGTTGGCTGTCGCCATCTTGGTTTTTGGCCTTTGCCTTCTCGGTTTCTTGCAAACAGAAGTAAAACAAGAGGGTGGAGCTAAACACAACCAAACGCTGAATAAGACATTTTTCGGCGACCAAAAACTGAAAACACACTGTGAAAGGGTTAAAGTTCAAAGACGAAAGCACGGACAACTCCGAGACAGGACAACGCTGTATAGCGACCTGTCAATCATAAAGTAACCATGTCCTAAAGCATCAAAGCAAAAAAAAGAAGCTATTAAAATCAGGGGTCCATGCTTTAAAATGTTAAAATTGAGTAATGTGTGTCAAACGCAAATTGCTAAAATGCAAATGCTGATTTGTGAATGCGTAAATTAACAGACTTATTAATTTAACGGAATACTCAAAAGTCAGATACTGTCATCTAGATGGGGCAGTGATATTATAAATAGCTTTTAGAAGTGTAATGGATGAATGGATTACACTTCATTATGCCCTCTAGCAATGATGTGGCATGTATGACTATTTCAGCCTTCTTTCAGCTGCGTCCCCGTCAGTCAATTAGACTGTTAAATGAGAGGGACAGGACAAAAACATAGGATTTGAGGGTATTTTGGTCAGGGCTATGTGGAATGGTAATCGTTATGCAACACTTGTATGGTGCAATATAGTTATTAGTTGATAACTGTATAATGTTCATGTAGAGTTTGTTTCTTAGGGATCTCCATATCAGTGTGTGTACCGTATGCTAGAGTGAGGGTGCTTAATTATGTGCTCTCTGTGTGGGTGCGCATATGTGCGTGTGTTTGTGTGAGCGTATGTCAGAGCATGAGTGTTTGGAAATGCTCTCCCTGTGTGAGTGTGTGCATATGTGGGTGTGGGAGCGTGTTAGATGGATGGATGGAGGGGGCTTCATATTGTATATTTGTATTTATATCTGTTTTTATGTTTTGTATACTTCTGCGCCTTGACCACCCGGATTTCCAAATACCGAGGCTTTGTCAAGGCCGGTATGAGACGCACCGTTCTTTCCATTAACTACAATGTAAACCCATCCGCGGTCTGGGAATGACTGTGGTGACGTACTTTAAAGAGCGAATAGACACACTAAGAGGGGGCAGGGCAGGATGGTGGATGGGTCCAACAAACACAAGGCTTTCATCCAGGAGACCGCCGTTGGTCTCCTGTGTGTTAGGTTTCACTTTCATGTTACAAACATATTCAACACCAGCAGAGATCATTTTCGACGCCGCAACGTGAGACTCCGCTGTGAGATCATTACAAAGAGTAATGATCGACCTTGTTTGCAGTCCGAGGTGTCCTGTCGAAAGACATTTCTTGTATAATGGTGGTCTATGGGGAAAAAGCTTTCTGGGCCGCAGGGGATATTTTTCATTTCAGTTCCGTGGTTGGCCACAGGAGCACATCCAGCTCTCTTATCACAGCCTTGATTTGGAAACAATTTTTGTTGGACATGATTGTATGATTGGACTCCACCGTGTGCCCTTTCAGAGGGCTGAGGGCCCCCAGATTTTTATTCAGCCAACAACAATAATTAATTTTTGATCCTAATAAATTATAAGGACTTGACAAAGTGTGCCTGGGCACACTTTTAACCACACTAGGACACACCTTGCAACAGTTTTTGGAAAGTTATAGATTTCAGCTTTAATGTACTATATGGAAATGAGCTTTTTACAATAAAATTTGATTATTTATTTTTAATTTCTAATTAGATTACAAAATTAGTTTTATGTACATATAGGGTATTTCATTTTTAAAGTGGTCAAAAATGCTTTTTTGAAAGTTAATTTAGTTGATGTATTTTACTCACTCATTCACTTATTGGAGATTACATAATTTAGCTATTGATCTATTCCAAGATTAATCCACTTTGTTAATCAAACCAGTTTTGTATTTTTAAGATCTACATAAAAAGTTAACTTGACTTCACTTCACTCATCCTCCTGGTCACTTCCTTCATTCGCATCCCCTGACCTCTGCGGGTTGCTGAGTAGTGTACGTGTGTGTGGGCTGTGTGTAAAAGGATCAGCAGCCTCATTAAGGATGGCACTTTGTTGACCAAATGACTGCTGAAGAGATAAGAGCACATCAGGTAGACAGGCTTCACCTCGACAAACTCCTCTGTAACAACAGCTCAGGCTCTAACAAACTATTCTTCTGTCCAACAGAGAGCTGATCTAGTCTGAACTGCTGAAATGGTAGCGGGGGGGATAACAGCCTCTGCCAGCGGGGTAAGAAGAATCCAAAGGCAGATAACATTTTTCCAGGCCTGGGGCTGAAAAATGTGTTTTAATCTGATCCCAGAGTAAGACCACGATCTTACCACAGTCTCTTCAAAAACGCCTTGGCAAAGCGAGTCGGGCAAAACAGCATGGTGCGCCTTTTGGAGCGGGACTGCACGCGCAACTGGGCGATCAAAGTTGGTTAACTAATAGTTCATCGTAATGAAATACCGCTAATATCAACCATTTGTCTGAGTTTGCCATCGTCCTACTGTTCCTATACCGGCATCAAAACAAAAAGGAAGCGGTAAAGTAGTAAAGCCTGCCTTTTCTTGCTTGATTTAATTGGCTGCCTGGGCAAAGTGTGACATTGATGAGCGGTGTGAATATTTTTACTTTTATGCGAGTCTAAAAACTGCGAGAAAAACGAGAGGAGCACACAGTGTTGGGGAAGCTACTTTGAATCATATCTTTGCAAGCTATCAATTACTTCACACGGAAAGAAGATGACCTACAGTAAAGCTACCCTATAGGAAGGAATCTAGTTTGGTTAACTAAAGTTTCATAGAAAAAGTAGTCCAACTACTTTGTAAAAAAAAAAAAAAAAAAAGATCAAATTGACAACGTACATGTGTATTTTTCTGGGTTTTAGGACTCATTCCTGTAGCACTCTATAGGTCATCAACAAATATTTTTCGTCATAATTTTGGTTGATGAATTTAAAGGTACACTAAAAATGAGTGTTTAGCTATATCTGGTGCACTTAAGGTATCGTGCATTGTCCCTGTTAAATGAACAATAAAATAGGCTGCTGAGGCTTAGTGAACAGTCAATGAAAAAATACCAGTGAAACTGCAGTTATACCTACAGTACGAGTCAAGGTCAGAGGGAAGGAATCAAGGAAGGAAATAGGGAGTGTCAGCGTAAAAGAGAGTGTGTGGAGGGAAGAAGAGAGACAGACAAGAGGGATGATGAGATGAAAGTAGCACAGGAGCCAGTGTTACCAGTAATGACAAGTGAAGTGAGATTGACAATACAGTAAGTGTGGTGTAGGCTCCAAACAGCTTGCCATATCAAATAGGACGACCCAACCGTCAGTTACGGATACCAGATGAGACGAGACAATAAGTGAATGTGTGTGTGTGTGTGTGTGTGTGTGTGTGTGTGTGTGTGTAATTCATGAGGATGTCTTTGTGTTTGTGTCTTGCAGGAATGTCATGGACATTCACACAAAATGACCACAAAGGAATAATGATGGTCTAAATTTGAGTGGCAGAGCTTATCAGAAGAGGGCTTTATTAAAATTGTAGTCTTGTGTAATTTGTTATTGGCTGTGAAAGTCTGCAGGATATGAGTTTAATTCCAGATGTCTGTGTTTGAAAGCACAGATTGATGCCAATCTGTCACAATACTGTAGAATAAATATTGATAGCTTTTGGCTATGGTGGCTCACTGCATCGGCTCTGCATGTGTTTTTGGTTTTCATGCAATATGAAAAATAATAAACAAGTGACAGGAAGTCTGTGGAGGCTGAACATTTTAATTACAGTAAAATGACGGTTTGTGTTTCCTGAAATGTTGTGTTTTGTGAAATGTGTTTTGTGAAATGTGTTTCATGAAATGTTGTGTTTTGTGAAATGTTGTTGTGTTTTGCGAATTGTTGTGTTTTGTGAAACGTTGTGTTTTGTGTAATGTTGTGTTTTGTGAAATGTTGTGTTTTGTGAAATGTCGTGCTTTGTGAAATGTTGTGTTTTCTGAAGTGTTGTGTTTTGTGAAATGTTGTTGTGTTTTGTGAAAAGTGTTTTGTGAAATGTGTTTTGTGAAATGTGTTTTTTGAAATATTGTGATTTCTGGAATGTTGAGTATTGTGAAAGGTTGTGTTTTGTGAAATTTAGTGTTTTCAATAACAAGCCGAGCGTGGCCGCAGCTTGCTAGAACAAGCTATCTAGCTGCTACGTTAGCACCATGGTAGCTATTTGGCTAGAAAGACGCAAAAACTAACCATAATATCTCTATAACTACATTTATGATCAAATTGACACATGTTCTATTACAAAAACTCATGACGGTTATGGAAAGTTAAAGTTCCTCTCTTGTACAATTCCTGAGCCTCCATCTGCGCGACTACTTCACGCATAGCAGCTGTCAGTCACAGATGTCTGTCATGACATCTCACCCCATTTTTATAGCATCAAATAACTAATTAAAACCAAACTTATTAAAAAATTGGACGCTTAAACATACATCAGTGTGATAAGAACTACCTGAAATGACAGAAACCATCTTTGGGAAAAAAATTTATTTGACGTTTACTGTGACTTTTTTTAGTTTGGCCCATATCCTATCTACTGACATTGAGGGGGCGGGGTTTATGACCTATTTACTGCAGCCAGCCACCAGGGGGCGATTAAGATGTTTTGGCTTCACTTTTGGGGAGCTGTCATGTCGTCCATCTTTATATACAGGGTTCTGGTTCAGACTTGTGTTGTGTTGAAAGTGATACAGAAATGTTATTAGGAAAGAAAGATGATGAGGGGAGTATATTAATGGAAGTTGGTGCACAGTTTGGCTATTATACATCAGTAGTATTGGAACGTACAGTATGCTGGTCCCATCCTTCATTTACAGAGAATTTTCATCATTCAGAGTTTTGAGAATATACGATGACAAAGTAGATTCTGTTTGTGAAGGATTATCCCCTCAGCGATTCACTGAAGCCAGGTGCTGCTCATATATTGCGTGGTAAATCACCTTAGACACTATCTGACTCGCATACCACCCAACCACCATGATGTAAGCCCCCCTCAATCTCTCACATCCCAAATTCATTGTTACAGCTCTCTTCTTCTGCCTATCCACCTTCTCTAATCTCCCCTATTTATGTCTGCAGGGCTGCTGAGGACTGACGAAGCCCCCGGGTTTCATTTCAAACTTAGTTGATGAAAACTATTTTAGGTTATTGTGTCATCAGTGTAACTGCTGCCATGATGCAAAAACGAAATACTGCTTCATCTGATATGATGTGATTGCAGCATTAGATGTCAATCAACAACACAGGCTCAAACCTGCACCACTTTGACTTAAAGCTGCAGTGGGTAGAAATGGAGCAAATATGATTAAAAAAAGTTATTTTTTATAAAACAGTCACTCTATCCTGACAGTAGTGTATGAGACAGGGAATCTGAAAAAAAATCATGTTCCTCTGGTGTCGTCTCTGAGCAGCTGTCAATCACTCGCGAACTCCGATCAAACAGTCAAACTAGGCCGCGCTGATCAAATATGAATCAATATTCTGTTACTGAAATGTCTATTTCTCTCCTCAGATGTTTTCAGAAACATCTTGTAGTGTACTGTTTAGCTGTAAAATGAGAGAGTTTGTGACCTGGCAGCCACGTTGAGATCAGTTGAGGAAATACCAAGCACCGCCCACCAGCCGGAGCACAGCCAATAGGAACGCTCTCTCTCTCTGAAATGACCTGTGATTGGTCCAAGTCTCCCATCATGGGCTAGATTTTCTAAAGCCTGAAAACAGAGCCATGAGGAGGAGCAGAAGTCTAGTTTTCTCTCGGAACACTTGAATTACAATATGCTGAAAGGTTAATAAGGATTTTTTGCCCATTGATGCCAAAAATATATACTGCCTACTGCCACTTTAACTGTTGAGTTTCACACACATTTAGACACAAGGCAGAGAAATAGCAGGACAAGACATTATCCTTTATATAAATACATTAGATATTATAAAGTAGGAGCCTAATTATAAATATATTGTCTTCTTTTATATCATATATTTTTCATCCCCCCTCTCTCTCCCTCTCTCTCTCTCTCTCTCTCTCTCTCTTTTTCTCTCTCTCTCTCCATCTCTCCTTCTCTCTCTCTCTCTCTCTCTCTCCCTCTCTCTCTCCCTCTCTCTCTCTCTCTCTCTCTCTTTCTCTCTCTCTCTCCATCTCTCCTTCTCTCTCTCTCTCTCTCTCTCTCTCTCCCTCTCTCTCCCCCTCTCTCTCTCTCTCTGGAGGCAGTCGCTAGGGGAAGTGGGCGTGGCGTCGTAGTCAGGCAGTGACGTCATTGGAAGCTGTTCAAAGCGGAGTGGTGCTGAAGAGACAACTCTCCTCTCCTCTCCTCCTCTCTGCTCAGTCAGACAGCCAGTCGATCACTCGGTCGCTCCGTCGGTCTGCAGCCATCAGCCGGTTCCGTGGACGCTGGATTTCACCTCCTCAAAGATCCTTTATTAGCTCTCAGCACAGATCACACATCAGCAGCGTTTACACGTCACCTGAAGCCGCATGTGGGAGATATTTCCAACCAGTAAGTCGACTCTTTTCTGTCTATTTCTCTGTCTGATGTGTCGGAAAGCAGCAGGGATTATACTTTACACCTTTACTGCTAATAAATCATCAGTGATCTCCTCCCAGAGATCATTCCTCTCCTGCTTGTGTAATAGTACACATATATCCCGGCTGTCTGTAATCATCAGCCTCGTGTGCATGTCCACCGAGGCTCAGTCTTCCAGCCGCGCCTAAATCTTACCCTGTGCCTGCCTGGGGTAAAACATTTGACTCATATTTGCATGATCCAATGGTCAGAGATGCTCGCTCTCTCTCTCTCGCTCTCTCTCTCTCGCTCTCTCTCTCTCTCTCTCTCTCACTCTTTGCATGAATGCAACAGAACAGCAACTCAATGCAACTGAAAGCATAGCAATACTCCCCCCCCCTCTCTCTCTCTCTCTCTCTCTCTCTCATGTTATTTCTATATCTCTCTATCTGTGTGTCCCTCAGACACACACTGGTGAGACAGGGTTGATTCACTGAACACCACTCTGTGGTGTCTAGTCAGTCAGTTGTGATTTTTCCGGTTTACTGGCCTACTGCCTACATGCAGTGGCTTTATGGTTTTACTGGTTTACAGCAGCAGACATACTGGGACTGGCCAGTGTAGGGTACGGTTGCTGTGTTTCTTGATGACTGATATACAGCATCACAGCTTGTGTGAAAAAAAAAGGTACAGGAGCCAGGAAATCTGTGAGAGCTGTTGCTTTTTTTTTAATTCCAGAGTACATTTAGGTGTGGCCCGGCTGGCCTCTCCTCTCCTCTTTTCTCCCCCTTTTCCTCCTCCCCATTCCTCTCTTCCCCTTTCTTGTTACATCCTCTCCTCTCCTCCTCCCATCACCTCCTTTTTTGTTTACTCCTCTCCTCTCTTCTCTATTCTTGTTTCCTCCTCTCCTCTCCTCTCCTCTCCTCTCTTCTCCATTCTTGTTTCCTCCTCTCATGTATTTTCCTCTCTTGTTACCTCCTCCTCCCCTTTCCTCTCTTCTCTCTTCCCCTTTCTTGTTGCATCCTCTCCCTTTTTTGTCTCAGTTTTATTGCCTCCTCATGTGGTGAAAATGAGTCAAGCCGGTGCTGTAAAGCAGTCTTTTTCCTTCATCTATACATATTTCTACATATTGTTTCTTTGATTTTTGACTCTCCTTCCAACATAAACAAAGAAATGTAGCACTATAGAATTCATTGCAAGTTAGTGTTTGAAACTTTCTTTTCCTATTAAGTCATATCTTTTCCATCCAGTTTGCAAATTTTTCATATCACATCATACAAGTGTCAAAAATTTAAAAATGTTCTTACTTTCTTGTATTTCTGACATTAAAAGAAGAGTGTGTAGGATTTGGCGACATCTTGTGGTGAGGTTGCAGATAATCGACTGAGTACCCCTCCGCTCACTCCTCCCTTTCCAAGACTGCGGTAACGTGAGCCGCCAAGTGCAAACTGTGGTAATGCCATTCGCCTCGCTCAGAGGTCATCCTTACCATAATAACACTACTTTAGGAGCAACGGAAGTCAGACAGCGCCTGGCGGTACCACGGTTTTGCACTCTGCAGCTCACATTACAGCAGTTTCACAAGCGAGTCGGAGAACTACGGTGGCCTTCATGTAACGTAAAAAATGCAAAAGGCTCTCGCTAAAGCCAGTGTTTTCATTTGTCTGTTTTGGGCTACTGTAGAAACATGGCGGACACTTTAAAGAAAACCTGCTCCCTATATATAGATATAAATAGCTAATTTTATGCTAACAAAAACACAATGATTTTTAGTTTCAGGTGATTATACACTAATGAAAACATAGTTGTGATTATTATATTCCAGTTCTGCTAATAGATCCCCCTAAATGTTGCACACTTTTCCTTTAAAGGGGTACTCTAGTAATTTAGTATTGTAATTCTATCAGGTTCGGGACTCCCAAGAGACAAAATTAAAAACAACAAAATTGGAAAGCAGAGGCTGATATATCCTGACTTTTAGTTTACTTTAGTTGGTCAGACTCCAAAAAAGGCTAGGTCCTACATTTCCCATATGTCAGATGTTTTACTTCCTAAAAAATGACAGAATTTCAACATGACGTAGTGGTAAAAAAAGACATTATGGTTGTGTTCTAGAGGCTGGAAGAATCCAGTGTTTTGTGAAGCTCAACATTATGCAATTAGTTTCTAACTTTGCACTCGGCTTCCACAAGATGCACCACACAGGCCATCTGGGTGCTAGCAGGGCGCAGCTTGAGCTCTCTTGTGCTTCCTGAAGTGAACATATCTTGACATTTTAGCACACAGGCAGATATGTGAAAGGTGACATTGCTGACATCATGACAGGGCTGCAGAAGTACATGAGAGAATATATATACATATATATCATATATCATTTTTTTTCTTCATATAAGGGCTGTCAATGTAATTTGTTTTAACACCACTAATTTCTTTAACGCAATCAATCTTTTAGTTGTAGCGGGCTTTGGTTTAAAGATAGAATGAAGATAGATTGGTACCAACCATGTCATACTAGCTTGCCGCAGAGGGGGCAAATTAACACTTCAAACTTACGCTAATTTGGCGAGGAAAAAATCGCATGGCCATTTTCAAAGTGATCCCTTGACCTCTGACCTCAAGATATGTGAATTAAAATGGGTTCTATGGGTACCCACGAGTCTCCCCTTTACAGACATGCCCACTTTATGATAATCACATGCAGTTTGGGGCAAGTCATAGTCAAGTCAGCACACTGACACACTGACAGCTGTTGTTATATATTTATATATATATATATATATAGAGAGAGAGAGAGAGAGAGAGAGAGAGAGAGAGAGAGAGAGAGAGAGAAAGAGAGAAAGAGGTAGAGAAAGAGAGGTGGATTTAGAGCGTTCCATGCATTTTTTCTTTGTAATTGTATATCTACAGTGAGTTTAATTCCTCTCCCTGTGGATTTAGATCTGGGCCTGTAGCCTAACTCTTCTCACATTTACCCAATTATCTCCGCATTAGAGTAATACTATGCCTTCAGTTAATACACCATGTTTGCCTTTGGTTCTGTGAGTTATTTAGAAGGTTCTTGGCTTTAGACCAGTTTTCCAAAGGAGCAGAAGGCTTCACAATATGTCCACATCTTTAAAACGTCATCTCGAGACTAACCTTCTGCTTCGCATGAAGTCTCTCTATTTGCCAGATTGATTGGTTAAATCATCACCTTCTGTTTGGTATTTTTTTTTAATTAAAA
This sequence comes from Sebastes fasciatus, assembly GCF_043250625.1. Classification (NCBI taxonomy): domain Eukaryota; kingdom Metazoa; phylum Chordata; class Actinopteri; order Perciformes; family Sebastidae; genus Sebastes; species Sebastes fasciatus. The sequence continues at coordinate 6,172,024 of NC_133798.1, forward strand.
ATGTCACATAATCCAATAAATGAGTGCCTGTTAATGTCTGAGTGTGTTCTTTGAAGTGTGTGTTTTAGATCTGTAACTTCTCAAATAAAAGGCCCTGATGTCTTGATTAAACTCTTTCAGCTTTCATGCTTAATATCTCACAACAACCCTGAAGTCAGATAAATGTTGTAATTCAAGCTCAGAACATGTTCATTATTCCAACCCTGCATAAAAGGTGAGTGTTTATTGATGGATTGATTGGTTTGGCTACTGTTTGTGCCTCATTTTTCAAAATCCACACGAGGAAATTGCAGTTAAATTTCATTTTGCCCCAGCATGTGGGGACCTTTCTGTGGTTGCAAGGGGAGAAAAGGTCAACGTCCAACCCTCTTCTCTATCCACATGCTCCAAAAGGGGCCCTGGGTGTCCAGCAGACTGGGTTTCTGTGCATGACAGAGCAGGCAGGTAGTTGAATGGAGCTGGCGGGTTGATAGGGCAGACAGGTAGGGGGGTTGGGTGGGGCTCTCAGACGGGTCCTGGAGTCCAGTGACACCTGATAGCGCAGGATCTGGTTTCTCTGCCTCTGTGCAAGTGGAGAGACATCAGTAACACTTGTTAATACTTAACTGTACTGGATAAGATGGACTGACTGTGGTTAATACCACTATAAATGCTCATTTTAAAGTTTGTTTTCTTGTATTTGATTAGCCCTGAGGGTACCGACACCATTTGTGGTTCAGTTTTTCTTATTGTATCCATTCCCCAAAGGGAGGTCAAAGGTCAGAGAACACTACAGAAAAGCATCAGAAAGATGGATGGTGGTCATCAACAGGGCTTGTACCAGGGCCATTTATTTTAAAGATGATTTATTGCCAACATCAACACCCTACTGCCCTTAAAGTGATAACTCTTAGGGAACATTTTGATTCCAAATCTGGTGATTTGATAGCTCTAGCTTTTAGGTTCACAGATTGTTTTATGTCGTAGACCCCCCATATTGCAGTCCTTGTGATAAGTTGAAGATTTTATGCTACCATGGAGGAGCTAAATAATAATAATAATCTTTATTGTCCACAAATGTGGAAATTTGCCTTCGGCTTCACAGGTTGGTTAAAACACATCATTCACAATATGTACAATAAGTAGCACAACATGCACAGTGCAGATAACAATCACGGGCATGGTCCCAGTGTGAATGGTGTTTATGAATTTAATAAAGTTATTGCATTTTTTATTGAAAGACTTTTTGTAAATCTTCTTGGTTGCTGCGGCGGATCTATAGCATCTCCCAGAGGGCAGTTTTATAAATAATTTAAAAAGAGGATGAACAGGATCAGACACAATTTGTCTGGCTTTTTGTTTCGCCGGTGTTTCATATATACATCCCAGTTGTATTTGCTCTTTCCCAATAATTTTACTGGCCATGTTTGTAATTGTAGATCTAATTATGTTCTTATAGCCCCAAGGATCTCATACCATGTACACATGTTGAAAGTTAAGACACTTCAAACAAGACTTTTTTAGACAGTCTCTAAGATGTTCTTGATGCTAACACGCTAAATGCTAACAGCATGCTAACATGCTCACAATGACAATGCTAACCTGCTGATGTTTAGCAGGTATAATGTTTACTATGAAATGTCATTAGTTTTGCAGGTATTTGGTTATAAAGCAAAACAATTTGAAATTTTGACATGATGATGGCGCTGGATGAAAAGCCAGGGGATCAGCAAAGTTGCTATAGGCTATAGATGGACCTCAGATCACAGTTGTCAATTTTAATCTTTATCTAATTGGGTTAATTTGTAGTGAATTGCATTTCAGTAAAATTAAAACATTTGTCCCTTGGCTGGGAACTCATCTGAACCCCCCTTAATGTCTCCTATAGCTCCTCAAGGACTCCTTGGGGACCTCTTACCCCACATTTTCAAACCTCTGCTCCAGATTAGTAGATCGTGGAAGCATGTCAAGCTATGTGATAAGCAATCTCCTTACCACTCCTATGCCTCCTCATAATGCTCATCTTTAAGGCTATAAAGATGAGATTTATCTTTATATGTGTGTTGAGACATCACATTCTAGTGCATCTCTCTCATTTCCTCTCCCCTCCTCCATTAGGTGCTCTCAAATGGGCTTGAATAGAGTATATTGTCACAACCACTGGCAGGATGGGAGGGCTGGGTTTCCTGCTTAGATCTGTGGTCAGACAAGAGGCCTGATCCAAAGGAAAGACACAAAGGTAATTCAGACTGCAGCAAATCCACTTTAAGCTGCGAGTGGTCTACAGCAGTGATGAGAGCGTTGTTGTGGACAGCTAAGTGGAGGCCTGCTGTCTTCTGAATCTGCCACTGCAAACCTTGAAGGATGTGTGATAACTGTGGGTTTATGCTGTCCATTTCAAACCATAAAGATACATAAATGATGTGAAATGTGGCTGTCGTGACTGACTCTCTATTAAAACTGACTTTATTGGCGCTTGTAGATCTACAAGTTGTTGTTTCTTGCAGCAACCTGTACAGCTGCCTCAATCTCATCCACAGTTGTTGCAATAGCTTTGGTCATTTTTCTCTTGTTATTTTTTCATGGCTTTAGCTAGGTAGCATAGGGATAACTCTTAGGGAACATTTTGATTCCAAATTTGGTGATTTGACAGCTCTAGATTTTAGGTTCACAGATTGTTTTATGTCGTAGACCCCCCACATTGCAATCCTTGTGATAAGTTGAAGATTTTATGGTACCATGGTTGGGGTTAGGCATTGACCTCAAATAGTTAAGGTTAAACATTGACCTTGAATAGTTAAGGTTAGGCATTGATCTTGATTGGTTGAGGTTAGACATTGACCGCGATTGGTAGAGGTTAAGCATTGACCTTGAATGGTTAAGGCTAGGCATTGACCTCAAATAGTTAAGGTTAGGCATTGACCTCGATTGGTTGAGGTTAAGCATTGACCTCGATTGGTTGAGGTTAAGCATTGACCTCGATTGGTTGATGTTAAGCATTGACCTCGATTGGTTGAGGTTAGGCATTGACCTTGAAAGGCATTGACCCCGATTGGTTAAGGTTAGGCATTAATCTTTAAATGGTTAAGGTTAGGCATTGTCCTTTAAATGGTTAGGGTTAGGCATTGACCTTGAATAGTTAAGGTTAGGATACATCATCTGGCAGTGAGTCTCGCAAGAGTTTTTGCAAGTTTTCGCAATTTGTGCCATATAGACACAGCCTTCTTATTCCTGCTAAACAAAATCAGATTGTCGATTTTGTCTAACCGGGGGGAAAAGCGGTCAATGAGCACACTATTAGATGTATGCTACTAGCTTCATGTGGCAGCAACGGGTAACTGTTTGAAACGCAAGAACTTAGCTAGCTCCCAGATATCCTCCCAGGGGACATCAGTAAGTTACATAAATCCTGTTCATGGTTATTGCTTTTTTTGTAGTTCATATTTATTGAGCAACATTGAGCTCTTCTGGTTCAGTCTCTTTTCTTCCCTTCCCAAACTAACATCCCATTGGCTGACACTGGGATCACTGTCAGGTTTTAGATAGTTTGGACAATCGAGTCAAGCTTGGCATCAGCATAAAGATCATCCAGTGTGACCGCGCCTGTAGAGCCGGCTCTGGCTCTTTGTTGAACTAAAGCTTTTAGCAGAACAGTAGGCATGCACCCACACATCAAGACATGCACATGTGCAAGCAAACATGTAGAAACCACTGCAGTTGCCTAAATGTCGACTCCTGACGGACTGTGAGAACTCATCTGTTGTTATAGAACACAACAGAACAGAATAGAATAGAATAAAATAGTGTTTCTAATCCAAATTAGAAGAAAAAGCCAGAAAAATGCTTCTGAAAACAGGTGTAATTGCTCACAACATGATTCCCAGAAGGTACCTCATGGTGAGCAAGAAAACACCTGCCAAATGTTCAAGGTGTAGACTCTCAGAGGACGCTTTTTCACTGCTTGCCAAACACACCACACATGGATGGATGATATGTTGTCTGTCAGCTCCAGTGTAGAGCAGATCAGAAAGGTAGCCACTCACTGAAAGCCTTTGAGATTAGCTATTGCATAGAATTGTAACCCTGATCCTCTACGTTTTGTTATGACGGCCTACTTAAAACCACATCTGCTCAGCATGTTGCTGTATACGTATAGCAAAAGAAGCAATTTAATCCGTTTAAAATGAAGGGTTCGTGAGGTATATTTGGTCAGGATAGAAGTTAAAGCTGCACTAACTCCACATTTGTTAAAAAACATGGAGTAGCCAGAAGCTCAGAGGGTAGAGCAGGTTGTTCACCAATTGGAAGGTCGGCTGTTCGAAGGTCGGCTGTTCGATCCCCGGCTCCTCCGGTTACATGTCGAAGTGTCCTTGAGCAAGATACTTAACACCAAATTGCTCCTGAAGGCTGAGCTATCGGTGTGTAAATGAGTATTTAGATTAGGTACTGATGGGCAGGTTGGCACCTTGCATGGCAGCCTCTGCCATCAGTGTATGAATGTGTGAATGCTGACATGTAATGTAAAGCGCTTTGAGTGGTTAGAAGACTAGAAAAGTGCTATATAAATGCAATTCCATTTACCATTATAGTACCATACAAGCTGTTTTTTATGTTTTCAACAAATACTCATTTTAATTGACGAACCCTTCAATTTAGCCATTGTAAATTTGATTGTGACCAAGATATGTACAGAGCAGTACATACAAAAATAAACTTTGCAGTGCTCTCTGGTGGACAAACTATAACTGTAAGGGCAAAAATCAAAGGATAGGTTCACAACTTTTCCATGTCCGGCTTAAAGCGGCAGTAGGTAAAATGTTTTTGGCATCATTGGGCAAAAATTCCATATTAACCTTTCAGCATATTGTAATTCAAGTGTTCTGAGAGAAAACTAGACTTCTGCTCCTCCTCATGGCTCTGTTTTCAGGCTTTAAAAGATCTAGCCTGTGACGGGAAACTTTGACCAATCACGGGTCATTTCAGAGAGAGAGCGTTACTATTGGCTGTTCATTCAACGGAGGCAGCTCTGATCAAATATGAATCATGATTCTGTTAATGTAATGCCTATTTCATACATCTTGTAGTGTGCTGTTTAGCAATAAAATGAGAAAGTTTGTCCGGCTGGTGGGCGGTGCTTGGTATTTCCTCAACTGATCTCAAAATAGCGGCTGGGTCACAAACTTTCTCATTTTGCAATCATGCAGAAACCTACATCAGGTCGCGTGGGAAGGACTTGGGGAAAATAGCTTTTTGATGATAAAACATACGTACTTCAACCAAAATTTGAATGTACGGATTTGAACATCACTGGGAACCTACAGATGATAATTATGTATTAAAATGGGCCCACCCTTCAATAACATAGACCTCAGGGTTGGGGAGTATACACACCCTAAACCAGAATATAGGCTGTGTTTAACAGGCAGCATATAGATAAATATATCTATATGCATGTAGATGGACTATATGATTACAGTGGCTACTTTAGCTGTAATTAGACCCTGTAAAGCTGATTAGAGACCAGACCATGTATCAACCTTCGCTTACTAATCTCTCCTCCGCCCTCTTTCATTTCTACTCAGGCTGTATGGGCTTCATCCTTTCATCCTGCCTTCGTGTGGGCGCGGGTCCTTTACATTTCTCATATCGCTCTCTCCTCCTCCTCCTCCTCCTCCTCCTCCTCCTCCTCCTCCTCCACCACCGCTCTTGTATATCTGCCATCCTCCCGTCTTCTCGGTATCCTCCATCTGTCTACCTCGTCCCCTACATCCATCCATGCTGCCATGCTGGCGCATGGACCTGCCAGCATGGCAGCATGGGTTTGATGTATGCTAAACTCTATTGCTTTTGGTTCTGCATTGTCCAAAGAACAGCAGTGCTCTAACGCAGAGAGGTCGTCACATAGCCTGAAACTCATGATATGTTATTTTGCTGTGGTTTATTTAGTTTGGTCGAAAGCCTCAAAGAAAATGGTGGACGTTCCCTACAAGATTTGAGCCTGACCCTGGTCCAGTCCATTCTACCAGAAAAGCAGCTTTCTCTCTCCTGTAGCCCATTTATGTGCAGACATGACATTGTCTTTTTTGTTTCCATATCATTTAGTGCATTCATTAATTCAACAGTTTGTAACAAAAGATAATAGAAAATCTCCACTCAGCACGTTTACTTTCTTTGCGAACATTCTGCTTATAGGCACTTGCTATTATTTTGATAGACCATTATCATATCCATATGGATAGTAGGTGGATACGGAATTAAAATGGCACACTTGCTGTGTTTGGAGGCGCTCTGCTATTGAGAAAAGTTAATTGAGTTTGTCGGGTGGCACCTGTTCAGCTGACAATGCCAATGCCGTCTCACTTCATCACTCCGGTAAATAATATATGCAGAACAACAATAACAATGTGAACTATACACAAATGGCCACATTAGATGCTCTGTCATGTTTACTGACATTTTTGAACATGTGGAGGTTGCAGATTTGACAATACAGCTGTATTTGACTGGTCTAAACCATCTTTCCATCCATCTCTTACCCAAAATCATAAAATGACATGTTGTTCTCAAGAGGACTTTGAGTTGTTTGCAAATTTGTTAACAAATGTTGTACATCTCAATCTCTTCAAAGCAGCATCAATTTATGGTATGGTGAACATATTACCTAACAATTGTCTATTTACACATCCAGCAGACACGGAGGAACTGAACAAGCGTTGGTAGTAATGAGTTGGGAGTGAGAATGCTAGTCTCTAACTGTGTCTGTCTGCTGTTTGGTGCTGAGCAGTTGTAGTGTACAGTTGGTTTATCTGAGCTTTTTTGACTCATGGCTACCTGCTGTTGAAAATAAGGTTGATGGGAGCGGTGAGAGTGAACCAAAAAAATAAAGTTGTGATTCTTTAAACCAAAAAAAACAACACTAAAACCCTGCACGTTATACTGTATATATATATACACACACACACACATCGGGATCTAATCTAAATACTCATTCACACACCGAGGGCACAGCCTTCGGGATCAAGTATCTTGCTCAAGGACACGTGATTGGTGGACAACCTGCTCTACCTCTGAGCCACAGCCGGCCCAGAACAACTCAGACATGCCTATATATCAAGTAAGCAATGTTGCTTTCTGGAAAGCACTGCATTGTCATCCCTCCATCGCTTTAAATTATAGCTCAACACTCAAATTAGTCTACCTCCCAAATCACTGAGAGTGCCGTATGAAGGTACTCAAGCCAAGTAAATCAGTTTTATTTGTTTTGCCCAAAATCTCAAATGTGTCTCAGAGTCGCTTACGTTTACAGATATACAGTGAAGCCTCTCAGATTCATACAGTTTTATAGAATAAAGAACCTATCTCACCTGAATCCATCCCTCTTGGGTCTTCACTGTTTTGTAGCTCATCTTTTCAGAAAAATAAACATGACGGGGGTCAGCAGACGTTCACGACGACAGTGGGTGGAAGCTGCAACACAACTCTCAAAATGTAATGATGTGAAAATCACACTAAGCAGGATGTGTGAAAACTCCGAGCAGTCTGGACAAGAGCACTTCCACTTTGTGAAGGACTCCTGATATGAATAGATTTTCTTCCCATAAACTATAAATTGAGCCTATAGGTTCCTCTTCCTCTCTCATCTCATCACCTTCTCTCTTTCTGTTTCTCTGAGTCCTCTTCTTGTCCCATAGCCTATCCCTATATATATTATATATACCTAATTTTAACATTAAAGCTTCAGTAAGCAACAAGTTTTGGGCATTATTGGGCAAAAATTGCATAATAACCTTTCAGCATATTGTAATTAAAGTGGTCTGAGAGAATTCTGCACCTCCTCATGGCTCTGTTTTCAGGCTTTAGGAAAATCTAGCCTGTGACGGGAGACTTTGACCAATCACAGGTCATTTCAGAGAGAAAGTTTTACTATTGGCTGTGCTCCGGCTGGTGGGCGGTGCTTGGTATTTCCTCAACTGATCTCAGCATGGCTGCCGGGTCACAAATGTTCTCATTTAACAGCTGAACAGTACACTACAAGATGTTTCTGATAACATTTGAGGAGAGAAATAGGCATTACAGTAACAGAATATTGATTTATATTTGATCAGCGATGCCTAGTTTGACCGTTTGGTCGGAGTTCACGAGTGATTGACAGCCGGCTCTCATAGACTGCAGCTGGACGGCAGACTCCAGATCAGCTCTGACTGCTTGTTTTCCTCCGGTCTGTGAAATATTGCATTCCATTAGGAGCACCGGAAGACACAGAGGAACATGATTTTTTCAAGATTCCCTGTCTCATGAACTACTGTCAGGATATAGTGACCATTTAACAAAAATAACTTGTATTATGCATATTTGCTCCATTAACCCACCGCTGATGTAATTTCAACCCTTTACACAAACTGAATTGAAAGAAAAGCATTTCAACTGAGTTATCAGTCTGCTGTTGAGTACAATATCTTCGTCGCAATTATTTCACAACTTTTATTATACTGTATATACCTCAGAAAAAATACAGAGGTCCGGACCTCAGTGGTGTGTCGGGCCATGGTAACAGGATCTAAAGAGTAGAGTTGACAGCCTACCCAGGGTCAACTGTCCGCTGCAGGGACTCTGACTTAGCACATTTACAGACACAACACACACTAACATAGTGGATACACATTAACCTCACTTGTGCTCTGTGACATAGAGGATTAAATATATTATCTCATGCATCATACATAGTAGCACACACATACACACATAGAGACACACACAGCCCCTCCTCTTCAGTCTGTGTTATACATTTTTCCGTTGTTATAATTTTAAATCCAATTGAGGAGCAGAGATGATATGTGACCGGCGGTTGAACTGGTGTCCTTCCAGTCCTGCTCACTGCTAATACTGTGTCCTCAGGCATGTTCATCACAATACCCTGCCATGCTGTTCATGAACATCTTCAGCAATACAATATATCACAAGGGAGTTACCCCGTAAACTACTGCTAAAGTCGATATTCAGAGCATTAAAGGACCATGTGTGTTACAATTAGGAGGATCTATTGGCAGAAATAGAATATGATATTAATTATGTTCCATGTATTATGTTAAGTATGTTTTCTTTAGTGCTTAATCACCTGATAAATAGAATCGTGTTTTTCTTACCATAGAATGAGCCGTTTAAATCTACATAGAGAGCGGATCCTCTTCACAGAGTCCGCCATGTTGCACAGCCATGTTTCTACAGTAGTCTAGGACGGACAAACCAAACTCTGTTAACTTTTTCTGCTTGGGCCGGAGTCGATAACGTTATTCGCTCCCGTCACTACCGCTTTCTCTCTCTTGCTTCACCACTCACTCACACACACACTCTACGCACTGGCTCTGCTCCAGCTGGCTCTAGAGAGGGACGTTCACGTTTTCGCGGTGGCCACCGTAGCTCTCCAACACGCTTGGCTTGGCTTTGTCTTTGTTTGCAATCTCCTCACCACTAGATACTGCCAAATCCTGCACACTGGACCTTTAGTAAAACAGAAAACAACTATTTGCTATGTAAAGATATAGTGGAGTGATGTCTACCTGAGCAGAGAATGAAGTTGCTTTCCCTCTGTGTGTGTGTGTGTGTGTGTGTGTGTGTGTGTGTGTGTGTGTGTGTGTGTGTGTGTGTGTAATCCGAGCTTCTCTATGCTTTGTTGACATAGCGGGGCCTTTTAGTGGCTAGCTCATGTTTAGAACCGTGTGGAGGCAGTCCCTCTGCTCACAATATCAAATTTAGCACCTTTAAATGCTAATTTCACTGCTATTATGTGTATTGGTGGTGCACATTGTGAAAATTTATGTTTAATTCATGTTATTATTAATATATGAAATATTCAAATCAGGTTACATTATCTTAAATTCTATATGCTTTTCCTCTTTTTGTTATTATTTGGTTAAAGAAGTTGTATCAGTTCAATGCAGTATTATTATTATTTTTTTTTTTTTTTTGGGGGCATTTTCCATTTTTATGACAGGACAGTGGATAGAGTCTTGAAAGGGGGGAGAGAGAGAGTGGATGCGGAGAGGGCCACAGGCCGGATTCGAACCCGGGCCGCCGCGGTCAGGACCAAGCCTTAATACATGGACGCCCGCTCTACCAACTGAGCTAACCCAGGCGCCCGCAGTATTACTATTTTGAGATATAATGGGGGAGGGTGTTGCAGTGTTTTTTCCAAGATGCAAATAAAATGTGAATAATGCTGGGGGAGGTCTTGCTTTTTTTTAAAGAGGGGACTGTAAGATTCAGCCCCCCTCCCCATAGAAATAATTTTCACACAGTCCCTAAGTAGAAACAAGATGTTGTTCCCTAAAAGAGGGGAAAAAATCTGTTTGTCCTGAGGAAAAAAAGGAGGAAAAATAAACTTGCTTTCAATTCACCAGCGTTCCAAAATATGTAATGGAAATGTTGAATATAAATAACTCTAAATAACGCCAGTGTAAATACTCAAGTGTCCAACTGAACCGACTTTTCAGATGCTAATCTTTAACCACTGGCTTTGGCAAGTGACTACTTTATTTTTGCTAATGTTAACTGAACGGCCCAAGATTATGGCATTAACATGTTCAAATCTGGGTTGTTGTTTTTTTTTGGGGGGGGGGGGGATTTGGAAAGAGAATGGTTCCTCCTTGTAATCCATCTGAATGAGATTGGCTGAATGATATTTACTCTGGATTATACTCATTTTGTTGAAATATTGCGCATCTCACTAAAGCTACATTTAGGACGGACAGCTGTGCAGTGGATAGTGAGTGCTATATGCGTGTGTTTGGGGTTGAAGAGGGGGGTTGGTTGCCTGCCTGCTGCTGCTGCTGTTGGCAGGTCAGTGTGAACCGACTGTGTGAACATGGAGAGATTATGTTTCCACCGCTGGTCGTGTCTTTACCTCTGCTGAGAGGACACAGAGAGCAGGATTTGGGTTTGGTTGAGTTAATCTTCCAGTCTGAGGTTTATATTTGGAAACTGTGTGAGTGTGTGCGTACTGTCAGACATCTACCCCATTAACTGAATAGACGCCCGCATCATTCAGACTATTGACCATATTGACTGATATGTGGCTCTATTCCTTCGCAGTTCTGATGTATTCTGCGACTAAAACAAGTCTGTTTCTTAGCTGCAGCTGTGGTTGTGTTGCCACTGTGTCTGCCCTAGAGGTGCCCTCCTGTTCTGTCTCCCAAAGGCCCTAATCTACTTCGCATGAGGTCGGAAAGAGGTGCTTTGGGTGGAGACGTGTGTGTGTGTCAGATGTGGTTGAAGTATATGGCTTTAGAAATTCATGGGGAGCCGGCCGCGCACTGAAGAGGGGGAGGAAACTCAAACAAACGAGTACATGCGAGGACCTGACAGTATCCATCTGGAGCTATGGTCTCTCATTACCTGCATGGACTACAGGCCATGTTCTGACCTCAATGAATGTGCATGTGTGTGTGTGTGTGTGTGTGTGTGTGTGTGCGTGTGTGTGTGTGTGTGAGGGTGAGAGGGGTGGAGAGAGAGGAGGAGAGGCAGCCCTGTACGGTAATTAGCGAGGTGCTGAGGTTAAAGATGACATCGAGGCAGGGTGGGCTGCGGCTCTGTGCTGCATGTTAACCTGATTTTCAACTTCCTCCTCTTTCTCCTTTCTATTCTCAGCCTCCCATGTGGTGAATTCAAAGTGTTTGTAAGGCTGAGCAGATCTGAAATGCAGAGTTACAGATGCACCCAGTGCAGCTGGCAGCATTGAGTAGGTTGGGGGTATACGCACAGATTTGGCTGCAACCAACGGAAGGAACGTACCTTCTCGTTAGAAGGTTTCCATCAGTACCTGCAGCTACTTCCCTTACGAATTGACCATTTTCCAGAATTTTGTTCGATTTCCAAGAGTGAAGAGCGAGTGAGTGTATGGCAAGACATTTTAGCGTTTAATAGCTAGACAGGATATTGCTTAGAGATATCTGCAACATAATTTTGCCCGTAATTCACATTGCGGATATCTGCAACTGAATTATGACTAGTCGTAATTCCAGTTTCAGATATCTACAATTTAATTCTGACTAGTCAGAAATAGTCCCCTCACCTGAAGATATCTAAATTATCCTTTTTAGATATCTAAAATGAAATTATGATTATTCAGAATGACGTTGTAGATATCTCTAACTGGAGTTAGGGATAGTCAAAATGTAATTACAGATACAGTACTCACAGCTTTGGACGGGCTTATTGCAGTCCTGCGACAGCCACAGATACCAGATTTTTTCATTTTATTTTTTCAGAGCATTTGATTCATCGATTGCTGTCGGGATGTTAAGAGAAATTCAACATATAGAACAAAAAAATGTTTTTGAAGAAGATTACCAAGCCTAGCTTTAATTGTATACAAGTCTGACTTTCTATTAGTGACTTTTAAGGCCATTGCTTTTCCCCTGCCACATCCTTTGCTCTTAACATCTCAGTAATTTCAGATGAAGGCAAGGATTACAGAGCTTCCCAAGATTCATAATTCAAGATGACTTTATTGGTCCTGCAGGGGTATTTGTATCGGGCATAAAGCGAGCACATAAAAACAAAACAGCTTTAGTGCTTTAACAGTCTCGGCACAGCACAGAGTGCAACATGCTACACAAACTACACAGCATAGACTTTAAATCTAAACTTTATGTCTTTACTGTGTTTTTATAGAAGTTATTGACTTTAACAATTCTAAAGGGAGCATGCCTCCTGTATCTTGTGGCAGTCATACCACATTAAGATCATTTTAATAGTGTCTCTGTATTACATAATATATATATATATATATTTTAAACTGCACACTGCTAAAAGAAATAATCCTAGGGCTTGTTATCACTCTGAATAGTGTGACCTGAAGAATAAGATGAACCTCAAGAGGTAATACCAACCATTAATCTGCAGCTCAGCCAGCCACTGACCTGTAATATTCAATATAGGCTTGTCACCTCGGCGATGGCATCGGCATTAATTTAAGACTTGAGGCTTGAATCTGCAGCAGTCTAGTGATTTATATACTATTTGAAATACAGTAGATATTACTATATATACCACAGTAGCTGTAGAGCTGCTACTGCTGGTTCACTGCACACTTACATTAGCATTGGTAAACTTGATGTATAAATCTTAGTTGATGTAACATACACTGTATATGCTTATATGTCTTCACTGTATGGCTTTTTTTTCCTTCATATTACCAAATTCTTTTCATTCTCCATAATTTCACATGTTCTACATTTCTTTCTCAGATTGTTCTGTCGCTGTCTTTAATCCATAATGAATATTTCTATGTAGTTTTCACACAAGAAACGTTACAGTTTAATATTCTCTTAAACCAAAAAACAGCACAAGTATTAATAATTTCCAAATGGTTGATACTGTATGGAGATAAAATTGTCAGGCTCTTCCTCTCTCTCTCTCTCTCTCTCTCTCTCTCTCTCTCTCTCTCTCTCTCTCTCTTTCTCTCCCAAACACTTACCTGTGTTTGTCATAGCTTGAACTTTGGGCTGTTTCCATAGCAACATCCACCTCACTGGTGACAGCGTCAGCCAGCCAGCAGTCATTTGCTACTGTCTTCCCTCTACATGAACTATTATTATTAGATGATGTCTTCCTCTCTATCCCTCCTTTTGTTCTTTCCATCAACATCCCCCTGAGCATCTGTTAAGTTTGACATGGTGAAAAAGTCTCCATACCTCACCTTAAGTGATTCCACATTGGGTCAGGGTTTTTCATCATGATGATGAAGAGGAAAAAGTCCCCATGAAGATTGTTCATTGTATTGTGCCTAAAATTCCAAAAGACATTGGGCAATATTCAGGACCGAGAGTTCACTTTGAGCTGATATATATAGGTGTGACAGAAAAGAGTCCTGCAGACCTGTATGATTGAGGTATGAAGCATACATTATGCACAAGGGAGGAAGTGCTGTCACAAGTATGATAAATAATAATTAGATCACTAAGAGACTTTGGTTGTCAAAGGAGACATCAGCACAGGCAGTAACAACAGCATGTGGTGAGGAAGAAGCAGTTCTGTATGGAGTGAAATCAGTCTAGTTTGGGCAGGTAGTGTACTGTGGGGTTGACAGTGCTGAAGAGACCAGCGAGACTGAATCAAAATAGTAAAGTTGCAGAATGCAATACCAAAACAATGAGCTAAAACATGCAAAAACGCTCTGTAAAGCTGAGCGGAACTGCAAAGTTATTGTTTAAGTTTGTTGAACTTTGGATTATTTCCCTACCTTTTCAGGTTACTCAATATTTCCACTGAAGGTTCAGACAGTTTCGTGTCTTTGCCTTTAATGTGGGCAGAGACATTAGCAGTCATCCTCTTGATATGGCCCCAAGGTGACAAGATGTGGGTTTACAGTTTCCTAGTAAGGTCAAAGCAGCTGGGGTCGACAACGTTGGAGAAACCAACGAGAGTAAGTTAGGTTTAAAAATGAGCCAACTGAAAAACCCAGCCCAGTGTTGCCAACTCTTCCAGCTTCCAATGAAAGTAGCTAGCAGCACTATCTCCAAAAGTCCCTAAATCTATAGCGAGAAAGTCGCCATGTCGGCAACACTGACCACTGACCACTGACCAACACTGTCCATTCAGGCCTCCCTCCAAAGCCACTCCCCCAAAATGATCATTATGAATGCAGACGTAGAACATGGCTATTGTTAGTACTCACAGTTGTCAAGCCAGCAGCTTGAGGAAGACTCCTTGTGGATGAGTGCACAGGCATAATGCGTAATAATAACAAAAATGTTTCTAAAAATACATTACCCATCCTAGCTTTAACCTCTGTTTTGGTTCTGCTTTTTAAAATAAAAAAGTAGAAGTAAGAAAGTAAGAAATAGGAAGTGTTGAGAAAAGGCAACACTCCCACTCAGTGACCCATGCACTGGTTTAGGAAGCTTTGGGAATAGAAATACTGCATGTTAGGGGACAGCCAGCAGGTCTGTTTTAGCCCTCTAATGTCAGAGGAACACTCAACTTTACTGTTCAATCATAGAGAAGAAAACCACAAAACGTAGAAGCAAAATCAAAGTTTGTAGACCTTGGGACTTTTATACATTTTATACACAATTTTCATATTTGCGGGCATTCTGTCTATGGGTCAAAACAACATAGCATACATTAGGGCAAGCAGCATGAATTTCTTAAAGCTTTGCAAATAATATTCAAGTTCACATAAATCACTTTTAAAACTTTTTTCTGTACAAAAGAAATTAGCCCTGTGGATTAGCCATTGTAGTTAACTTTATAGGGCTGTACTTCCACTCCGACTTGCCTGCTAACCAGTTAAAGCTATAGTAGCTAAACCAGAGGGTATGTTTATTTCTGGACGGACTCAGAGACAAGCATTTCAAATGATTTATTTAAAATTGAAGTTTATATGGTAAGCTTGAGGAAGCTCACACTGCTTGCCCCAATGTACATTGGTTTGGGGATGTGTTTTCCCAAATCTGTACAACACAGGTGGTGAGTGTAAGTTAGAGTAGTCCCATAGACCCAAAGTCACAATGGTCACTATTGTGAGAATAGGACCCAGGTTGAAAAATACTTTTTTTCCCCTTAAAATGAAGACATGAGCACAAAACTGGTCCCAAACTGCTTTCTAGGACGAACACTGAATTTCAGCTTATACACATCTTTTCCATTTTCGGTTGACCTCCTCTGTTATTCTTCTTGTTCTGTCTGTCTGTCTGCCTTTTCTAATTTGAGTTTAAAAAACAACCACTTTCCTTGCTGGTTTGGCTTCAGTAAATACACATTTCCCTTCTCAGTGCAGTTGATGATATGTGGGGAACTCACATTCAGCTCTTTCACAGTTTTCACATGAAAGTTCAGCATTCACACCATGTTGTGGAGTTTGAAAAAAAAAAAGCCTGTTTTTTAACCGTGGCAAAGCTGATGTACATGGTTTTTCATCCGACATCAAAACATATATATGACCTTGCTACTGGAAGCATGCTGGGGATATGACCACAGGCAGTATGTCTTCTAATTTAGGCCACATGATGGTAGGGTTCTCAGATTTTGGCTGTTTGGGCGGGACGCCACACAATTAAAGTCCTAGGTCATCAGAAGTGTGCTGGTAAAATAGTGAAAGTGGTTCGTGAATGTTAAGAGTGTTGTAACCCATGAAGCAAATGGTACAAAATTCATGTTCATAGTCTGACTGCAGTTGTTCTTTTGAGATTGTGTTTTAACGGTGGATCAACACGCAGCTGTTAGTTGTAACAAATGTAGAGCAAATCAATGCTGTACAATCTATACTGCTCTGTCTGCGACCACACCATGAGAGCAGAGTACAGTGTGGAGTGTGTCTGAGTGTGTGTGACTCATGTATATGTGTGTGTGTACTTGTGTGTGCATAGATAATATGCAGCTTAATGCCCCGGTGAAGTATTGATGACTTAATGTAGCGAGAGTGAAAACTCATCTCTGTCTCCCCTCTCCATTCTTGCTATTGGATGTCCATGTGTGTGTGTGTGTGTGTGTGTGTGTGTGTGTGTGTGTGTGTGTGTGTGTGTGAAGGCTGTTAGACTCACATGGAGGGGGAGGGGACAAAGGTCAGAGTTCAGTAGGACAGAGTCGCATGAAATTGAAAACGGAAGGAGGAAAAGAGAAGAGAGAAAGGACAGAGAGGAGGTAAGAGCAAAAGATGTTCTACTGGCAGCACTGCTTATTTGACTACGTGGTTAGTTATTATTATTGTCTATATGTATATGTATCCTTGCCATTTATGAATGATGACTTTTACTATATATACATATCAGACAACCAGCCAGAGGAGTGCCTTGTTTCCTGTCATGTATACCCATCATTCTGAGGTATTGATCCACTGCAATCTGGCTGTTCTGGATTACACCGAGCAAACACGGCAGCAGCAGCTCTGCACACATTCACACATCCATGCAAATGTACACAAAGGCAGAAGGCATGTGCACAAGAACACACTCATCTGAGCTCCACTGCCTGCTCTGAGCCTATATGGATGGCTGCCCGGAGGGCTGCTGGGTGAATGTGAGTCATGATTTTAATCCGCTGAATGTGAACGTAGCAAGTAAGACTTGTGCTTTGCAGTGGGCAGGTCTGAATGGATTGGATTATCTTATAATGTCTGTCAAGGGGACATCCAGCTGTGATTGATGAGAGGGAGATAATGATTTGTAGAAAGCAAGCACGGAAGGAAGACATTAGTAACTCTTGTAAGGGTAATTTGCTTTGTTGTGTACTTTACTTTACTTTGAAGGTTACCTCTCTGTTCGATTGTGACGCCAATTAGTGGTGAACAGAGAACAGAAGGAGCAATGCACAAAGAAGGCGAGATAAGTATTGATTTGGCTTTACTTTCTCTGCTTTTTCCTCGTCCTCACGCGATCACGTATCTTTGTAAAACTTTTACAGAGCAAACTTTTTTGTCGTTTTATTGAAACAGAGGGTTGAGGAGAAGTTAAAGAAAAAACAAAGGCAGGTGGAGGATGAGGGCGTCTTCTGGCTCTGTGATTTCTCCCTTGTAGTTCTTGTAATGAGAAAAGATGAGAAGGGATGTAAGAACTGGGACTAATAGAAAGAAAAGGGGAAATACAGGTTAAATTGAAGCTATCAGCAGAATTTGCGTGAGCAGGACCACGCCTAAACGTGCCACTTCCCGTATTTCCTATAAATTCCCACTTAACCCACTCCTTCTGTTCCGCTCTCGTATTCCGCACCCGAACCGAGAGCAGGCAACAGCGCCCGTAGCACACAGAAAAGTGAGCTATTTAACTTAACCATATACGAGCAACATCATCCGTCCACTCACCTCATCTTGAGTATGGACTTCGTCTCACCATCCCTATCGGATGACAATCTATTCGGTTGAAATCAGGACGACCACGTCCGAAGTTTCCATCAACCCTTCAAAGCCCGCCTTTCCCACCGCTCCGTCAACACCAGCTCTCTTCCGGGTGACGTCATCACCCCAACAACACGCCACAAACGCAGTGCACCTGTCAAAGGGACAATTCACTTCGAGTTAATATATGTTAACGCATTGAACATTCTTATCTTTCGAGTGCGTGATACTCTTTGTAAACATGGCCCCAGTTCCTCGTGACACTCCAGCACATGCACATTGCACAGCCAGTGCTGCCCACCCCACAAAACCTTTCGGCAATGCTTATTACCAGTCATCACGTTACACTAACAAAGATTAATGTTAATTTAACACATCGATTCAGCATCCCAGTTAACGGAACCAGCCATCAATGCATCGTTTTAATGCTCTAAGCATGAAATTCAACACATCCCTGTAGCATCCATGTTGTTTCTACACTACGACATAAAGCCCTCGAACACATTGAAGTCGGAAGAACAATTCCCTGATTCCGGTAACGGGACCATCCAAGGAGCACGCAAATGTACATTTAACCCGCCATGCTGTCCATATCAACTCGAGGCAGACTCAATCGGTCCTCATCCATTCATTCAGTGCTATCACCGCACTACGTAACGCCACCAACGTGTCGTCCGAACACTCCGAGCAGCAAAATACAACACAAACTCATCACCAACCTGCCCTGATGTCGGTATCGGCTCAAGTCTGATTCAATCGGTCCTCGCTCATTCATTCATTCAGTGCCATCACCGCACCACGTAATGCCATCAACGTGTCATTCAAACGCTCCGAGCATCAAATTACAACACTTAACGCACCAACAAACTGCCAAGCTGTCCATTTCGACTCGAGTCAGGTTCAATCGTTCCTCGCTCATTCATTCATTCAGTGCCATCACCACATTACGTAAGCCATCAATACGTCATTGAAACGCTCCGAGCTGCAAAATACAACACGAACACACCAACAAACTGCCAAGGTGTCCATCGCGACTCGAGTCAGATTCAATCGGCCCTCGCTCATTCATTCGGTACCATCGGTGCCATCGCTGCACTACGTGACGTACTCAGAGCACTTGAATTACATGCTGAAAGGTTATTATGGAATTTTTGCCCAATGATGCCAAAACCTTTCTGCCTGCTGAAGCTTTAACTAAAGGTAGTCTATCGTGGAATTAACAAGTCAGGGTGGCAGTCACACACAGCTAATGACATAGTGGGCCCAAAATCAAAAGCATGTTAAGGCTCTAACAGCAGCCTTTGTGTTAAAGTGAAAGTCCAGAGGCAATGCTGGGCTGCTCTGCAGAGAGATTTATTAGATTCTGTACAGGAAAGAGAGACGGTGAATATAGGAGAGAGAGACGGAGAGCCATACTGAGACATGAAGAGGATGACAGGAAACAAAAGGTCATGGGTTAAAGGACCATTGCTGTGATGTTCTAACCCATGTACTCCAAATTATAAATATTTAATGTTACTGCAGCAATACCATAGTTCTGATTATTTAAATATATCTTTATATTTTGTCTTTTATATTTGTCAAAGCTAGTTTTGACTTAAGTTTTGGACCAGCAGAGTTTTCAAATAATTGCACCCTTTAGCTCTCTTTCCTTGTCATTCATTACCAGTCTACAAAAACTCCAGTTGTTGTCATGAGAGCAGCAATGTTGCTCAAACGCAGGTGGCAGCAGGTCCTGATCGAATTACCGCACTGATTACATTGTGTCTCATAGTGATGATATTATATGCTCCCACTAACCATGTTATACAACCATAATTACACTGACGAAGGAGACAGAGAGACGGAGACAGAGGAGGACAGTGTGATCCCTCAATAGTTCAAGATACTCATGGATATTTAAGGTGTAGGAGATACTGTTAATTAATTTCATGACAACACAGTGAGTGTGTGAATATTAAATCTCAGCCATTCAGACCTTGGCCTCTCATTTCCAGGAAAATTGGCGCAAATAGAAACGTTAGCCCAATAGAACTGTTGGTTCATGGGTGTGACAAATTGTGCAATATTACTGATCAGAGGCGCGAGTGCAAACTAGAAAAAAGAAAATAATACTAATGTATGAGCAGGTGGTGTCTGGGCTAAATGTCCAATCACAGGAGCTAACCTTATCTTCCTTAAAGACAGTTCAAATATCAATATACGATACCCTATACCCTATGTTTCCAGGAACAGATGATGAAGGAAAGAGCTAGACACAACCAGGAAAACACACACTGAACACACATTTTTCCAATAGTAGGCTGATCCATTGTGTGTTTGCTGGTGGTTTCCACTCTAACCACACACAAACACATACTGTATGAGCATACCGTATATGTGCGGCACACAAACACACACATGCACAGACAACCTCCAGAGGAAAGCTATAATACAGCTGTGAAATATTGAGGGTAATTAGCTGCAAGCTCTCCTCTGCCTGATGATGAATCATTTGACAATTTATCCAGTCCAGTTGAGAAGCCAGAGCGCTCATGGGAGTTGTTGTTCCGCCCCGCTGTTCCCAGGGGCCCGATTTCATCCCCAAATTACTTTGTTGTTGATGGAAATGTGTAGCTATTGACATAGCCACAATTCTTAATTGATTGGAAAATAACTATCCGGGGAAATTCATGGGTATCAGTTTGTTTCAAGAATATAGCCCCTGTTGGACCGTGAACTAAACGCCTGACATTCTTCACTGTAGCAGCGTATATACATGCACTGCTTGTGACTGTCTGTGTCTCATCACATTGTATAGATACCCTGCAAACACTTCAGTATTTATGTGAGAGCCAAAGCTGTGTCCGTGTGTGTTCCATGTACACTGACAGGCAGCCACACTAGTACAGTTACTAAGTGCATGTGACTAGGTCACCATGACAACAGAACTCCCTGGAGCATGCTGAGAGCACAGTGACGTCACTGGTCTTTGCATGTGGGCGTGCGTGCGTGTGTGTGTGTGTGTGTGTGTGTGTGTGTATAGAGTACATGTGGCAATAGCTGAATTAACTGCTGGTCCTGCTGAAGCTGCTGGAGTAACGCTGTGTGTGAGAGACCGACACTGGAAATGAAACAAGAAGAAGAAGAAGAAGAAGAAAGGGGAGGGAGAGAGAATAAGTGAAAGCAGAAACAAAGACGAGAGGAGACAAAAGACTGATAGTGAGGAAAACTAAAAGACGCATTAGATGCAGACAGGGCGTAATTACTCTGATGTGCACTCTAGCACTATTTTTTAGTTTCCGCCAGATGGTCTTATTTGTCTTATCACTATTCCCTCACCATAGATTTCTTCTGAGCTGTGTGTGTGTGTGTGTGTGTGTGTGTGTGTGCGTGTGCGTGCACGTGTGTCACTCAATGCTCTATTCTCCCGCATAACAAAATGAGGGCATTGGTCCCTGTTATGCTCCATTCAGCCACTCTGCACTACATTGTGTTGCCAAACTCACTCACATCCAGTACATGCGCATGAACACACACACAATTGCCTCACACAGCGTACATGTACACACTCACATGCATGCACACACTCGCTGTTAAGCAGTGAGCGCTCACACACAGTTTTTCTCCCGTTTATCCAGACAGACAGTATTGATTAGGGCTGAGGAGGGAACTATCTGAAGCAGATCGGTTGGAAAACTTGGAACAAACCACAGTTCCCAAGCTGACACGGTCATTTATCACTCACGTCCTGGTTGTCGATCGTTGTGTGTCCTATAATGAGCTTCCCAGTGCAGTGAGGTGTGCATCTTATTGGGTGATGCGTTTAGGTGTGCGATTAGAGATATGAAAGTGTTATTGTTGGTCCACGTAGTTCAATGTGACGTGGCTGTTTGTCTTCCTATAGACTGTTGATGCTTCATGAAATAAAAGGAGATATGTATTGATAGTGCTTGATTTCTATAAGTAGTATAGAATTGAAAGAACAAAGTAGGAAATTTGGCCTTTATGTTGTTACCAGCAGCTTCTATCCCCCACGTGTCGTTTTGTTTCATCCCATTCACTTTGTTCATTAGCCTATATGTAAATGAGGGAAAGGTCATTTTGAAGTGTCATTGTTTTTGGCTAATGGGGAGACAAACTCCCACACTGCTCTTTGATTAAAGCCCCACTCGTATCTATATTGGACATTAGCTGCAAGATTTCATCTCTCTGTAATGTAAAACAGGGCACTCTTTTGGGATTCATTAACAGCAGGACCCACATAGCTAACAAAATATTAACTGTTTTAAAAAGCCACTTCAGAAAAAAAAATATTCCCATTGGCTTCGTTTGGCCTTTGGCAGCTCTGAGAACTTAATAGAGTCATTTCGGTTAAAGGTCTACTAAATGTGTGATTGTAAAAAAAACTGCTACACAGGAACACGGCTGTTGGTTTACCAAATTTGTATATGATTATCATATTTGATAATGTTTCTTTTGGTCACAAGTTACAGAGAATGGCATGGTCTTGCATGAACTTACAGTTGTCATGTTTATTCAGCCAAGCATTATTAGGTTTTCATTCATTCATTATTTAAATCTCGAGGAATCATTGAGGGCATGCCCTCATTCCCAATGATGTCGAGAGTACAATGAAATGAAATAATTACACACAGGACATAATTAACGAATTACAAGATCAATCAGCCAGACAACAATAGAACAATGGTAAAAACAGTTACATTCAAGAGTGGAGTAGTTTGTTATCATGGATTTAAAATCACCTAGAGGTACAAATGTATTTAATTTGAATGTGTTTTTGCAGCACAAAGCAGTTTCCCCAAATTTAGTGTTTGCACGCGGGACTTCAAGCTTTAGCCGATCACTTGAACCAGTTGATTAATGACTATAGGACTAATTTAATAAGGACGTGATGTATGACAGCAAGTTGACATTAAGGGCTTTTTAAATAAATAACAACCAATGCCTATCACATCGTACTGCTAGAGATGCGTAAATGAGAGAGGTGTAAATAGGCGACTGTTTGCTAACACATTCCCTTGTACAACTTTTGAAAGTGCTAATATGCAAATGATGTGTTTTCTGCTTGTTCTGTTGCCCCCAAGTGGCCAAAGAAACAGTTAATACAGTTTTAAACCACGTTAACAGTCATCCATTAAAGGGACTCAATGTAAGAATCAGAAATTGCTTGTGACATTTTTTGGCCGTTAAGTCAACAACAGTCAGCGTCCTGCTGCTCACAAGGTCTTTTTTTTTTATTAGGTTAGGTTACAACCTGTTCCTTCATTTGCAATAATAAAAAAATTCATACGTGTAAAAAGTCACACAGTCCCTTTAAGCTTAATAAATCAAAACAGATTCGACAATATGATGTGAAGAACATGTTGACAATATTCACGTTCATGAATGCCCTCAATTGTGTCCAGTAAAATTTGCCAATTCAAATAGTAACATGTTTAACTGTAATATTGATATTTTAAACCTGAACCCAGAGTAGCCTATGCACACAAAATCATCAATCAATCATCCTGAATCTGGCCTGGTACATCAACATCCTTGTGCCCCGTCAGATTCAGGCCAAGCTGCAGACCTCCAAAGTTCAATCAATATTTTCATTTGGTCCAAGATGGGGAAAAGTCAATGTAAATTCAGCTCCCTTTACATTAAGGCCTGGGTGACCTATGTGCATCTGAAGGTATCATTTGTACCTTTCTGGCCCATAGCACAAAACAATTACTCTACGCAATAAATAATAATAATAAAAAAAATGACTGCACTGCTTGACCACTTGAACTCCTTCTCCAGCCTGCAGTCCGTTAAATGACTAAAAGTTGGTTTTCAAGATATTCTTATGTGAAAGTAGAGCACTGTCAGTAAACTCAAGGGGGGTCAGTTTGAAATCCAGTCTTGAAATGCAGACACAGTGTTTGTCTCCATTAGTCAACCTTGTTCCTCTGGTGAAACCTCGGTGGCAGCAGGACACCAGAAACACAGTCGGTCTAATTAACAGACTTCAGCTCCTCAGCAGAATGCGGCACAAATAAGGATTTCTCTGTGGCACAAAACTGACTCACTGTCAACATGTATATGTTCAAGTCTGCATGTCGTTGGACTGTTCATCGTTTTGTGTGTCTGTGCCTGAATGTGTTCGTGTGTGTTTGCCACTAAAATGTCTGCTGGCATTTTCTTGGATCTTTTGCCGCCGCTGTGTATTTCACTCTCTCCCAGTAAGCCTGCGTGTTTGGGCATGAATTATGCACTGCTGCGTTTCCCCTGATAACACTAAGTGTGACAGTTTGCGCTCGCAGATATATCAGCTGTGATTGATAGGTGTTTTTCTGGGTTTGGTTGTTGATGACGTCTGCTTTTCTTTCAAAAAGGAATTTCTTCACAGAATCTGCAGGAAAACAGTCCTGTTAAAACGTGGATGCCTTTCAATGTTGTGGGTCAGTTAAAGAAGCCTATAAAGAACAAAGCCTGTACTGCAATTACAGGTTGTCTCTCCTCTCAGCTGGCAGCTTCCACCACTTGTCAATCACCTTGGTGAGCTGTCTGCCTTGTAATGGCATCCAAGGAAGATGGGTAATGCAGCCAATCTATGACAATGAAAGGGGTGGTCTGGGCCAAATATGGCCACATTCTTCTAGCAGTGTGTAGTGAATGTGTCCTGGGCCACATTAAGGACCGCCTACTCTACTGACGTCCCGCTGGGATCCGTTGGGTCTCTGAGCTCCTCATGTGAATAGACGCGAGCGCTTTTCTGCCTCGCAGCATGGAAACGGCTTCTGTGCCCTACTGTATCCTGTCGGTACAACTGTATTTTACTAAAAAATATCTTATATCTTATCTTGTCCTATATCAGACTAGGCACAGGAAGTGCATTATTATCATACTGTCGGAGATGTGTCATGTGTGTCAGCTGATACCCGCCTCCCCGCTCGCCCGTACGCATGCTCTCTTTCATCTCCGGCTCTCTGGAACTCTGTACCTGCTGTTACCTGGCAAAGGCAGATGTGCCGGTGGCGCGGAGGTCCCCAGGGACCACCGGTACAATAACCTTATTACCTCCGCCAAGGCCGAAGGCCTAGGAAGGAGGTTATGTTTTCAACGGCGTTGGTTTGTTGGTGGGTTTGTTTGTTAGTTTGTTTGTTTGTCTGTTAGCAGGATTACTCCAAAAAGTCTGTGATGGATTTGAATAAAAGTTTTTGGAGGGGTTGGGTGTGGCACAATGAACAATCCATTCAATTTTGGTCGCGATCCGCTTCATTTTTAACGATTCCGATCAGCCAGAACATGAAGACCTCTGGGTATAACACATGTGCAGTGTAACTGATGACGCGTTATGACTAATGACCCAACCTCTTTCCTTAAAAGAGAGAGCGGGGGGAGGGACGACAACTGTAGATTCTGCGTTTTTTCACATTAAACTCGGTGAAATTACAGGTGAGTTCGACCAAAGCACACTTGATTGTTGGAAAGAGTAACGACGACGGTTTAGGTGAGATTTATTTTGTGTGTTTTAGTGTTTTACGGCGATCCGCTACGTACAGCTGATCTCAACATGAACAAAAATACACGTGGATGATGTAGCAAGCTGAACAGAGAGGGGGGGGGGGGGAATTGTACCTGGGCACCTTGGAGGAGGTCTGTGCTCTCCGAGTGGCATTCTAGTATTTTGATGTTAATAAAATGTACCCGAATCCACGAATATGTAGGATATTACTACTGACATTCCTGTAATATTACGTCACAAAGCCTGCAGTATTAGCCGTGTGATTAATACGTGTTTATTTGCATATAGAGCGGGGAAGTGAGATCGGATCACAAGTGGTCACTGGAGACGCATTCTAATGCCATGTGTAAAGGGGGTCATACAGTATATAGCTCATTTGATGACGAAAGGCTGCAAAATGCAGCTTAAATGCCAGGCAGCAGTGCAACAAGTGAATTTGTCTGGATTAGAGGTCATGTATGGAGGTTAGTCTTCTGTTCGCTTGCTTTCATTAAGTCACTGACTTTCTCTCTGCATGCTCAGTACTCTGTTTATGTATGGGTAATGTACAGCGAGCCGGTCATTGTTGTGTAATAAACCCAGACAGGGCGATGCGGAGGGGTTTTGCAGTTAGGGGTTTATTTCACAACAATGACCCGTTCGCTGTACATTATCCCGCTTATTACACAGCTACTTACTGAAGAAATCAATAATTTGACACAAAAATCGTCCGGCAGAGTCCGACATCAGAACTACGTCCATAGCAACGGTCTCTTATACATAGCAACTGTCTAATATAAAGAAATAACAGACCGTAAAAAGCTGTGATTGACCAATCAGAATCGAGTATTCAACAAAGCCGTGTAATAAGCATTGATAAGTGATTAAATCAATTAACATTAGAGTCATATTCACCATCTTAAATATACAGCAACCGGGGATTCATAGCCGGAGTCCCAAATACAACATCACAGACTGCCAGGTGGCTGAATTTAAAAGTCCTGTCTGTCGACCTGCTAATCTGCCAGACAATCACACGTCAAGTCAGTAAGCCGTTCAGACAGTAAAAGAGTCTGTCGGTCAGTCATTCAGCTGGAAGCACAGCAGCCATGTCAGTCGGGCCTACCGGTGAGTCAGCAGGTCATCTCTTCATCTCTCACCCGGTCAACCGGCACATGACAAAGTTGATCAGTAGCAGGCGGCAAGTCAGTCATCTTACTGAATGGGCAACTGTTCTGTCATAACATGAATCGTCACTGTACACAAAGGTTTTGACTGTACAGAGGAAGATTACTAGGATGGAGGCAGTGATTATTGTTATTCTGATATAGAGGATGAGCCTGTCAAATAAAAGTGTCTCGTTTTGGGAGAGAACAAGTAGGCTGTTATGGTGTTTTGTTGAAAAGTGTTCAAACCCTGGAGTCAAAATTAATGCATGACAGACCATGTGTGTGTTGTGTTTTCTTCCTGCAGGTTGGTAGTTCCCTTCTGAAGGAAGTGGGTTTATTTGTATGCTGTAGTCTTTTGAAAAAGCCTTTTTTGTAATGGTTAAAGCAGCAGTAGCCGAGATTGGAGCAAATATGATTAAAAAAAGTTATTTTTATAAAACGGTCACTATATCCTGACAGTAGTTCATGAAACTGGTAACCTGAAACAAAATCATGTTCCTCTGTGTCCTCCGGTGCTCCTAACGGCATCTGCAAGATTTCACAGACCGGAGGAAAAACAACCAGTCAGAGCTGATCTGGAGTCTGCCGTACAGCTACCGTCTCTGAAAGCCGGCTGTCAATCACTTGCGAATTCCGATCAAACGGTCAAACTAGTCAGCGCTGATTAAATATGAATCATATTCTGTTACTGTAATGCCTATTTCTCTCCTCAAATGTTTTCAGAATCATCTTGTAGTGTACTGTTAGCTGTAAAATGAGAACGTTTGTAACCCGACAGGCCATGTTCAGATCTCTTGGGGAATACATGGGGAACACCAAGCACCGCTCACTTGACCGGAGCACAGCCAATAGGAACTTGAATTACAATATACTGAAAGGTTATTATGGACTTTTTGCCCAATAATGCCAACAAATTGTTGCCTACTGAAGCTTTAACTAGTGATGCTTCCCTTTTTGAAAGTATTTTTTCCTTTTTTCCTTTCTTGTTAAGGCCCGAGCACCAGCCTGGGGTCGGCGAGGCCCTATTGAAATCGCTATTTGGCCTCTTTGATTGCATTTTTAAGGGGCTATGGTGCTCGGGAACTTATGACAGTTGGCACAGGCGTCTGACTGGGTGAAAATAGATACTGTATGTGATTGAAATTGCCTCGATAGCGTTGCCTAATAGTTTTCCAAGTCAAAGTTTTCCTCAAACGCCATTGCTGGGGCGACGCATTATTCGCCATGAAACACAAAGTTGGGTGTGTCAACAGGGCTCTATAGCGCCCCTGACAAAATCTCGACAAAGCAGCCCTCGCGGTACGTTTCACCTAGATGTACGAAATGTGGTGGTCACATGTATCATATGTAGACGTTAAAAAAGGTCTCTTATGCTCTAAATCCAAGAGGAAATCGGCCATTTTTAATTTTATGTGAGTATTTTTGGCCATTTCCAGGCTCTGCATTAAGTTTGAGCTTTCATGAAATGGAATAGAATTTACATAATTCGCCATTAAACAGCAAGCTGTTGTAAGAGTCCAGGCCTGAGGACATCTACATGCCAATATTGACTCATAGTCATAGCACCACCACTGGCAACCGTTAAATCCCACATTGCCTTTACCTACCCCATGTTTTAATATGGGCTCTGCATGTAATACATTCTAGCATAATGTGTGTACAACATATAGTGAGTTTCAGCTGTGTGGATTGATGGATCATGGAGTCATGTTATCGTGCTATAGATGTGACACTATAGCACGAGGGACCTTGTCACTCTGGTGGTCCCTGTGGGGTATATGAGGTTACACTGAGGTCAACACTCTCTTTCTTGTGTCTTCCTAAACCCTGGTTGCTGTCATGAATGAATTGATCTATTCATTATGTATTCATGCTGGCGGAATTGAGTCTTCCCTTTGTGGCTTGTGTTGTTATTATAGTCGGTTGTAAAGCATTCACTGACAGTCATTTCTGGTTAAGCCATCTGTGGGCAGGAAGATCTTTTAAACAGTAGTGGTTAGTATCATATTGATTGTCTTCCATTTTGTGACCACTTATTACCTTTACTTCTAGGAAATATTTCCACAGCCCATTTCCTATTAAGAAAGAGACCTTAATTATTAAAACGTGGCCGAAGCATTGTTCCAGTTACGGAATAGCTTTTATTAGTAGGCTACTTAAGCAATATTGCACAAGAGGGTGAGCTATACCATCATTATTGGCACTTCAGTGATGCTAACGGACGTCAGCCTCTTCCAACCATTCATCAAAGACTAAGTCTGTCATGTAAATCAAAATTAACCAAGTTTACTCCTCCAGGAAGTAGGCGGACCCTTAGTAACGCCCTAGCAACAGGGATGATAACTATAGTCCCTGTTGAGTCAGCCACCCAACTTGAGCTAATGCTTTCTAGAGATCGTGGGATGTCCCACACTGTGTAAATACCACACATTTAAACATAAAAACTGCCTCGCTAGCTCAATCTTGTTTGTGTTTTTTTTCATCTACAGATTTACATCTACGTAGCTAAATCTGTAGCACCGTGAGAGAGAGAAATGAGCAAGATGAACATTGATTTTAATCTGTACACTAAATGTTGGATAGGCACTAGCAGTGTTGAAACCCCTGACGCCCTATCAAAAAACAAAACACACTTAAACAGAACTCTTATTTTTGCCTGTGGCCATACGAGGACCTGTGGGAACATATATTCATTATGCATTCGCAAATATTAGGAAATTTACAAGGTTCATTTTGCTCCTAGCATGCTTCCATCAGAGCAAGTCAATCACTGATCTCCTGCCTCTTCTTCCTCCTTTCTCTCTCTCTCTGCTCCCCTCCCTATTTCCTTCCTCTATTCTTCTGTCAATCACCTCACTTTCTCCAGGTCCCGAGGAAGCGGTGATGTTTAATGGCCGCCCCCTCCCGAGGTCACCGGAGTCCCCGCAATCATAGATCCATCATCAGCGGAAAAGCTCTCATCATGGAAACCCCCTACCTCCAGACTGCGCTCCGTGGCCCCCCCTGTAGAGGGTGCAATTGCTGAGGCAGCGGTAGTGATACTTAGACAAGCTTGTCTGTGAAGCTAAATAATCACCCAAACCATGTAGTGTACCTCTCTCCAAGGAGGGGGGAGGGTCTACATTTGAGTCTGATTTCTTTTTTTATTTATTTCTGTTTATGTCATCTCTGGAATAGATTTGTGTTCACTTGTTTAAAGAGCGCATGTGGGTGTGGACATAGCGTGCAAGGTGAGGAGAAAGTGACAGAGAGAAAGAAAGAGAGAGAGAGAGAGGAGGAAAGAGATGGTCCTCCACACCACCCCTTACTCCAGTGCCTGTCTGCACTTCCTGGATGGCTTGTCGTGGAGCCTGGTGTTCCCCTGCTACTGGCTCCTGGACCAGCTCCTGGCTTCCTGCGTGGCCACTTCGCTGGAGAAGCGTCAACGCTCCCAGGACCCCTGCTCCTTCCTCAGCCTGTGTGTCCTGATCTCCGCACCCCTTTACCTGCTCCTCCTCCTCGCCGCCCTGCCCTTCGCCCTGCTGGGCTTCATCATCTGGGCTCCCCTGCAGGCCGTCCGCCAGTCCTACCTGTACACCTACCGCAGGTTAGTGTGGACCTTGGTGAAGTAGTTTCACTACTTTGTGTTTTCAAGTCATGAAACAAGTGAAATATTTAGTAACTTTTTAAGATTTTTTTTATTTACCTTTTGCTCCTTTCACGATCTAATCCCTCTAACCCTTACGAAAAAGTAGTAAACTTAAAGTTTATTTTATGAAGTATACTTAAGCAAAGTTCAAGTATATATTTCCCAAGTATACTTTATGTAAGTATACTAATAAAATGTGCTAGTAGTATACTTGTACGTGTACTACTTCAATACTTCTTGGCACTAAATTGACCCACTTTTTAGTCCATAAAAGTATACTTTTAAGTATACTTTAAGAGTAAGAATAATAAATATTGAGTACACAACTAGTTTACACCTAAGTTTTATTTTGTGCTGCAACTATACTATAAGAATACTGATAGTTTACTAGTTTTATATTTGTAGCCCACTTTATAGTTTATGAAAGTGCGCTTTAAAATATATTCTCAGTAAACTACTACTAGTTTAATAGTTTTTATACTGCAAGTATACTCGTAGCCCACTTTTTTTAGCAGAAATCCGTGTCTGCTACTCAAGTATACTTATTATCCTTAAGTATATCCCGATCAAAATATTAAGTCCAAGTAGGCATATAAGCCAAATATGCTTAGACTTTTCAGTATACTTGTCAGTATGAGCCAAGTATACTTAAGTATACTTTTGTTAAGTATATCTCTGGTAAGTACATAAAAAGTAAACTGAAAGTATACTCTTCTATTTTAAGTTTGAAAGAAGTAAACTAATAGCACACTTGAATAAACTTCTTTTCGGTAAGGGAAAATATACCGTGTACATTTTGCGTTGGTCATTGTGTGGCAATAAGGCTCAATAGAGTTGCAAAGCAGGAAGAGTTACCGTAATTTCCGGACTATAGAGCGCACCTGATTATAAGCCTCACCCAGTACATTTTTAAAGGAAAAAACATTTTGTACATACATAAGCCGCACCTGTCTATAAGCCGCAGGTGCCCACATTGTAACATGAGATATTTACAAAGAAAGACGGTACACAGAAAGAGTTTTCAAAGTTTTAATAACATACCTTAACTTTTCTTTCCAAACAGTGCCTGTAACGTGGCAGCAACACAGCAGCAACACGGCAGTAACACAGCACTAACAGGGCTGGTTAAAAAAACATAAAAGTCACTGTTAGCCGTCTTCATCTTCCTCCTGTGCACTGAAACCATGGAAGTCTTCCTCCTCAGTGTCGGATTTGAATAGCCTCAGATATACTTCGCCACACACTTTCTCAGTCTCTCTTTCGTTGTCGCTTTCAGTGTCACTCTCATCCTGAGGCAAATTCACTCCTGAGCTTGTGCTGTCCTCTCCGTCACGCAGCAGACCGGCTTTTCGAAACCCGTTGGTGATGGTGGATTTTTTCACACTGCTCCACGCTGACAGGATCCACTGGCAGACTTGTGCAAAAGTTGCTCTTCGCATGCGGCCAGTTTTGGTAAACGATTTCTCGCCGCTGGTCATCCAAGCCTCCCATTCAACTCGGAGTGCCACTTTAAATGCACGATTCACACTAATGTGACTGGCGGCCGTTAGAAAAATTTATAAATTGGCCGCATCATTGCATAAGCCGCAGGGTTGAAAGCGTGTGACAAAAGTCGCGGCTTATAGTCCGGAAATTACGGTACTTCAGGGGTACAGGGTTCCAGAAGTAAAGGGCTCATAATGTTCTCAACTATTTTCCTAGTTTACTGTATATACTAATAATTTGTTTTTAAACATCACCATGAACAAGTTGAAATACATTGTCAGTGGATGAACTCTTTGCACTCTGCCTTCATTTTGATCTCAACTACACATCTGTGAAGTTTTGTGATGCCAAATCAGGCGTTGGAGCGTAGATTGGGGGGGTAAATTGTGGGGTGTCAGTGGCCACTTCCCCCCTTTGCTCGGACCACGCCCATCTTTGAACTCAGCCTTTATTTTGAACTTTTCAACTACACGCCTGTAAAGTTTCGTGACTCTAGCGTGGTGACAACATCTGTCCACAGACAGACAGAAATATAAACACCTCGCAAAGCATTCAAGGCCTCTTCTGTGGTAGTTCCCACTACAGTAGGTGTCCCAGGGACCACATTTTGCCACAATGACTCACACACAGACTCACAAGGTGAAAACAATACCAGCGTCGCTGTCGCATAAAGTGGTGAGGCCATTGGCCCGATTTGGCGTTGTGGCTGGTGTGTAGTTGGATGGTCTCTAATTGGTCTTTCCTTCTGACTTTCAAACTGGCTGTTCTGGAAACAGACCATTTTATTGCCAATGTTCTCCTAAACTATGCATCAAAATTGGTTTCCGAATCTATTCGAGGTGAAAAATAGGCCATTTAGTTGCAGAGTCACGCTTCATTTTATATCTACAGTGCCAGTTGTTCCCAAGGTTTGGAGATTTCAAGAGGCAGAAAATGGAGTCATTATCTACTGTAAATAGTTTGCTCTCTGGTCTGGCTTCCAGCTGCCAGGCTCAATCAGTTCTCAGCGGGTGTTTGGTTATCCAAACACACACCCAAATGGCTACCCACCATAACCACCAACTTTGAAATGCTGTATTTAGCTCTGTTTGCTGTGGAAGAGCAGCAATATCTCACAGTAACTCAGATTTCCTAGTGACACACGATTTTAAATGTGATAGTTCCCTTTAGTAAATGTGTTTCTTTGACTATACTGCTGCCCCAACACTAATGTGGGAATGGTTTATTGCATGTTAAAGGTAGCCTACAGTACCACCTTTTTCCATAATATACGATCAAAGAGCAGTGATCCTTATGGGGCGAGTCAGTCGAGGAGGATAGACTCAGATATGGGTAGAAAAACATAATGAAATGAAAATAAAATGTTGGTTAAATGGACACCATACAACAACAGAAAAGGATATGAAGATATATATATATATATATATATATAAATCATGAGAGTGGTATTGCTCTTCTCATCTAACTTTCAACCAGAAAGTGAATAACCGTATTTCCTAAAATCAATCTTTCCATACATTACGGAGGGCTTTTTGTGTGCTCCAGAGCTTCTGTTTGACTTACTATTTGTTGCTATCCTTGTGCAGACCAGACAAACACCAGGCCGAGCAGGGCCAGGCCGGGCCAGGAGGTGTTGGCATTGGGGAATGGAGGCCACAAGGCAGAAGCTTCTGTTTCTGCAGTGCCAATGTATGCCTGCTGCCCGACTCCCTGGCCAGGTTCAACAACCTGTCAGACACACACAGGAGAGCCCGGGAGGTGGGGAAGAGGATCCGCAACGGTGCCAGTCGGCCTCAGATTAAAATCTACATCGACTCACCTACCAACACTTCCATCAGGTGAGGAGAGCTTGCTCCTGGGCTCCTTCTGCTTATGTCTTAGCAGTATAAGCATTTACTTGTGTCATTAATATCAATCAAACAAATACATTTTGAGTACTAGTTTCTTTCTTTCTTTCTTTCTTTCTTTCTTTCTTTCTGTTCCATTCATCAGTGCGGCATCCTTCAGCAGTCTTGCCACAGGTTTCCGCCGTACATCCTCTCTGGACCAGCGTCCAGACCAAACACACAACACCAACAGCCCAGCCGACAATGAAACCGAGCCCCTCACCGAGTGCCCAATTCACCCCTCAGGTGCCACCGACTGCCCCGTTCACCCCCCTGCAAAAGACAAGGGTTCCTCTGAATGCCCCCTTCACCCAGATGGAGGAGACATGACAGCGGACTGTCCCCTCCACCCTGCAGGGACTGACAGCAGCTCAGACTGTCCCGTTCACACCTCAGGGGAGGCTTCAGACTGCCCCTTGCATTCTGCGGGGGCTCCGAGTGGCCAAGGCCATCATGACTGTCCCATGCACGGGGAAGGGACCCAGACAAAACTCTCCTCAGACTGCCCACTTCACACCTCAGGGGTTCAAATCAGCATCAGCGCCCCAGAGCCGGACCCACAGGAGGAGGAGACCGAAACAGGGAACCATCGGCATGGCGACCAGGCAGGGGGAGATACGGGCAGCATGACTGCCTCCAGGGAATCCCTCGCTCGTTACCATAGTGGCGATGGTGGCGTAGGCATTTCCTCCAACAATACTCTCTCTCACGTCCCTCGTATGTCAATCTTCAAGCGCCCCGGACGAAAACGCCGCCACGGAGATGAAACATTCGACCACGAGATCTCTGCCTTTTTCCCTGCCAAC
Source organism: Sebastes fasciatus (assembly GCF_043250625.1). Classification (NCBI taxonomy): domain Eukaryota; kingdom Metazoa; phylum Chordata; class Actinopteri; order Perciformes; family Sebastidae; genus Sebastes; species Sebastes fasciatus. Next base: position 6,206,281 of record NC_133798.1, read on the forward strand.
TTGGATTTCTTGGCTCTACAGGAAGTGTTTGACCACGGATCGACGACTAGACTGCGGCGGCAGTTGCATCGCTACTTCCCCTACGTGCTGAGCGATGTCGGCCGGTACGGGTGGAAAGGCTGCTGCTCAAGGTTCAAATTCCTGAACAGCGGGCTGATGTTGGCCAGCCGCTACCCAATCCTGGATGCACGGTACGAGTGCTACCCCAACGGGAGAGGGGAGGACGCACTAGCAGCCAAGGGGGCACTGTTTGCCAAGGTCAGAAATTTGACTTTACTTTCTCCACCTCCTGTTCTTCTTGTTTTTACCGTACAGATGCACAATGCAAATTCCAGTCATATAAGGAATAGTTTGACACTTTATTTTAATTTGACTTCTTGCAAAGAGTTGGATGAGAATAATGATACCCCTCTCATAATTGTCCATTCACTATGGAATTAGAGCCAGAGGATGGTTATCTTAGCTCAGTATAAGAACTGGAATCGGGCAAACAACTACCCTGGCCCTGTGCCGTACAACTTGTTGGGGCAACCTCACAGTGACAACAAAACTCCCAGAAGTCACTGTGCCTGGCCAAGAACTAGTCTAGCACATAACCCCACTAAAACTTGTCATTTTTACCCTTTTTTGTACAAATTAAAGTGGCAGGAGGCAGTACATTTTTGGCAGGATTGGGCAAACATTTCATAATAACCTTTCAGCATATTGTAATTCAAGTGTTCTGAGAGAAAACTAGACTTCTGCTCCTCCTCATGGCTCTGTTTTCAGGCTTTAGAAAATCTAGCCAGTGACGGGAGACTTTGACCAATCACAGGTCATTTCAGAAAGAGCGTTCCTATTGAGCGTTCCTATAGGCTGTGCCTTTTGACAGAGCCAGGCTAGCAGTTTCCCCCTGCTTCCAGTTTGTATGCTAAGCTAAGCTAACCATCTCCTGGATTCAGACTCATATTCAATGGTCAGATTTGAGAGAACTCTTGGCAAGAAATTGTATTTGCATTTCCCAAAATGTTGAACTATCCCTTTAAAGAATTACCACCAAACAATCAGGAAAACAATAAAAGATTTTTTTTCCTGTCAGTACAGCAGGTGTCCTAAAGCTCTGTAATATGTCCAATCAAATTCTACCTACATGAAAAAAAAAATACTGCTCCAGCAACTTCATTATACAGTATGAAACAGACCAACCTTTTTGTCATCTTGTCATCTTGTCATGGTTTCACAAAGTATTTTCAGAGTTGTTGTCGCTGAAAGGTCAGTGGAGAGACCAGTTTAAGAAATGTCCTAGTCTATATTTAGACAGGGCTACTTTTTGTAGACTTTGACAAGACCGCAGGACAATGATATGAGTCCAAAGAATTAGACAACTTGAATTGTCTCCTCACTGTTTTCATGGAATGTTTTTTCTATTCACATTGTGGATGTAACAGGGAAAAGATTGTTTTTTTTCCTCTTTTCATTTCAAACTGAGCTGAATTAGAACTAAATGTCACTGTGGACCTAATTTGATGCTTTCCCTGCAGCAAAAATGTGTCTAAGCTCTGATCGCTGCTTGGTGCCGTTTCGGCCCGTAAGCTAATCCTGTCATCTCCGATGACGCTATCTGTAACTTTGGCGAGTTGATAATTGAATCTGCCCATTAAGTCTATTTATACTAAATGAACTTATTCTACATTTGTGAAAGAGAGTGCGAGTGTGAAAGAGAGCGTGAAAGAGGGGCGGTGAGTCGGAGTTTAAATGACCTGCCAGCTGTCTGCATTAATTAGCGTAGATCTCCGTAGTATGGCGAAGGCATCGTGATGCAAAATATTTTCTTCCGGCTTATAAGAACTTTGATACACCGGTATCCATCTGCTCTATTTACCCTTAGCCCGTTTGATGCCCTCATGTAAATAACGCCACTCGGCACATGTTTGACGCACTATTACCACAATGTTGCAGTGATGGACAGGCCGCAGATTGCAGACAGTACTTGGTAAATACACTTATTTACACCCACATCTATTCACACATTACGCATCTGTCATTGTGGTGAGAGCACGCACCACAGTAATTACAGAACACTCTCAACCTTTCAACATGTCCCACTGCTGCGTGCAAAAAGCAAAAAAAAATACATGTTGTCATTTTTAAGGTCTGCAGCGTTCCATGTTTGTTAAAGGTCCCATATTGTGCTCATTTTCAGGTTCAGACTTGTATTTTGTGTTTCTACTAGAACATGTTTACATGCTGTAATGTTAAAAAAAAACTTTATCTTCCTCGTACTGTCAGCCTGAATATGCCTGTATTTACCCTCTGTCTGAAACGCTCTGTTTTAGTGCATTTCAAGGGAATTGCAACGGAATTGCGTTGCTAGGCAACAGTTTGGGTACACGTTTACTTCCTGTCAGCTGATGTTATTTACATACACTGCAACAGGAAATAAACTGGGACACATTTAGAATGTTGACGTTTAAAACCGTGAAATTGTCTAAATATTGTATATTTGTGACATCACAAATGGACAAAAATCCTAACGGCTTGTTTCAAACACACAATTTCTGAATACGGTCTGTGTGTGTTTCTCCGTATATTGAGCGTTTTGATAGTTTAACAGGATTTATAAAGCACTTAAACCTGCCTTATAATATAAAAGACATGACAATCTCACTGTTTACAAAATGGGACCTTTAAGAAATTAGCATAATTCCACATATGTGTTTATGTATTGCATTGGAAACACATTGGTGGTAAAAACAATAACATGGCTTATAGGACAATTTGCAACTGAAAAGCTCAGGTTAAATGTTCAATTATCCAGACGTAATTATATATTTTTTTAAAGCTGTGACATTTGGATGCAAGCTGCCAGAAGACTGTTGGGTATGGACAAGACTTGAGTGAGTCTATAGTCTCTCACTTTACACTGCCCCAGGTTCTCCATTCTCTTGTGTATTTTCACAGTTGTACACCTAGAGGTGTTGGTCCACTCAAAATTCAATTCAGTCTATCAAAGAACGGCAGATTATGTTTAAATAAGTATTCTGTGATTCATCTAATGATCATTTTTATTATTGATGATTCTCTTGATTATTTTTTTATTTGTGAGATTGGTTGATTAATTATTCAGCTGATAAAATGTATAAAAAAAATAGTGAAAAATGTCCATCACAACTTCCCAGAGCCCAAGGTGACGCCTTCAAATTGCCATGTTTTGTCTAACTGACAGACTTTCAATTTACAAGCCGCAAATCCTCACATTTTAGAAGCTAGAAACAGCAAAAGGTTTGCCATTTTTGCTTGATAAATGACCGAAACTATCTATCAACATTACAATTGCATCTTTTACTATGCACATAGCAGCAAGAATGAAGGAGCACGGTGATGCTTTGAACGTCAGCATGGTAACTTGCTCACAATGACAATGCTAACAAACTACTGTTTAGCAAATAAAATGTTTTCCACACCCATTTGTGCCCAAAGACATTATTTAGTATGATCAGAAAAAATGCCATGTTTGTTCTGATTAGTAAATGTCTTGAAATTTAGTACAGATACTTTGGGCAAGTATCTAACAGTACAACTTTGAAATAAATATATATATATATGCTTCATTATACACATAATACAATAATAAAATATAATGGAGTATATTGCAAAAAACAGTAGTCCCATGTGCCAAAAGACTAGATAAACTCACTTTCCAGTTGTTGAGACATTTGAGTCTAGACCAAAGTGTTGGACTGACAGACCAACACTGCCATCCATAGAGCCATGCCGCCAGCGTAGCTAAAAACATATTTTGAAATAAACATTTTTCTTCATATCAAGATATCTCTTAAATAAAAATGTCTGATATAAACCACTTTACATCCCAAAATAAATGTAAATCTCTATATTTATTCAAAATTTGTTACGATACCATAATCCTTTGTATTGGCTTACCCCAGGTTTATTTACAATCATTTTGAGTAAGTTGATCGATTCTCTCGGTTGCATGCCTGGTGGGTGTGGTTCACTGTACCCAGGTCAGTATTGTGATGTAGTGTCTGTACAGTAGTGGGAGATTTTGCTTTTCTTAATATTTGTTGTTCCAGTTGTGACTGTCTTTATACTTGGAGGCACTAAACAGTCTTGCACACAAATGTGGAGACTTAAGAGTTGTTCCAGTAGCTCCACCTCCCAACAGTAACTGAGGGACATCCTGTCATGTCTCCCATTGCTTCTGATGTCTACATCATACATCGTCTACATTCATAACTTATACAGTGTGGAGGCCATTAGGCACTTTCAGCAGGACGACGGCTCGCATGTGATAAGACATGATGTAGTCTTAATGCATAGTGGAGCACTGGTTATACTCTACTAGCTTAAAGCTGCAGTGGGTAGAAATGGAGCAAATATCATTACCAAGCACCGCCCACCAGCCGGAGCACAGCCAATAGGAACGCTCTCTCTCCGAAATTACCTGTAATTCGCCAAAGTCTCCCGTCACGGGATAGATTTTCCAAAGCCTGAAAACAGAGCCATGAGGAGGTGCAGAAGTCTAGTTTTCTCTCAGAACACTTGAATTACAATATGCTGAAAGGTTATTATGGAATTTTGCCCAATGATGCCAAAAACTTTCTGCCTACTGCAGCTTTGAGAAGCAGGATGGGTTTATGACATTTATGAGCCGCCAGTGCACTAATGTGGGCCACATGCAGAGTGTGTGGATGGCAACCAGTGTACTTTTACCTGTTTGAGTTTCATTCATGCTTCTTTTGAAGTGCAGTCCTTTTTATAATAAGACAACACAGAGAGTTGTCCTTGGAGACGAAAAAAAACAGTAGCACACAGTGTAAAGCTGCTGAACACAATGTGCAATGAATCAGTGATGAAGGGAGCCACGGTTGTGTGTGTGTGTGTGTGTGTGTGTGTGTGTTCATTAATCAGCCACGTACTGTGGCTGTCAGGATGCGAGTCTGGATCGGATCCAGTTCCTGCTGGGACGGATCCGCTTTATGTGACCCGATGCTGATGCCGGGTACCTGCTATGTGTGTCCATACATGCCCTTACATATACAGAACCAGATCAAATGAAGACTCACTCCATCATCATCACAGCTTGCATGCTGACGGTCTCCCCCTGTTTGCCCTGCTGCCTGCTGGCTGTCACTGCAGCTTACAAACTGGCCTTACATCCCTGTTTCACCACCTGCTTGTATATGAGGTCATTCCAGGTCCCCCTGACAAGCTGGCTGTCAACCAGCTGGCAGGTACATGTCTTAATGCAAGCTGCTTATACTGCCAAACTGACAGAGAAGGAAAGCAAACAATGTTAAACAAAACGATTCTCCACCAGGAAATGCTTATTTAGACGGCAGATAGACCCACGTGTCTCCCAAACCAGCATGACTGACATGTCTGCCCCCTTTGCTGTAAATCTTCTTCCCTTCCTTCTTCATAATCAGCTTCCCATGGTTTGTTTAATACTGCAAACCCTAACACTGTACTGTGAGTTAAATAGCACAAAAATGGACACATTTGTCGAACATCTAGAAACAATTCATTGTGAGTTTTAAAGCAGCAGTGGGTAGAAATGCAGCAAAATATGATTAAAAGTTATTTTTATAAAACGGTCACTATATCGTGACAGCAGTGCATGAGACAGGTAATCTCAAAAAAATCATCTTCCTCTTTGTCCTCCGGTGCTCCTAATGGCATCTGCAAGATTTCACAGACCGGAGGAAAAACAAGCAGTAAGAGCTGATCTGGAGTCTGCCGTCCAGCTATGAAAGCCGGCTGTCAATCACTCGCGAACTCCGACCAAACGGTCAAACTAGGCAGCGCTGATCAAATATGAATCATTATTATGTTACTGTAATGTCTATTTCTCTCCTCAAATGTTTTCAGAATCATCTTGTAGTGCACGGTTTAGCTGATAAATGAGAAAGTTTGTGACCCAGCAGCCTGGTTTAGATCTGTTGAGGAAATACCAAGTACACACATGACTGGAGCACAGCCAATAGGAACGCTCTTTCTCTGAAATGACCTGTGATTTGCCAAAGTCTCCTGTCATGGGATAGATTTTCTAAAGCCTGAAAACAGAGCCATGAGGAGGTGCAGAAGTCTAGTTTTGAGGTGTTGAGGAGTTGTAGCATCACATGCTCCCTCTCTCTCTCACTTGTTAACGTTACGGGCCGTCGGTCTTGCAATGTCTGCCAATACACTAGCTGGCAGAAACCCATCTCATCTTGTCGTCACCCCAAAAAAACACATGAATCTTTTAGTAAACAAACACAACAAGGGGGAGTGAGAATGGGTTGCCTCAACCATCAATATTGAAGGAGCTTTTAGACATGCACTGTTTATTCCTTACTACTGTATACTCTGTTCCGACTACGTGTTTCTGTTCTCATCAATGGAACAACGTTCAGCATTTGGCTTTCGCTAGCCCTTCTTTATAACCATGTCTCCCAGCCAGCTGTAGGCTTTGATGTGCCCGCTGTTCATTCCTTGCCCCCTCTCCATCCTCGACACTTCTTGGCAGCCTTCCAAGGCAGTATCTTGTCGTGATCCTCACGTCCCCTCCATGAACCTTTGGTCATTCTCGCTCATTACTACTCGGCACTCCGGCTCACTTCGCTGCCAGCTGGGATGCATCTCATTAGATGCAGTCCATTTGATGTACCTGATGTTCATGCTGCGTTTCCCTTCACAGCTACCAGATACTGTGTTTGTTCTTTCATATCAAACACAAACAAGGATGCTCAGTCAAAAAATCATTGTTAAAGAAATGATCCTTGAAATTCTTTCCTTTTTCAAATTTGTGTTGTGTGAACTCATTACAATGGTGCTTTTGCACTTTCCCAGACATCACTTGTCAGTTAAATACATTGTGGGCGGTACTGTAATCATCTTCCATGGGTTTTCTGTTGGTTTCTGTTCTTTTTTCTTTTTCTGTTCAGCAATTATAGCTATGAATGTTCATGCTTACCACTAAGTTCTTCTATGTATTTACTTCAAACACACTCTAATCCTAAAACCTCCGGTTGCACACCTCAAGATTGTTAACTGTAACCATGACCTTTCCCTGACCTTGTGCTTTAGTTTCCATAACCATATTTTAACCTTTCCCATAATTGTGATCATATGTAAGTAACCAATGGCCTACATGTAGAAAATGCATTGTCATTACATTATTGAACATTATTTAGGGTTTTGCATAATCAATCAATATTGATGTTTTTATCTGGCAGTAGGGTTGGTCTAACAATGTTCTAATTTCTCTCGCGATATATTACATTGACAGGGTATCGAGCACATGCTTTATGTTTATTATTACAATTAACGTAATTTTATACCAAATTAGAAAATGAATTAAAAAAAGAGAGACACAGAGACGGACAGACAGAGAGAGAGAGAGAGAAAGACAGAGAGAGAGGGAGAGACAGACGGACAGAGAGAGAGTAGTATTTGGGTTTGACTAAACCTTTCTAATCGTTAGACTAGTAGTAGTAGTAGTAGTAGTAGTAGTAGTAGTAGTAGTAGTAGTAGTAGTAGTAGTAGTAGTATTAGTAGTAGTAGTAGTAGTAGTAGTAGTAGTAGTAGTAGTAGTAGTATTAGTAGTAGTAGTAGTAGTAGCAGCATCAGCATCAGTAGTTGTAGTCAAAGTAGTAGCAACAGTATCAGCAGCAGCAGCACTATAGCAGAAGACGCTGATATATAATGTTTACATACTCTTTAAAATGCTGACATTTGAGAGGACATGAGAGGAGCAACAATATTGGAGATTTATAGGCCAAACGCACACACACAAGCAGTGTGTGTGCGTGTGTGTGTGTGTCACTGGTTGCCATGGTGATTGGGTCAGTCAGGAGTGCAGAGGGGAGGGGCAGACCAAATCTAAACTGACAGACAGTTGTTTTTTTACAAATCCACCTGTCAATCCCTGCTTCCTAGTCAAAAAACGTCAAATCAACAAAATATTATTATCATCAGAGAGAAGAGACTGCCGAATGGATTGATGTTGTTTTTACGTGTGTAGAGTGAAAACTGTGATCATGGGAGCAGGCTAGAAAAGTCCCTTTGTCTGCTTTCTGTCTGACATTTAACATTGCTTTTGATGGAGCGGTTTGTTGGACTAACTCTAACTTTGGGGATCCTAGAGTCAAATGTGTATTTTAGTCCATAAAATGGAATGGCACAAAATTTCCTACAATTTGACCTAAATGTTATGTATGAAGAGTGAAAATTGTAGGTGTGGGAGCAATTTGTTCAGAAAGGTTTCAGAAGATTAAAAAAGGTCCTCTACACTCTATAGCTCTGATGTGACTCACTCTAGCTCTGAACATTCCGTCCAATTCACACCCATTAAAAACTCAGAACAAATCTGAAAACAGCATAAAACTTAAACTGTGATCATTCAAAAACTGTAAAAGATATAAAAAATCTGAATGTAAGTTTAATAGTTCAAATTCTTGTTACCCGTCTAAAGCTTAAATGGTGTCTGTAGCTGAAAGTATGCAGAAGCAGTAGCATTCCAAAGTGGAGTATGTTTAAGAGGATTTGAAGATTTTCTCCACTGAGTTACATTGTAAAAAAAAATGTCAAAAAAGCTTAATATCTTAAAAAGTATAAATGGTAGAAAAAAGTTGAATGTAAGCATTAATGTCCTTACAGAGCTGAATATTTTGATAGTTGAATGGTTTCTGAAGCTGAAAGTATGCAGAAGTAGTTATAGTCCAAAAAATGTACAGAAGAAAAAAAGTACGGAAGAAATAGAAGAAGTTGAATAAAGATTCAAAGAACAATACTGCCCATGATGTCAAAAATCGGCCTCTGGCCATCCACTGCTATTGTTCCCAGACTACTTTATTTCAATTATGAGAAATACAAATGCTGTTCTTATTATATGAATTCAGTCTCTAGCAGATCTAACTCGGGGCATGCTCATACATTCTCATAATTTCCCCATGGATGTATTTACCTGGAGAGCACCAACAGGTCAGCAACATAAATCTGCATTGTCTCTTGTGGGGAAGTGATGCACTAGAGAGAGAGGGAGAGAGAGGCAGAGATAGAATATTAATTAAAAAATGTTTCCCTAAAGAGAGAGCCAGCACTGGCTCTGTAATTAAAGCTTTTCAGTCTCAACATTTATCCCCTCTTATAATTATTTCAAACTACTAAGTGCATGGTTGAAGAGTTTGTGTGTTTGCCTGTGTGTAAATACACATTACTACAGATTAGGCTACAAAACAGGGACACACTCAAATCTAGATTGGATGGAATGGAAATCAATGGGAGAATTCCCAAAACCCACCACTGACCTTTAATAACCAAAAAGGACCTCTATTCACTATCGAGGTCAACTCAATTTATTGACAGAAATTGTTTTCTTATTCAGGGCCAAAGGGATTTCAGCCTCTCAATGCAAAACTGAATCAAACACTGGCCAAGGTAACAGTACACAACACGCCTCAGCTCTAAAATACAGTCTCCTTTTTCCTTTTAGCAGCAGAGCTCATCTCTGTCGGACCATCTATTCGTCTTTTATATTTACTCAGAATGGTTTTGTGTTTTTGATAATAAAGACTTAGGAACCAGGGTGCATAATTAGTTGGGCTCATACAGTTCATTTGTGGTTTCCAAGCTAAAGGGTCCAATATGCTCACCTCTGTAATACTACAGTACCTACATGATATTCCAGAGTTATATTTTGAGACTCAACTTGAGTCATGGTTAAGAAACAAAAATGAAGAATTGAATTGGACTTGATTGGTCACTGGAATTGTTGGCCTTGTTAACAAAGAACTAACACACCTTCAAAGAGAAAATTAAAAAAGAAAATTGAAAGGAAAATGTTTGAATACCATGTCATTTTAGCATCCAGCGCTCAGAGACAACATGTAAGTCTTTCAGTTCAACTTGTAAGTCCCGACAACTTAACCCTTGACTTGGATTTACCCTCAAAGACCTAGGACTTGGCTTGGACTAAATTGGACCTGTTTTGATTGACTTGAGACTCCACTCGAACTTGCTGTTGAACTTGTTTGATTTGAGACTTGATATGGATATGTCTCAAATTACTCAAGCCTTGACTCGGACTTGTCTCAACTGACTCAAGAGTTGACCTGGACTTATATCAACTGATCCAGGACTTGAATTGAACTTATCTCGCCTGATCTGCAACTTGGCCTTGAGCTTGTCTCAAAACAACTTGAGTCTTGGATTGAACTGGTTTTGATTGACTTGAGACTTGACTTGGACTTGTCTCAACTGACTCAAGAGTTGACTTGAACTGTCTTGTTTGACTTGATACTGGACATGGATATGTCTCAATTTACTCAAGTCTTAACTTGGACTTGTATCGACTGATCTGAGACTCGAATTGAACTTATCTCGCCTGACCTGCAACTTGGCTTGAGCTCATCTCAGATGCTTTGAGACATGACTTAAAGTTGTCTTGATTGACTTGATACTTGACTTGGACCTATCTCGATTGGCTCAAAGCTTGACTTGAACTTGTCTTGAATGACTTCTGTCTTGACTTAAACTCATCTCAATTGACCTGAGAATTTATTCAAACTTGTCTCAATTGACTCGAGATTTGGTACTTGACTTTAACTGGCCCAAAAGACTTAAAAATAGCTCTGTGATATACAGTATGTAACGAATGGGAACAGAGTGAAATGGATGCATCTTTGACAAACAATTAAGATATTCATTGGACTTAAACAACAACTTGTCTGACACAGTGAAGTGACAGCCAGTCAGCTACAGTCAGGATTCTATCTAGATGCCAGTAGATCTTCAGCGCTACATAGGATTCGCAGCAATAAAATGCCTTCTTGACTACACTACATTGCTGCCAAGCTTACATTGAAAAGACTGAAATAAAGTGGCCCTGCTGCTTTCTGCCGCCTGTCTGTCATTACAACAATTTGGCTGCTCGGTTTTCAAGTGAAGCGATCAAACTCATGCAAGTAATGCGTGGTGAAATCTCAGCTCACTCCTCGCCTGATGGTAAAGTTAAGGTAATTAGTTACAGCAGCCTTGGAGGTTTCATAATCAGGCTTTTATAACTCAGCTTGGTTTGGTCGGCTTCCAGTGTGAAATCGCCTCACAGCTCGTTTCAGTTCCGCTCAGTTCTGTCTCAATGCCCCTGTAATGAGAGGAAGTCTTTCAAAGTTTTATCATCTCATACCCTGCATTCTGACTCTGTTTTATTTTTAAAGACATGCAGTTAATTTCAGCATAAATTGCTTCTAGTCAAGCTCTCCTCCGTCCCTACACAGAACTCCAATTGCCGTTGGCATCATCTATACTTCATCTTTTGCATAGACCATTGACAAAATAAAATTGTGAAATTGTATCAGGGCTTAGAACATGATCATATGAGAGTTGTTATTCCCATGCTCTGTTATGTCTCATAAGTTGTTGCAGCAATTTGGGGGTTGATTGTTACACAGATTTGGTGCTAAATTTAACCATTTGTTACCACTCGGGAATTGATAAACAATGATCAGTAATCCCTCCAAAATACCACATTAAGACACCAAGACCTTGAGAAACACCATAGAAAAAGCCATGCTGTGATTTGGGATCAAAAACTTTTGACATTTGGAGATTTCTGCAAGAATTGCTCTTTCGGCGACTGGATGGCGAGCACTTGTGTTGTGTAAACTGCTCAGAAACCCCCTTATTGTCAATCTACCTAGTAAAGCCATCCATCCTCTGAATGCTCTAGGTCTCTAGTTTGTGGCTGTAAAGTTTCATGAGGCTGTTTATATAATTCCAAGACTGTTTGGGGACCCCAGTGTGCAGAAATATTCAAATACACCATTTTAGTATTGGTGAAAATAACACATTTGTACTGCATGCGAGAAACTGCATGTGATTCTCATAAAGTGGGCATGTCTGTAAAGGGGAGACTCGTGGGTACCCATAGAACCCACGAGAAAATGGCCATGCCAGTTTTTCCCCGCCAAAATTTAGCATAACCTCGTAGTGTTATTTAGCGATCTTCCCGACAAGCTAGCATGACATGAGCCCGCTACAACCTCCGAAAGACAGAATAGGGCCATCGGAGTTTTAAGGGGATAAACACACATAAGAATCCCCTCAGGCCTCTTGTCAGTTTCAGAGTGCACACACACCTATTGAAGCATATATAAGCCCCTGAAATTTTAATACAGATCGAGAGAAGAGCAGAGGGGAAGGAAGAGGGAGAGAAGGAGCAACAGAAAGGGGAAAAAATGAGGGCAGAGTTGGAGAGATGAGGGAAAAAAGAAAAGATAAGGTGATCCTTGTGGTGAGATTTACCCAAACTGAGAAATAAAAAGCAATGAAGGTATAAATGTCATGTAATAGAGACAAATATGGGTTTTAATATTACTTTTACAATTCCAACACATAATTAAATTAGGCTGAGAAGGCTCCTGCTAACATTTGTGGATTGAACATGTTGGCACTCTCATTTCTTTATGCTAAGCTAAGCTAACCTCCTGGCTGTAGCTTCATATCTATCATTTATATTCCTATACATCAATCTTCCCATCTAAATCTCTGTAAGAAAGCAATAACTGTATTTCCCAAAATGTCAAACCATTCCTTTAAATATGAATTACTAAAGCTGTGATCTTTATTATGTATGGAAATATGGAAAACTAGAAGTGCACTCGGAGAGCGGAGACCTCCGCCAAGGCAGGTTTCATGTACATTGCATGTAAAAGATTCCTGAAGCCAGATCATGATCCGGATCGCCACCAAAATCTAACGGATTGTTCATTGTGCCACACCCCACCCCTCCAAAAAAAGTCATTCAAATACATCGTGAACTTTTGGAGTTATCCTCCAAACGGACAAACCAACAAACCAACAAACCAACAAACCAATGCCGGTGAGCACATAACCTCCTTCCTAGGCCCTCGGCCTTGGCGGAGGTAATAAAGTATACACTACAGGTTTATAGTGTCCGCCTGGGTCAGCTGTTATCAGCAAACCAACACAGTCTCACGCATTTCCATTTACTCACATCTTATGCAACATTATTAGAAAAGCGAATGTACCATCTGAGAGTGCATTTAACAAAATTGGAGTCTATTCTGCTCTTCTAGCACCACCCGTTCTCCAAAACATTCATTCCATTAAGAGAATTTGAATTAGTGCCCAAATCTTCGGAGGGAAGTGTACGGCCTTTGCTGTAAAGTGTATTTATTGTTCTTCAGTCTACAATGTGAGCTTTGTGTTTGGTATTAAAGTGAAGCTAATTAGACTAATGCTTTATTGTGGCTTTTAGGATTTTTCATTAGGAGCTCCGCACAGATCCCAAGCCAAAACAGCCATCCCATTATTGCCAATCAGTCTCCATTTGTCTAAATAAAAGTCCTGTCCTCAGTGGGGTGCTTTAACACCATGGCTAAATCACCAGAGAGGTACATGCTGACTTTGTTCTTCATTACAGTTAGACATTAATTGATCGCAAATTATGCGTGTTGATGTGACGGAATGAGAGCGTCACACAACGAGCATGTTTTTAAGTCACTGTGAAGAAGTCAGTGGAGGTAAACAGGGAAGTTAAGAACTAGTGAGCAGACAACAATCACAGTAGTTAGATAAATTAACTCTACCTTAAAGGAACAGTGTGTAGCATTTGAGGGGATTTATTGGAAGAACTTGGAATATAATATTAATAAGTATGTTTTCTTTAGTGTATAATCACCTGAAAATAAGAATCATTGTGTTTTCATTACCTTAGAATGAGCCGTTTATATCTACATAGGGAGAGAGATCTCTTCACGGAGTCCGCTATGTTGCACCGCCATGTTTCTACAGTAGCCCAGAATGGACAAACCAAACACTGGCTCTAGATAGGGCATTTGTGTTTTTCACGTCGGCCACCATAGTTGTCCTACACACTTGGCATGCACGGGAGAAGTTTCAGTTTGTTGCAATCCGCAACCTTGCCGCTAAATGCCGCCGAAACCTACAAGCTGAACCTTTAAGCGAGTACTCATACTTTAAAGGGAAGTTCCTGTTTGCTTGTTTTCACAAACTCATTCTAATATTTGTATTTTGACTGACCAGCTCAGTTTTAACATTTTACTCACCAGCTTCATCACTGTAATGTGGGCAAGCTGTGACCATATGAAGATACAACTCTTCAGCAGATTTTAAGGGTCAACCATAGTGCTCAGATAGAGTCTCAGTCTCAGTCTTCAACCTAGTTTCCAATAGCAGCAGGCAGCTGATTTCAGTAAAAAATCGTGATAGACAGACAAAGATAGCCCCTGGATGGTGAACATAGTGGAACAATTAGCCAGTAATGCTAAATATTTCCCCCAGGAGTTGGTGGAGATGTTGCTCCGTGTCTGCTTCACTTATAAATAGGCAACTGTTTGTTTCCTTGTTTTCTATAACAACTTAAAGCAGCAGTAGGCGAGAGATTGGAGCAAATATGATTAAAACAAGTTATTTTTATAAAACGTCACTATATCCTGACAGTAGTGCATTAGACAGGTAATCTGAAAAAAATCATGTTCCTCTGTGTCCTCCGGTGCTCCTAATGGCATCTGCAAGATTTCACTGACCGGAGGAAAACAACCAATCAGAGCTGATCTGGAGTCTGCTGTCCAGCTGACATCTATGAGAGCCAGCATCGCGAACTCTGATGAAACGTTCAAACTAGGCAGAGCTGATCAAATATTAATCAATATTCTGTTACTGTAATGCCTATTTCTCTCCTCAAATGTTTTCAGAAACATCTTGTAGTGTACGGTTTAGCTGTAAAATGAGAAAGTTTGTGACCCGGCAGCCATGTTGAGATAAGTTTAGGAAATACCAAGCACCGCCCACCAGCCGGAGCACAGCCAATGAGATCACTCTCTCTGAAATGACTTGATTGGCCAAAGTCTCCCATCACAGGCTAGATTTTATTAAAGCCTGAAAACAGAGCCATGAGGAGGTGCAGAAGTCTAGTTTTCTCTCAGAACACTTGAATTACAATATGCTGGAAGGTTATTATGGAATACAAAAAATTCTGCCTACTGCCACTTTAATTCTGTTCAGGGTGGTTTAGGCTACATGGGACAGATCATCTCTCTATCACAGGGCTAACACATATTTACAGACAACCATTCACACATTAAATGGACAGTATTTTGGGGGATCTATTAGCAGAAATTAAATACAATATTAATAACTATATTTTTATTAGTGTATAATCACCTGAAAATAAGAGTCGTGTTTTCGTTAGCTTAGAATGAGCCGTTTATATCTACATAGGGAGCGGGTCCTCTCCACAGAGTCCGCCATGTTTCTACAGTAGTCAAACTGGCTAGTAAGAGCATTTCATGTTTTAATGTTACCTGAAGGCCGCCGTAGTTCTCCAACATGCTTGGAAAGGGATGGGTGTTGGGGAAGGGGTTTTCAGTTGGTTGCAATCTGCAGCCTCGCCGCTAAATGCCGCCAAATCCTACCCACTTTCCCTTTAACACTATACTGTGAAATTTAAAGTCAGCAGTTCACCTAACCTGTATGGCTTTGGACTCTGGTAGCCAACTGGAACACTTATGCAGACACAGGGAAAACATGCAAAAGTCCACTCACAAAAAGGCCAGCTGTTCTCCTATTAAATACCAAAAATAAATAAATAACACAGAAATGTGAAAGTTGGCCAGAGGATTATTCCTGGCAAAAACCTCGACAGACCGCAAGCTTTTAGAACAGCAGATGTAGAAGCTTTCATTGACTGGATGAACAGCAAATTACTATTGTGTTGCAACTAGAAATAGTCTTTTTTATGCATATATACAAATTTTGCAGCGTCGATTGTTACTCAAAATATGTCACACTAATTCTATGGTTTTACAAATATCCCGCTATGATTATGAGAATGGAGCTATATCAGTTTACCTCGTACAATACTACTGTCCAAGCTGGCCTCTAGCAGGGTTTATTCGGTCTTGTTATAGATCCGCTCCACCCAGACGCCTTCCCACTTCAAACTAACCACCCCACAATCACCATCTCCCTTTCTTTGCAACCCTTTATTCCTCCTCCTCCTCCTCAGTCTGCATCCACCCACCGGCACTTCAGAGCTGCCAGCCTCCACCGTCCTCAGTGTCTTGTTTCTGTGCAGCTGAAGGACTTGTCAACACTGGTATGCTAAAGGTGTCTGATTAAATCTCGAGTGATGTTCAATTTATTTCAGCTTTGCTCAGACTCTGCTGCTCAGGGAACAGAGAAGATTGAGGTCACGAAGAAGTACTGAAAAATTTATAAAGTGTACAGGAACATGTTGAAAAGATAAAATCTTAAGCTCTCTGTTTATCTCGCCCACATCGTTCACTCTTTTCAACAGCGCAATTTGACATTTCATAAGAATGTGCACTCCTTTTCCATCTACTCGCTCTTCACTTCACTTAGTTTTGTTTCCCTGAGAATTTAAACTCACTCCAACACATCTTCATTTAAGTCTTTCATTGGAGAGTTATTCGAAGAAACTGGCAATGATAGAAAAATAAGTTGTCGCAGATGGTTTTGGTGGAGAAGAGTTGTACATCCATTTTGCCTTTTGTTTACAGTGATCCATAGCTGACATTTTTTCCCTGCTGATAAATGATGTTCCATGCCCCTTGGGACCATGGCAGACCATTAATAATGTAGCGTAAAATATCAATACCACAAATGTCAGGGGGGGAGATCAAACATTTTTTTTCTTTCAAATAATGAGCAAATACATATTTTATGTAGGAAATATGTAAGCAATGCTACTTATTTCCTATTAGCACGATAATAGGCTCATGTATACCAGCAATCCAGAATAAAGCCTTTAAAGTGGGTAGGCAGTATAGTTTTGGCATCATTGGGCAAAAATTCCATAATAACCTTTCAGCATATATAGAAAACTAGACTTCTGCACCTCCTCATGGCTCTGTTTTCAGGCTTTCTAGCCCATGATGGGAGACTTTGACCAATGACAGTTCATTTCAGAGAGAGAGCGTTCCTATTGGCTGTGCTCTAGCTGGGGGGCGGTGCTTGGTATTTCCTCAACAGATCTCAACATGGCTGCCGGGTCACAAACTTTCTCGTTTTACAGCTAAACAGTACACTACAAGATGAATCGGAAAACAGTTGAGGAGAGAAATAGGCATTACAGTAACAGAATATTGATTCATAATTGATTGACAGCCGGCTCTCATAGACGGCAGCTGGACGGCAGACTCAAGATCAGCTCTGACTGCTTGTTTTCCTCCGGTCTGCCTGTGAAATCTTTGCAGATGCCATTAGGAGCACCGGAGGACACAGAGGAACATGATTTTTTTTCAGCTTACCTGTCTCATGCACTACTGTCAGGATATAGCGACCGTTTTATAAAAATAACTTTTTCTAATCATATTTGCTCCATTACCCACTACTGCTTTAAACATTTTTGTTCTTATCACTAAAGCTGCATTCGGATGATAAGAAATCTCGCTCACTGCGAGTAGGGTGCCGAGCATATTGCAGACACTTGCATAGGCAAAGGGCAGCACAGGTATACGTCATCGGAAAGTGGCTACGTCACTGACTACAGCTGTTATTTCATTGGTTATGCTTTTAAATGTCAGCAGCAACCAAGGTCAAAGTTGAACTTTGTGTGGCATCTGTTGGGCACGACCTCACTCCCCATAGGAAAACAATGGCACCGAGCAGTTTTACTGCTGATCATCATGTGGGCGACATGGAGAAGCAGAACACATCTGAACAAGGGGGGGCATAATTTCAAGGCTGACACCCAGGGTGAAGTGACTGAGTGAGGGGGCTGTTGAAAATTGCGACGGGTCAGTTTTTTCCATAAAACAAATGCATTGATTTAACCATGCAATAGCCTCAGAAATAGCAACAGCATAAGGTTGCTGTTTCAAAATCAAAGAATACATTTATTAATCAGATTTTGAATTTATGAGCAATGGCACTAGAGACAGCTATTTGCGGCTTTCGGCTCTCTCTTCTCTCTCTCTCTCTCTCTCTCTCTCTCTCTCTCTCTCTCTCTCTCTCTCTCTCTCTCTCTCTCTCTCTCTTACAACCACAAAAAGCAAGCAGGCTCGGAAGCTGAACTAGGAAACCTTGTCCTGTCTATCGAACACTCTGCTCCATTTCAGTACTATGGACAGCGCCGCACCTACACATGCACCCTCTACCCACCATAGACTGTATATAAAGATGGACGACATGACAGCTCCCCGAAAGTGAAGCCAAAACATCTTGATTGATTGGCCAACCTGGTGGCTGGCTGCAGTATGGGTCATAAAACAAATGCAAAAAAATGCCAACTCATTTCTGGGTTTAGGACTCATTCCTGCTGCACTATATTGATTTGTTGAACAGATTTTGAACTAAAGGTATTAAATGAATGCAGTGGAGTAAAAAGTACAATATTTACCTCTGAGATTTAGTGGAGTAGTGGCATAAAATGGAAATACTCAAGTAAAGTACAAGTACCTCAAAATTGTAGGAAAGAGAGATGACTGGTTGCTCTGTACACTCAACCATAGATCGAAAACGCGTCAGGTCCAAAATATTAGAAAAAGTAACAACAAGGAAGGAAATATTGAAAAGCCTTTATGTGGCGGGAATCATAAAAAAGCCAACATGTTTTGACCACTGCAGGCATTTAAAAAAAACTCAACATTGTACATGAGTAAATGTACTGAGTTACTGTTTATGAGGTAACATAATACGTAATTACAATATAAAGACATCATCATTGCGATGGACCTTGTAATTATGAGATAATTGTCTTGTGATTATGAGATACACATCTGCTAATTATGAGCTGGTATGATACAGAAGTCCTAATTGTATTAAATAATTACCTCAGTTTTTTTTTTTGGTGAATGCAACATGACTCTGTATATTTTCATAAGATGCCACATGTTTTTCATTCATTTTCTTGCCCCACTGCCGTTATGTAGCACTAACCCCGACTGCTGCGATGAAATGACTGCTGTTAATGAGTCAGTTGTATGATCTAATCGGTGTTGCTGTTACCTGACATGCTTTACATACGCAAACACACAGTTGTTCAGGGGGCTTTGATATCGCTTGTTTCAACTCGGTGGAGTAACATCATGTCACGTTTGTCTCTGGTTCCCTGCAGGTTCACGTGGGCACCTCCCATCAGGAGCAAAGGGTTGTGGGATATCTCACGTGTACGCACCTCCACGCCATAGAAGGTACAGTTACATGTTTTCCAATCTCTCTTTATGTCTCCCAAACACACACATAAACACAAGTAAATGCACACATGAATGTATTTATGGGATTTCCAAGACATTGCACACAACATCTCAACTCTGTGTGTGTGTGTGTGTGTGTGTGTGTGTGTGTGTGTGTGTGTGTGTGTGTGTGCGTGCGTGCGTGTGTGTGTGTGTGTGTGTGTGTGTGTGTGTGTGTGTGTGTGTGTGTCTTTATGATTGTCTCTCTTTTGAACAGCCAGATAGTACAACCATCCAGCTCAACACACAGCCCTGCATGTGTGTGTTTGTATGTCCAGATAGCTAGATAAATGGGCGCATCAAAACCTCTGCGTGCCTCCTCCTGCTGTTCCCATGGCGACTGGCTCAAGCTGTTTACGGCGTCACAGCCCTATTTAAAGCCTCCGGTCGATGCCTCCCTCATTTTTTACCAAAGACACGTCTCCCCCTTTAGCCTGCTATTCTGAGCTCCTCCTACGCTTCTCTATGGTCTAAATATAGCAGCGCCAGGGCTGTTTCTAAAGATACATCAAACATAAAGCCTTCAGGGGGTTGGGGGGGGGGAGACAGGGAGAAAAAAGGGGGGAGGCACACAGAGACCTGATTCTTTTCTGAGAGGAAGGAGTTGTATATTAGTAATTTTTCCTGCTTGAAGGCAAGATGCATGATGCAGTGTGATCGACTAAATATACAGAACAAATAGTGAACTTAATACTACATTGACTGCAGGGGTAAACCCTTTATTTTGATTTGCAAGTGCAGTGTGTCAGTCAGGCATTGCTATATTTTTGCGTGCTGTTCTCCTCCTACGCACCTGTCGTAATGACAGCTTCTCAGGTGTGTAAAAGCTTTACTTGACAGAGTTCTGGTAGTAGCATCAGTATAGTAAGGATTTCATCAATGTGCGTTTTACAGTTTTTGAAATTAGAATTTATTTTGATCTGTAAATAATTACACAAAAGTAATTAAGTATATCAGAAAACCATATAGAGAGAGGAAGAGAGGCCCTTAAGGTGGACCCCATGGGGCCTTATTCCGGTAATCATATGTATGGTAGTCAGCAACGAGAGACAAATATTTTTTTGATCCAGTTTGAATTGCGCCATGAATCACACATATAATGTTTGTCAATTCAAAACATAATTTTGCAAGTCAAGAAAGTCTCAGTTTGTTGTATGTTTGTCGTAGTATCATTTTGTTTAGTGTGGAACTGCTCAGTGAACTACATCTCTCATCTCGGACAATAAACGTCACCAACACTAGCTAGCTAGCTAACTTAGCTATGTTCCACGTACAGATGAAACGTTATCTGACCTGATGTGTTTTATCCAGCGACTCCTACAGTGTGTTCCAATCCACGTACTTCCAGAAGTACACTTCAATGTAGTGCACTGTGTGCACTCTGTACTTGCCTGAGTAGTGCGTGAATTTCAACGGGGTAGGGTCGTCTCAAATCGAATACTCTGCGGCGCACTGACCGGAAATGACGATCGCAACATTACACCGCGGCTCGATACACGCCAAAATATCTTCTTCTTCTTTGGGGTTTTACGGCAGCTGGCATCCTTTGTGTTGCACTGCTGCCTCCTTCAGGTTTTACCCGTCCACTACCCGCCAAAATATCTGCCTGCTTTGTTGATCAAGAATACACAGAAAATGAAAGCAAATGAGTAGACGTGAAACGTTATAACCAACATCTATCAGCACCGCAAAAGCTTCTGCATCATCTGCCACCATTTTCACAAGTTTGAATAGTGGTCGTGGTCACGCCCCTTCCGCTACGTAGCCAAGATGGCGACAATTGAGTGTGAAAAGTGTCCAGCTTTCCACACTCAAAAATTTGAACGTTTTGAGTACAACGCCCGGGTACTTCGAGTGCACTGTATTTTGCCGTACTTCACAGTGTGAACGCACTTATGCACTCAAAATAATAAGTGGAAGTACGGAAGTACGCGGATTGGAACACACTGCTGGTCTTTTTATCAGCCAGGAAGAGAAATAACGATCAGACCCGTTGCTGTTGTGAGTTCATCCCAGGAGGAAACACACAGGCATCGTAGCTTCAGACAGAGAGATAGATGCAAGATGCAAATAATGGAAGCCGTGCTGTTTGAGCAGCTTGAACATGTTTTTCTAACCCGATATAACCATTAATACACATTATGATGGGAAATTATATTAATATGTTTACCACGAAGCTCCACCGTATAAGTGACACATCATGATTTGTTTCCACTGGTATATAACACTTTGTCAGCCATTTAACTTCTTGGTTGTAAATCCCTAAATTTATGTATTAATTGCATTAATGCAAAAGTTTTATAGTGCTGAGAGCAATGGAGTGACGGACAAAAGAAGGCGGCATTGCTCATTTGGATTTGGCGGAGCCTCTGGAACAAAACCGTTAGGCTATGCCACATTTGATCGTCGGGAGTTAGACTAAATAACTAATCATGCTTATTGCTTTGGCACTTTATTAGAATAGGATTTTTGTTGAGTTACAAATATATAAATTATTTTATTATTCATCTCTTAAATAAACATCATCCAAGTTTTCCCTCACACATAAGTCTTCACACACAGAAAGCCAAGCTGGAACAAACAATGCACACACACACACGCACACACACACAGGCAAATGTACAGCAAACACGCCCCCACAGCCCCCAGCTTCATTTATCTCTAAATGATCCAGTAACACAAAGAAGAAAAAAAAAGAAACATTTCATTTCACATGTACTCGAGCTGGAGCTGAGAGTAATCAAAGCCAAAGCCACCTACTCACCCACCAGTATCTTGACACCTCTTTGTTTCTTACACTCTCCACTATTCAGCTGTTATTTCTCTCTCACACGCTCTCACCTACCGCCTCCCTCTATTCTCCTCCTCCTTTCTCTCTCCAACTCCAATTTATCAGATTTCCTGGCAGGAGTGGACAGAAGAAAACACACTGCCAAAGCAAAATAACACCATAAGTGACTTGATATCATGCCACTAATATTAGCAACATAATAGACACGCTTAGTAAATAACTGTGATTAAGTAAGGAAAGAAACAAAAAGTCAGGGACAGTCTTGTGCAGTTTGTACTTACGGTATAACATGTGACTGTAGCCTACACCATTTATACATATCAACTATGTGCAGTAAAAGAATGATAGGCAACATATTGTGAAACTTAACATTTAGCTCTGGGTGAAAAAAGACATGATAAACCAATATATCTTTATTAATAAATGAACACTGATCCCTATACCACAGAAGATCTTCATTACTATAAATTATGTCACTGCAACGCATAGCAAACCTACATTAATTTATTTTTTGGCCATTTGGGGGCAACATGCTGTAAAGCTTAAAAGTTATTATTATCTCCATCAGGCGTCATCGGAGATCATGCGTTCAGTCGTGTCTGTCTGTCCATGGCTAATCTCGTATACTACTGGACCCGTCAGTCTAATATTTTTTGTGCTCATTTATGACTGTATGCTCAAGGATCTCTGGTGGTTGCGGTGATTCACACTTTTTGAAAAAAAATATTTTATTGACGGTTTCATACCATCATTGACTGCTGAGTCCTCACTTCTCTTAATCAACCAGTGGGGGCCGCAAGTGATCAACAACTGCTTCAGTAGCAAAAGGCATTTCCGGTTAGGCTGAAAACCAGCCTTTCTGTTGCAGGCCACATTTTCATGTCATGGTCATGGCTCAAAAACTGACATCCATAGAAAAGTCTGGTCTTATTTTGAACCGGAGCATCTGCAGATTAATTCCATGCCTGATATGATATGATTCGTACTGAAGTTAGGCACGACAAGAGATCAATAAATCCCAATTGACAATTTTTGTAAGGGGGCCGTGAGGGTCAATTGAGTGTGATTCAACTCTTCTTTGTTTGGGAGAGGAGACGGAGACACACCAGGCGGAGATCTGCACTCTACGGCTGTAGAAGTGTCTTTGGGGAAGATACTGAACCCCAAATAGCTCCTGAAGGCTGAGCCATCGGTGTGTGAATGAGTATTTAGATTAGATCCTGATGGGCAAAGTTGGCACCTTTCATGGTAGCCTCTGCCATCAGTGTATGAATGTGTGTGTGAATGGGTGAATGCTGACATGTAGTGTAACGCGCTTTGAGTGGTCAGAAGACTAGAAAGGGGCTATAAAAATTACTTTTTAGTGCATTATTATATTATTAGCAAACAGTTCCATTTTTACACATCCAGCAGACACAAAGCAATTACCATTTGTTTGGAGTAAATCCTGATATTCACTCTCATTTTAGCTCTTCTTTGGTCTCCACCAACTTCTGGGGTGAATATCTGCCTCTTTAGATGCTAAATGTTCCACTATGTTCACCATCACAACTTTTCACTGAGAACTGCTGCCTGTTTCTGCTGTAAACAAGACTGATGAGAGGAGTGATAATGAACCAATTGTGGGCCATAAATCCAAATCAGCTCTGTAGACTTGGTGATAATTCTCTGTTGGCTTGTTACTACAAGCTACCCGTCTCTAATCACACAGTCATTTGAGCCATTGTTCATGTAAAACTATTGACTAGTGCAGCTTTGAATATCAGGAATGTGTAGTAAGCGTAATAGCATGTAAAGCAGTTATTATATGTATGTATGACAGTGATATGGTATTATTATATCATGTCATATACTGATCCGTTGTGTTGTTTAGTAGAGTTTTGCCTAATCCAGATCAGGGGTTTAGGGATATAGGGATTGTGTATGTTGTACAAATTGTAAAGCTTTCAGAGACATTATGCTGGGTTGTTGTGCTCTGTTGCGTTGTCCTGTTGTGTTGTATTATATATCATTATATACTGTATCATATCATATTGTATCACATCCTGAAGTGTCATATTGTAGTATATTATATTTTCGTTTCACAATTTATCACTGAGTACCGGAATATGCTGTGAGGTCTTTGGTAATACCCAGATCTGCTCCATCCTCTCTTACTCCCTCGGGTGTAGATCAGTTCAGGTCACTTTAATTCAGACATGCTTGGGTGACTTTATGGGAAACATTTTGTATTCATTTGCTTCCTCTCTTCTTTTTCCTCTGCTACCTCCCTCTCACTACTATACGCCCACACACACTGCACTGTCTACCAGGTGATGCATCTGTACGCTGTGAGCAGCTGGACCTGTTGCTCCAGTGGGGAGCTGAGTTTCGCCAATCCACATCCCAACCACCTGAAGGAGAGAAGGTGCTGGAAGATCTGGTGGCCTTCGATGTCATCCTGGGAGACCTCAACTTTGATAACTGCTCCTCAGGTATGCATTTATCAGGGCTGAATATTCTGAACTTTTTAACTATTTTATTTCATGCCAATCAGTTCACACACCAACATGATGGAGGTTTCATCTCTCAATATCTCTTCCGCCCGGATAACATATAAAACCTTAGAAGCAGGGAGTCCATAATGTATAATTTATGAAAGTATATGTAAGACCTCTTATAGCTCTGATACAGGATAGTTGCATGGTGCCAGGGCTTTTACAGTGGAAACTAATAAAATATTAATACATGTACCATTAATGGTAAAAGCTTGAAGGTGAACTA
This sequence comes from Sebastes fasciatus, assembly GCF_043250625.1. Classification (NCBI taxonomy): domain Eukaryota; kingdom Metazoa; phylum Chordata; class Actinopteri; order Perciformes; family Sebastidae; genus Sebastes; species Sebastes fasciatus. Next base: position 6,231,058 of record NC_133798.1, read on the forward strand.
CAATGTAGAAACACATGACTCATCAGTAACACATTAAAGGGTAACTTCGTTATTTTTCAACCTGGACCCTATTTTTCCTATTATTGTTTTTGTGTCTAAGTGGGGACAAAAATTATTGAAATTGGTCCAGTTCTGAAGGAGTACGCTGCAGAGGTAATCGCTCAGGGCAACCCTCACCGTCATTTCTCCCGATTTGACTGTTATCAGGCCATTAAATAGGCGTTATCAGTCGCTATAGGCACCAAAGCGTCTTGAGATAACTTCTGTTGTGATTTGACGCTATACAAAAATAAATTGATTTGATTTGATTTGATTTGATAGACGTGGTCATTAGGGGCCTACTACATGGCAAAAGTGAAAGTTAAACTTAAGAGCAACACATTCTAACATGTAAAACTGAATGAAATGTCACGTTTTGAACACGAACAAAAAGGCTTCTTTAGGTTTAGGCAAAAAACTAGAACTTCTTTAGGTTTAGGAAAAAAAACTACAACTTCTTTAGGTTTAGGTAATAAAACTACAACTTCTTTAGGTTTAGGTAATAAAACTACAATTTCTTTAGGTTTAGGCAATAAAACTACAACTTCTTTAGGTTTAGGTAATAAAACTACAACTTCTTTAGGTTTAGGTAACAAAACTACAACTTCTTTGGATTAAGACAGTGTATTTCTAATACAATCAAATAGAGAATTCTTACTGACTATGTTGGATCGTCATGAAATCCAACAATCAGATAAATCTATCATGCATTTCATTTCATTCATTTAATTTCATTCATGCAATTTTGTGGAGGTGGAAGTACATATTAAATTTACCCAGACAACAATGCTCCACATTATATGGTTTCCCGGTCATTCACGCTTACTTACTTAGCACTCCCTGTTCCCAGGTAGTAATTACTGAGAAAGAAGATTCAGGGATGTGTTTCCTTTTTAATGTTTAGACTAAAACTGTGACTGTGTGTAAAATTGTACTGTATGTGTGCTCTTGTGTTTTTTTCAGAGGACAAGCTAGAGCAGCAGCATGCACTTTTTACTCAATACAAGGACCCATGTCGCCTGGGGCCAGGGGAGGACAAACCATGGGCTCTGGGTAACAAGACACACACACACACACACACACACACAAGCAGAGTCACATGTCACCGTGGCACATCACATATACTGTAGTTCTAATCTATCTAATACAGGCATGCATTCACAGATAAAACTTTAGGAAAATATACATCAACACCACAAACTAATCCTCAAAAAGCGATGTTACATTACATTATGAAAGGCAGGTATGGCTATACACATATAACCTCAGTGGCTCAGACAATCTGGTGATCCATACAGTGCACGAAGAGCCGAGCAGAGCAGACTCTAAACAGGCTCTGTCTGGCTAAATCAGGATGCACCCTCTGTGTGAATTAAAATGCACCCAGTACAGCGTGCTGATACATGGGCATTAGTGACGTAAAGACTGGAGGGTTTTGGTCTGGATGTGAAGCGTTATTTAGGCCAGCGGTATTTCGGGGACAGTGTGGGCAGGACAGAGTGAAAGGGCTCGTTTAGAGAAGAGCTTATTTATTTGGGCAGGGACGTGTTGCGCGGCGAGCCAGGGGAACAGATCTGCACCTCCCGTTTGGTTGCTGTTAGACAGGAGGGGAAGAAGGAGGCAAGAAAAGAAGAATGAATGAATGAATGAAAGAAAGAAAGGAAAGGGGAGAAAGCTCATCCCATTTCATAAAGCTTATCCAAAGAAGATTAGACCTAAATGAATACAACAGAGAGCCAGGCTGCCAGCTATTGTCACATATTGTACTGGCTGTGTGTCCATAGATTTCATGAAATGCGCTGAACTCTGAGAGCTGCAGTAATCTTCTAATGCTGACCACCCAGCCAGCCAAGTACACCTGCAGGGCTTGTGCTGCATTCAGATCACATGGGAATTGTGGCTAGCCCCATGGGACCTCTTAATAGTTAAAAAGCAGTGACGTGGAAGTAAAATTGCACGTTTTGAAGTTGTAAGGTTTCAGCAAAAATCTTCTCCATTCATAGCACGGATGTATAAAGAGAACTGGATACAGCGTTGGAGGCGGGGCCCCGTTCATTCCTATGAAAGTTGCTCAGTGGCACATGATGCCAAAATGGCTCGATTTCCAAATGGAAATGTACCTGGATCTTCTGGAGATCTTCCGCATCCATTGGGCCTGGGAAATTGATTCACCTCAAAAAACATTATCCACTGAGTTATAGACATCTCTTTTCCAATGTAAGTCTATGGCAAAAAAGGCTTTTTGGGCTCAATGGCATCACGTGACGGACCCGAAGTTGTAGTACCGCCATTTGGCCGCTACAAAAATTGGCATCAATGACCGGCGCTCTTCCTGGGGGCTTGATTCATAACTGACGGGGCTCTTTTGGTGATGAGTTCATGTTTGCACATTAAACATGTCAAAATGTCAACCACAAACTAAAAACCAAAAACCAAATAAGTACAGTGGCTGTGGCTTCCCATGTATTTTAGGAGTTGGGGACAAAATATTTATTTTCTCTCCACACATATACTGCAGCTTGTTGGTGATGCCAGAATATATGAGGACAGAGAAACTGAGGTCATGTTAACCAACCTGAAAGAGGGAATCTCATGTATGTTGAGCTGAGCTGAAAGTAGCACAGCAGACACGCAGCAGCAGCAGTCTGTCGTCTGACGCCTACTTTTCATAAGAGCTCCCATACACTTGTGAATTGACTGGAGTTAACTTCAGAGTGCTTCTCTCTTCATATGAGGCGTTTTAAACACATCATCCAGCCTCACATCCTCTTCGTCAAAAGGATCTCTGAGTGCTCGTGTCTCTCTGGCTGTTATATTTCCCTGGTTGAGGACGGGGGATTGTGGTTTGAGGACCATAAAGACGGAGATATACAGTATAATGCTCTCAGAACAAAGTCTGCTGACGCCTCCTTTGCCACATCGAGAAAAGCCAAGGTGTACTTTTAGATCAGCTGTACTCAAAGGAAGAAGCTGGTCGTGATAGTGAGGGGAGGATTGCAAAGCATACACTAGATCAATAAACACGGTGCAGAAATAAAACATAATAGCCATATTTGCAGGTATGCTGCTGCTGCAAACGAAAAACATGCAGTGGAGATGAAGAGTCAGCTCGTCTATCTGAATATTTGTCCTGACAATTGCTCAAAACATGACCCAGATTTCAGTCACATGCCTCCCATCTCCTATGCGACAGCACAACACAGAGGTTTGGTGTTTTCTGTAGTGAAAACAGGCAATGACTTTGACTGAAAGCATTAATGACTGTTGGATAGTCTGTTTCAGAAACTTACAGACCCCCACCCACCACTTTCACACTGTCAAAACAGCACTTCTATCTGTGGGGGTCCATCAAGGAAGTAGCACTAGACACTAGTGGGATATAACTGCTACTTCATCCACACTGTGTTTGCAAAGTGAGAGAAAGTATGATAACGACTCTTCTCTTTTCTACAATGTTACTTCTAATGGGGGTATTTATTGAGGAGTGAAGAGTAGAGTGGACTAGAAACATGTGCGTCTGCCTGCTCAGTGAAGCATTTTAATATGTCATTCAACAGGTACTTTACTGGATCCCAGTGGCCTTTATGACGACGAGGTCAGCTCACCTGAAAGTTTACAAAAGTAAGTCCCACACACACTAACTTGGTTTCTTCACTTAGGATGACATCGCATTGACTTACGCTCATTCGCGAGAGACTACTGCTTCTGCATACTTTCAGCTACAGACACCATTTAAGCTTTAAATGGGTTACAAGATTTTGAACTATTGAATTTACATTCAGATTTCTTATATCTTTTACAGTTTTTGAATGATCACAGTTTAAGTTTTATGCTGTTTTCAGACTTTTTTCTGAGTTTATAATGGGTGTGTATTGGATGGAATGTTCAGAGCTAGAGTGAGTGACATCAGAGCTATAGAATGTAGAGGACCTTTAAAAATGTCTGTAATGTTTACGAACAAATTTCTCCCACTTCAACAACTTTCACTCGTCATACATAAAATTTAGGTCAAATTGTAGGAGATTTTGAGCTGATCGCAGTCATGTAACTATGGACTCAAACGGACTTACACATTTGGCTCTTGGATCCCCAAAGTGAGAGTAAGTCCAAGCAAATCCCCAATTGAACTCAATGTTAAATCAGATGAGAAATGTCGGACAGAAAGCAGACAAAGGCATTTTTCTAACCTGCTCCCATGATCACATTTTTGACTATACACACATAAAACGACATCAATGCGTTGGGCAGAGTCTCTTCTCTCTGATGATAATAATATTTTGGCGATTGGACTCAAGGTTTTTGACTAGAAAGCAGGGATTTGACAGGTAGATTTGTACAAAATCAACTGTATGTCAGTTTGGATGTTGTCTGCCCCTCCCCTCTGCACTCCTGACTGACCCAATCACCACGGCAACCAGTGACAGACACACACACGCAGTGCTTGTGTGTGTGTTTGGCCTATAAATCTCAAATACTGTTACAACTACTATGACTACAACTACTGATGCTGCTACTACTACTACTATTACTACTGGTCTAACGACTTGTAGTTTTAAAGGTTTATTCCACCCAAATACTACTCTGTCTATCTGTCTGTCTGTGTCTCTCTGTCTCTCTTTCAAATTTATTCAATTCAAATTTACCGCTTTTGACAGTATTACAGTTTAGCTTCCAGCATTTCTAGCAATGTATTTCAGCTCTTAGCTTCTTTAGGTAATGCACTTCAGCTTCCAACTCTGCCAGTTGTACATTTCAACTTATAGGGTGTTCAGCAGTGCTATGCAATGCATTTGAGCTTTAACATTTTTCAGGCAAGTCATTTCACATTTCTGCATTTTCAGCAATGCTTTGCAATTAATTTCAGCTGTCAGCATTCCCACGCATTTTCAGCAGGAAATGTGTTATCCCTGACTGAAATGAATGAATGTCAGTCAGAAGCTGCTTTTATCTGCTCCACTGCAGGAATGCCTAACCGTATATATGACACAGGCATTACAGTAGCTGCATTCTGCCAGGACTGAATGTGTAGGGATCATATTGACTCAATGCCTTCCACTATTTTGCAAAATATGTAAGATGCCACTAGAATGTAACAGTGCACAAAAGCAGAAAAATAGGCAGTAGTACAGTCAGAGGCAGCTCTCTGACTGCAAATGCAGTAGCAGGTTTAGACTTCAGTCCCAGGATTTACACTGGTATTATCTTGTATCCTCTGACCTAAGCACTACTCTCCATGATTTGTGGTCTTCCTTTTACCAGAGATGGTAACATTATTTCTGTAATTCCCTTTGGATTGTTGTTGTTTTATTACTTTTTACTACCTGTGTTTGGACTGCAATGCAACTCCAGGGCTAATCCTTTGTCTAAACTTCAATGTTCTGATCGTTTCCCATCCCTGTGTGTCTCTGTCAGAGTGATGGAGAACGAGGAGGGCAGGAAGGAGTACCTGGTGTTTCCTCCCAGTAAGAGCCAGTGTCCCGCCAGCAGTCAGAAGGGGAGGAAGATCCCACTGAAGGGAAACGGACGCCGGATTGACTACATGCTCTACAGCGACGAGGGCCTGCAGCAGGACTGGAAACTGGTATGCTTTAGTAGAGGATATATATCTTTGAAATCTTTGTTTTTCTCGCATGCCTCCACGGCGAACAACGAATCAAAAGACAGAGAAAAGTCTTGATGAATTGAAGTAAATGGGGGCAGCGTTTAACACCAGCAAAACTATATCAAAACATCTGTTTACAAACTCTCACACAACTCGCGCACTACAATCCGAGTCTCATTTATCCAGTCGTATGCTCACTTCTTCCCAAACACATGCATCTTGGATAAAAACCTGAATATTTAAAGACCTTCGGACACGTACGGATGAGTAGCGCGCCCGTGAGACTGTTTACACGGATGTGTTTTAAAGAGTAATGCTAAGCTAAGCTAACTGTCTCCTTTCACCAGCTTTATATTTAGCATACAGATAAGAGAGGTCTCCATATTCTCATCTAACTCTGGGCAAGAAGCCTCAGAGTTTATCTCATCCTGTATATATTCTATATTAATCTTGTTCCAGCTCTTCATCGAAGCTGTATGTTGATTGAAACTGAGTGAAATATTCAAACCAAAGCTTCTGGAAATATTTTAGATGATGTGTGCAGACACATTTCCCTAAATGTAGCCTGACATGTTTCCTTGGAAACTTTAGGATCTCTACTAGAAGTTAAAATAAAATTCTGTGGGTCTGAATTAGACACATAAAGTTAGTTTGTAATGACTGTCTTACATTTCCCACAACTCAGGTAATGCAGATATGAATATATTATTTAAATTTGATGACATTATCAGAATCAGAATTCCTGTTTCACCATCTTGAGCTCTATTCGTACGGGACTAGTATTACCTGGGAGCCTCTAGTAATTTGTAATAATTGCGGGGATCGTCTGTAATTTGTCGAGAAAAAATTCCACTGTAAATTACATATCATATTCCGACAAACACGGAGGTCATGTGATAATATTAGCCCTTTGCAAATCTCTGCGATTTGGGGTCATATTTTTTGTGGGGGAAGAGTTTTTTGTTTTCTCTGTGCCCTTTTTTTGCCTCTTTTTATGGAGGCTGCGTTGGCAACAATTATAAATTAAAGTTTCGACAGCATTTTAGGGGCAAATTTCGGAGACTCATCTTCATGGAGACCCATTCGCACGGACACCATTCTTGCCAAGCCTCCCAATATTCCCTTGGAGACTCCCAGTTTTCATCGCCCTCTCCCATCGTTTCCTCCCGGGGTCACAATTCTCCCTTATTTCCCCACGATTTATGACAAATTCTCACACCTTTTTTTCCTTTTTCGTTATCACAACCTGTTTCTGGCTCTGTACAGCGTGCATAAGCGCTAATGTTTCCACCTGGACGACAATACAGCTACACCTAATGCTTGCGACACAACACGGTTTGAGCCGTGCTTGCCACTGTGTTCAGCGCACATTTTTGCAGCGAAAGGGTCTTTGTGAGTATTATATAAACTGAACAGGCCTATAATATGATAATATTTAACATATTAAATATAAATAGGGCTGCACAAGAGCGCCGCAGGTTTGAATCCAGCTTGGGACCCTTCTGTGTGGAGTTTGCATGTTCTCCCCGTGTCAGCGTTCTCAGGTTTCCTCCCACAGTCCAAAGACATGCAGGTTAGGTTCATTGTTGACTCTAAATTGTCCCGTAGGTGTGAATGTGAGTGTGAATGGTTGTCTGTCTCTATGTGTCAGCCCTGTGATAGTCTGGAGACCTGTCCAGGGTGAACCCCGCCTTCGCCCATTGTCAGCTGGGATCGGCTCTCCAACCCCCCCCCCCATTCACAGAAACTTAGTGCACTAACTGTTGTGCCATTTTCTTGTCAGCAGGGGGGTGATGTGCCCTGATTAATTTCCTGGCAGCAAGACACTTGTCAACCCTCATTTTCCCGAGCCATGTGAAATATAACTGGAAACCAGTGAAATGATCTCTGGAGAATGATTGACTTGTTAAAGGGATAAAAAGATTTGAAAGACATAAAAGCTAGAGAGGAGAACAATGAAAACACAACTCCACAAACTGGGGGGGGGGGGGATGAGAGCAAAACTGTCATGGCTGCCTGTCTGTGTGAGGGATTGGAGAGGATCGGGAAACCAAATCACATAATTTACATAAAGCATCTCTCTCTCCTTCCCTCTCTCTGTCTGACTCAAACCACAGCCACCTGGTGCCACCTTGTGCCAGAATGTAGTTACTGTATAACATCACTTCCCTTGACACTGACTGCCAAGTGAAGCTCAGCAGATAGATTGTTGTTTTGCTTCCTCATAAACAAACCTCAAACCTAATTTCTCTTTACACATGTTATTTCATCATGTGTTGTTTCCTGTTTATTCCCTTTTGGAGAACACGTGAGAGCACTCGTGATTCAATCAATAAAAATTCAAGTGCATCAATATTATATGATAAACGGTTAATATTCATATGTATGATTTCACTTGCAGCAGTTGTAGTACACTCTAAGAAAATAATCTGTAGAAAAACAGATCATATCCTGGCAGAAAATTACCAGTACTTTTTTCGTTAAGTTTACGGACATTTTCTTCAACCCTAAAATGGAAATATCTGTTGATTTACAGGACGTCCTCTGTACCATTTACAGTAACTTCTGTTAATCCTAAAATGGGAAATTCCATAAATTTACAGTATATCCTCTGTACCTAGCCAAATAGCTGGCCTAACCTAACCTAAACAGAGGCTAATCAGAATCAGAATCAGAATCAGAATGGTGTTTATTGCCAGGTGTAAGGGGTATACACGAGGAATTTTCTTTGGCTTTGTTGGTGCGAGGCAAACAGTATAATAACAAAGAATAGATAAACGTTAGAATAAAATAAGAATAAAAAATGTACAATTTACAAAATAAGCTATAAAATAAACATGGTATAAACAGATAGTGCAAATATTGTCGGTGTGCAAACAAAACAATCAGGTATCAGAGGGAGAGAGAGGGAGAGAGAGGGATACTGTAGGGGGTGGTATTGAGAGTGTATGAGAGAGGGGGAGAGTCAGTGTCGGGGCCGTAGTGTGTGTGTGAGGGGAAGACAGTCACAGGGGGGCGGATGGGCTGTTGGAGAGCCCCACTGCCATGGGGAAAAAACTGTTTTTGTGGCGTGAGGTTTTGGTCCTGATGGACCTTAACCTCCTGCCAGATGGTAAAGTCTGAAAGAGATGGTGTCCAGGATGGGAGGTGTCGGCCACAATCTTCCCTGCCCTCCTTATGGTCCTGGAGGTGTACAGCTCCTGGAGGGAGGGAAGGTTGCAGCCAATCGCCCTCTCTGCAGCACGGATGACCCGCTGCAGCCTGGCCTTGTCCTTGGCGGTGGCAGCGGCAAACCAGACGGTGATGGAGGAGGTGAGGATGGACTCGATGATGGCCGAGTAGAAGTGCACCATCATGGTCTGTGGCAGGTTGAATTTCTTCAACTGCCTCAGGAAGTACATCCTCTGCTGGGCCTTGCTGGTGAGGGAGCTGATGTTCAGCTCCCACTTGAGGTCCTGGGCGATGGTCGTGCCCAGGAAACGGAACGACTCCACCGTGTTAACTGGGGAGCCGCGCAGGATGAGGGGGGGGAGCGGGGCTGAGTTCCTTCTGAAGTCCACTGCCATCTCCACTGTCTTCAGAGCATTCAGCTCCATGTGGTTCTGGCTGCACCAGGATGCCAGATGGTCAACCTCCCATCTGTAGGCAGACTCGTCACCCTCGGAGATGAGGCCGATGAGGGTGGTGTCGTCTGCAAACTTAAGGAGCCTGACAGATTGGTGTCTGGAGGTGCAGCCGTTGGTGTACAGGGAGAAGAGCAGTGGGGAGAGAACGCAGCCTTGGGGGGCACCGGTGCTGATGGTCTGGGTGTCGGAGACTTGCTTCCCCAGCCTTACGTGCTGACTCCTGTCTGTTAGAAAGTCTGTGATCCACCTGCAGGTGGAGTCAGGCACGCTCAGCAGGGAAAGCTTGTCCTGTAGCAGAGCTGGGCTGATGGTGTTGAATGCGGAGCTGAAGTCCACAAACAGGATCCTGGCATAGGAGCCAGGGGAGTCCAGGTGCTGGAGGATGTAGTGGAGGGCTAAATTTACTGCGTCGTCTACAGACCTGTTGGCTCTGTAGGCGAACTGCAGTGGGTCCAGCAGGGGGTTGGTGATAGTCTTTAGGTGGTGGAGCACAAGGCGTTCAAAGGTCTTCATTATAACGGAGGTCAGGGCGACGGGTCTGTAGTCCTGAAGACCTGTGATCCTTGGCTTCTTGGGGACCGGGATGATGGTGGAGGCTTTGAAGCAGGCCGGCACCCTGCAGTTTTCCAGGGAGGTGTTGAAAATCCCTGTAAACACTGGTGACAACTGGTCTGCACAGTGTTTCAGGGTTGCAGGTGAGACAGAGTCTGGGCCGGCTGCTTTGCGGGGGTTTTGTCCTTTGAAGAGCCTGTTGACCTCCCCCTCTTTGATGGACAGAGGTGTGAAGGGGGGGAGGGGTGTGCACAGGCTCGGTGCTTGTGGAGAAAGCTGGGGGGTGCTGGTGTTAACAGTGTTAACTGCTGATGGCTGATGGCTGGGGGGAGAGGAGATGTAGTCAGGACCGTCACCTCGTCTGTCGAATCTGCAGTAAAACTCATTCAGCTCATTTGCCAGTCGGAGGTCATTCGTGGAGTGGGACGGTTTGGGCTTATAGTTTGTGATCTGCCTCAGCCCTTTCCAGACTGAGGCAGAGTCACTGGCTGAGAACTGCTCTTGTAGTTTCTCTCCATACTGCCGTTTGGCCTCCCTCACCGCCTTGCCAAACGCGTATTTAGCCTCTTTAAAGCCCTCCCTGTCACCACTCCTAAATGCCTCTTCCTTAACCAAACGAAGCTGTTTGAGTTTGGCTGTGAACCAGGGCTTCTCGTTGTTATAGTGAACCCTGGTGCGCGTCGGTATACAGCTGTCCTCACAGAAGCTGATATATGACGTCACAGCCTCTGCATACTCGTCCAGACTGTCAGTGGCGGTCCTAAACATCTCCCAGTCCGTGCAGTCCAGGCACTCACGCAGATCCTCCACCGCCTCGCTGCTCCACTTCTTGGTCGTCCTCACAACCGGTCTAACCAGTTTGACCCTCTGCCTGTAAGAGGGGATGAGATGGACCAAGGCGTGGTCGGAGTTTCCCAGCGCAGCGCGGGGAACGGCGTGATATGCCTTACTGATGTTACAGTAGCACTTGTCCAGCGTGTTCTCCTCTCTGGTCGGACATTTAATAAACTGTTTGTATTTTGGGAGCTCCTGTGATAAGTTCCCCTTGTTAAAGTCCCCAAGAACGATAACTAGAGTATCCGGGTTTTTCCTCTCCACCTCCCGTATCTGGTCGCGAGCTCCACGTGAGCCTGAGGCGGGATGTAAACACCGACCAGAATGAAGGAGGAGAATTCACGGGGGGAATAAAATGGTTTGCAATTGATAAAAAAGGATTCCAGATCCGGAGAACATGTCCGCTGAAGCACTGTCACGTCCTTGCACCAGCCGTCGTTAACATAGAAACATATTCCCCCTCCCTTTGTCTTGTGTGATAGCTCCGGGTCGCGGTCGGCTCGGAACAGCTGGAAGCCGGGCAGCTGCAGCGCAGAGTCCGGTATAGTTTCACACAACCACGACTCAGTAAAACACAAGACTGAAGAGAGGGAAAAGTCTCTGTTGTTTCTCACCATCAGCAGCAACTCGTCCACTTTGTTGCACAGTGAGCGCACATTGGAGAGGAATATCGCAGGCAGCGGAGTTTTCAGTCCTCTCTGTCTGAAGCGATTCAGCGCTCCAGAGCGCTTTCCTCTCCTGCGCTTAATCGCTCGGCCGAGGGCCACAGCTCCCAGTAAAATGTGCATTAAATCCGCTGAAGGAGCCAGAAATGTGGGAAAAAGATCTGCTGGGGTGGATTCCCTGAGGTTCAGGATGTCTTCTCTAGAGAAAACAATCCGTGAACTTTCACAAAAAACAAAAGAAATACAAAAAAACAAGAAAAACAGAGCGCACCAATTCGCCGAGGCAGCAGTAGTTAGCGCCATCTTGGATCAAGTGCGAGCATTTATACGTTACCTATTGGTCTCTGCGGACCACCTGAGGCTAAAACTGGGGCTAACTCTACCTGACGTCCACTGAAGTCTAATATATATTCCTGGCATACTGTATCTGGTAACGTTAATGGTCGACAACAGCTGAACTAAACAGCAAAACAGCTTTCCAACTAAAACGACACTGAGCTCACATTAAGTCCTTAACATAAATCATTTAGGTTAGACATTAGTTGTTGACTTTTTACCACAGAAAAGTGAGAAAGGTTTCTCCAAATCCGAAATTTTAACTAAACTTTGCCACGTGTGATGGTCTCTGCCTCATCCAACTTTTGCGGTAGCGGAGGTTCTTGTTCCCACAATGCAATGCGTATTTAAAAAATACGGGAAAAACTCCTGTGAAAAAATTTATACAGAAAATTCCTTCATATTAACACGGTACATTGGCCCGTATTTTTACAGACTTTTAGTGTAGCAGTGATGATAGAAGTCCTACTAATTCAAGTATTTTAATTATAAGCCCAACGCTAGTAGTAGAAATATTAATAGTGGTATTTTGGAGGTAACAACAGTGGCAGTGGTAGTAGCAGTAAAGTACCCTCCTGTCCACATACTTTTTATTTTGGCTTTGTTTTTCATGGTCTGGACAAATTCCCCTTAGTTCCAACAAATGAAACCTTAATGTTATACAGCACACAATGACATTTTAGACAATAGTGCGCTTTGTGTCAACAGTCCACAGAGCCCTCATCTCAACTCCACCCAACACCTTTGGGAGGAACTGGAACACCGATTGTGAGCCAGACCTTATCACCAAGCATCGGGTGTCCACATACATTTGATCATGTAGTGTTGTAGTTGCAGTAGCAAATGGGGAGGGGGGGGCGGGTTTAACACTTTAACCTCCCTCCATTTAAGCATTTAAAAGCAGTGTATACACATTTAATAAATGGTTGATAATAATGTAGTTGTAAACAGTTACAACATTTTAAGTGTGTATAGTGTCTCCGATGAAGACATATTTTATATTACCCACAGGAGGAGTTATAGTTGTCGACAAATACATTAATAAAGACTTGTATCTGCACTACTACATTATAGTGAGTTATGAAGCATTTATTAACTGTAAATAGGGGGACTTAAAGTGAAGTGATGCCATGTTTTGATTATTAAAGTTACCACAAAGAAATTGTAACTGGTTATGAAACAATCTCAATTTAATTCAGCCCGACTTCGTTGCTGCCTTCAACCTGCAGTCGGAGCTCCGGCAGGAGGCAGAGAGCTTCGCCTCGCTGCTCCGCCGGTCCCCGCTGGGAGCCAACACTTATACACCACGCTGCTGGAGGCCCAGGCCGTATTGCTGGGCCCGCTGGAGGGAAGCGAGGCGTGGGAGAACCAAAACCAGCACTGCGCAGGGAATACTGTCAGACCCTGCTGCAGTAAAATGAGAGGTTTTCTGAGGGGACTGTGGTGCTCAGCAACACTACCTCTTTTGTCAACAGGGACCACCAAAATCAACACAAAATGAAAGTTCCTTGTAGCTTTAACAATGGATCCAATTTATTACTCGCAGAGAACTAGCATTCAACGCTGCGCTATAAAGCTTTAGAAGTTCTAATAAACCCATTGTGCACTACCTGCCCAGCACCAAACAGCAGACGGACACAGTAAGCAACTCGCTGGTGAACATATAGTGGAGAATTTAGCCACTAAAGAGGAGTTGGTGGAGAACAAAACAGAGCTAACAGGAGAGTGAATACTAAACTTGGCCAGAATCAAAACGACGCTATAGTGTTGTTCTGTGTCTGCTGGATGAGAGAATAGGTGACTGTTTGCTAAAACCTTTGCTTTAACAACTTTATATGGTGACATGTGAGATGTTTTCAGCTAGTGATGCTGCCCTCAAGTGGCCAAAAAATCTATTTGTCAAGGCACTAAGGCAACTTTAATGTTGAACAGAATGAAAGGTGAGATCATGATGTCTTGATGTCAGTTCTCTTCTTCTCCTCCTCCTGCAGGATATCGAGGACTTCAGCTTCGTCACCCAGTTGGCCGGCCTCACCGACCACCTGTCTGTGGCCATGCGATTGGCTGTTTCCACCGGGGAAGAGGAGCCTTAGATTGACCACCTGAGCTTTTTCTTGTTTAAATACTGCCATGGAGGAGTGACAGACAACCAGGAAGAGAAGAGGAGATTAAAAGTTTACAGATAAGGAGCCGCCTTGAGAGAGACAAAATGCAGTTCCGCGAGAGGATTGAAGGGAGAGCGAAATGGACGGACGGATGAATCAGTGGAGCAGCGCTCAGTGGATGAATGGATATAAAGAAGGTAGAGGAGAGCGGCAGCAGAGGAGTGATATGAAAGAGAAAGACTCTGGAGGGGAGAGATAAGCAGGGGAATTCAGTTTAAAAAGCCAGATATTTATCTTCTTGGGTAAACCACCCCCACACACACACACACACACACACACACACACACACACACACACACACACGCTAAATACAATACCTAACACACAAACACAATTGATCGACATTTTGACTGTTGAATATTGCTCGGCCTCTCCACTCTTCTCCTCCAACACTCCCTGTTGAACTGAATCCATAGGGTTTTATTTACAGTGAATTGTTTTATGTAGCCAATTTACACACTCTTTTTATTTTAGCCGTAGTGTAAGTATGATTATTTTATTTTTTTTATGATTCTACCTTCAGGGACAGTTGGATCTTCTTTAGTGACTGTGTATAAAAGGAAAACACATAATTTAAGTGATAAGAGTGAAGCCTACAGCTACTGACTGGCCTTTACACTGACCGTGTGTGTCCTTGTCTCGTGCTCCTTCCTGAATGGCTATCGGTCGTTCACCTTACTACTCCCACGTCAGTCCCAGGAACCTCAACAAGTGTCTTTTTTTCTAAAAAAAAAACTAAAAAAAAACTAGTCTTTCTAAAAGGAGAAAAATAATATGATACGATTTCTATTGTCGCCACACCACTTTTTTATAGGGAGTTTAAATGCCTGTTTAATACTATATGGTATGTTTCTAAAAAAAAAAAAAAAAAAAGGTTATTGTATAAAGGGACAAGACATTTGAGGAAAAGTTATTTGTTAGATCCTTACAGCATGTTTTTTCAGCCATGACTGGTGAAAATTAGACTGGACATTTTTGGTGTAATAGTGGCAACTGAGGCTTTGCGGATGCATGATGGGAAATGGTATCAGTTTACAACATTAATATAGCGTCTTGATACACTTGCTTGAGTCTGGCTGCTCTTGATTGATGAGTCAAGGAGCATTTTGCCCTGAAAACACACACTAACTGTATGCCAGTGTGACATTTGTGCATGTGAGACTCCACCCTTGCTGATGACACTGAACACACAAAAAGAAATGCACAGAAACATACTGAAGATTTACATAAAGCAGGCGCACACAGCTACACACATCATGTACGGGGGGGATTTCAGGTGAGGTAACATACCCTCTGGCGGCCATATTGGAGGTCTTTTAATGATAACATGTTTGAGAGAGTGGATTTTGTCAGCTTGTTAGCTAACAAACCAATGTAGCTATCTGGTTAGCAAGCCATCGCTGTCTTGTAAGCACGTCTGATTCGTGCACTAGCTAACATACAGTATACAGCCCAGTTTTTGGTTTGAGCACAGCCAGTTGTCAAATGGAACATCTTGAAGACAGCCATATTGTGACGCAACTGCAAAACCTCATCATACAGAAACATTTTGAAGACCTACAGGCTGCACACACTCTACAATACAATATGCCAAGTATAATGTTCTAAATGGTCCCAAAGATTAAGACAGCCCACCCACAAAAATACAGAGTTCAAGTAGTGCAAAGTCTAATGAACACAGTGCATACCAAGGACACGAATACATGAAGTAGTGTAATGCTACAATGCAACTGAAGGTGTGTTCAGACTGAAAGCAAAACCAACTTTAAGCTGGGCATACATTGTACGATTTTAGAAATGTTGTTCTGTAATTCCTACTGTATGAGTAGATCGTTTGGCTCGTGGCTCGTGGCTCGTGGCTCGTGGCTCGTGGCTCGTGGCTCGTGGCTCTGCGTCAACTGTGTGAAA
Organism: Sebastes fasciatus; assembly: GCF_043250625.1. Classification (NCBI taxonomy): domain Eukaryota; kingdom Metazoa; phylum Chordata; class Actinopteri; order Perciformes; family Sebastidae; genus Sebastes; species Sebastes fasciatus. Next base: position 6,246,785 of record NC_133798.1, read on the forward strand.
GCCTGTGGACGGACGACCAAAATTTCTGACATGTCAGAAATTCATCCGACTGTCCAACGGCTGGTCGAGAGGAGTTAATCAGTCCTTGGTCCACCCTGTACACTGCACGGCAAACGATGCCCAACGAAGCTGAAATTCGGACTCTAAAATGAGTCGTGCAGCTCAAAAAATGGGCTGAAATCATACAGTGTATGCCCAGCTTTTGAAGCAGTATGTATAAAGTTGCATATGAAGTATTGTAATTACATAGTGAATGTAATTTCGCACTGGGGTGAGTTATAAATGTTTCAACTTTGCATTCATCTCAAGGCTTTATGACTCCAACTCATGAACAAACATAAGAATATGAAGATGATAAGAAGAAAAAGGACACGCAACTATAAGAAAAAAAAACGGGAAAAAAATAATTTAACAATTTATAGACTTAATTGGCTGTTGGAGGCAAATAAACATTAACTGCACCCACAGTCCAGCAGTCAAATTCACACAAATAGCACAAGGCAAAAATGTGATTTGCATTGAGTCTAAACACACCTTCAGTATTCTGCTCCCCTCACCAGTCTGTATGTTACATTAATTGACACACTGTTTCTGCTGATGGTTGGACAATAATATACTTTACACCAATGTAAAGATTACAACCTTTGAATTATTTTAATTCATAATTCACATTAGCATTCAAATCCCAATTTGTAACAGACCATGGTGTCAAACAGGAGCTGGAACTTTGTAAAGAGCACTGTTTAGCCAGTAACTGTTGAAAGGCATGTAGATACTAAAACTGTCCTCGTGCCCCTCGTTGACCTGTTTGCCATGGTGCTCCCTGTCAACATACAGAAACTATGTTGAGTGATAGACCACTACCATTACCTCAAACTTCAGAAAATGACACGGAAGCAGGTCTAAACCTATAAATCAGCAGTAATCTTATGTAAGTAATGTCCTTTAACGGCAAGGCTTAAAGGGACAGTGTGTAGGATTCAGAAGCATCTAGCGGTGTGGTTGCAGATTGCAACCAACTGAGTGCCCACCCACTCACTCCTCCCTTTCCAAGGCTGCGATAACGGAGCCACAGAGTGCAAAACTGTGGTAACGCCGTTAGCTCGTTCAGAGGCCATCCTTACCATAATAACACTACATTAGGAGCAACGGAAGTCAGACGGTGAGGCTCTCTCTCTAGAGACAGTGTTTGATTTGTCCGTTCTTGGCTACTGTAGAAACATGGCGGTGCAACACGCCGGATTCGTGAAGAGGCCTCATTCTAAGCTAACGAAAATTGTAGTTTGAGGTGATTATATACTAATGAAAACATAGTTATGAATATTATATTCCATTTCTGCTAATAGATCCCCCCCCAAAAAATGCTACACACTGTTCCTTTAAAGTAAGTTCGCTAACATTAGAAACCAGAAGCTACTGGTCATACCGGACTAAGTGAGGCTGTTGCAGCAACAATCTGTTTGTCTGAGTGTGTTTTATTACTTAATTTGTAACAGGAAGACGGTGTGATTTCTTCTTTCAAAGTGTACATATTCATGATTTGAAAAATGAGTGGGTTTTAGTAATGGTGGCCTCCCTATCACTCAACACTTATGTACACTAACGTGTTAGCAGGAAACTCCAGATCGATGATCGACCATACTGGGAACAAATGGATCATGTTTGTGTCAATGTTGTCAGCAGTCAACATGAGACAACTACCAAATCATGCTGTATATTTCTTTTAGAGATGTGTGTGTGTGTGTGTGGAAAATCACTCATGTAGAAAAGCCTGTTTCTCTGAATAAAACATGCATTACAGTAACAATTTAGGTTTTCAGATACTGTTTGATTTCCATGGTCTGCACGGTGAACAAATGTTTACAACAGCACTATAGAGAGTTTTTCATGTTCCAGTTTCAACACAGATGTGTGTGTGTATGTTCGGGCAGCTCATCATGTTATAGTTTTTCAATACAAATGTGCTGATTGGTGTTTCTCTGAACACACTGTGCTGAAAGGTCTAACACAGGAGGGACAGTACTGTATGCGTTTACATATGTGACTCCAGGAGTATCTCACTGCTGTGAGCGTGTGACTGTGTGGGTAGGTGGGTGGGTGGGTGTAGGTGTGAGTGTGGGGTACGTGTGAGTGAATTCAGGAAACGTTGGTTGTTCTGTTATGTACGTTCAACTGTCATTTTTACATGCAGTATAAGTCCACAGGTCACCTGGCTCTCTGTGTCTCTTTATGTCTCATTATTATGACTAATATATCCTTCTTATTACTAAGATTTGTATCTGTGCTTTTTTTCAATTCAAGCTTCTATTCTTTTAGGTTGAGTCATCTCTTCTGGTTAGGGCAGGGGTCAGCAACCTTTACTATCAGAAGAGCCATTTTAGGCAAAAAAAAAAATAATAATCTGTCTGGAGCCCCAAAACATTTGAACATTGTGATGAAGGTAACACAGTTTATAGTCTAAGTATATAGTATATAAGTCTAATGCAGTGAGGACTCAAGTGCAAATGTACGACGGAGTATTAGGGTCACATTGAGGGAAAAAACATCAGAGATGTAGAGATTAAAGTCATAACATTACGAGAATAAAGTCATAATATTACGAGATTAAAGTCATAACATTACGAGAAAAAAAAGAAGATAACACGTAAAATTAATACTTTATAATATTATGACTTTATTCTCATAATACTACAACTTTTTTTCTCGTAAACCTATGACTTTATTCTCGTAATATTAAGACTTTATTGTCGTAAACTTCTGACTTTATTTTTGTAATATTCCATCTTTTTTTCTCGTAAACTTCTGACTTTATTCTCGTAATATTATGACTTTATTCTCGTAATACTACGATTTTTTTTATCGTAAACCTATGACTTTATTCTCGTAATATTAAGACTTTATTCTCGTAAACTTCTGACTTTATTCTCATAATATTACAACCTTTTTACTCGTAAACCTATGACTTTATTTTCCTAATATTCTGACTTTATTCTCGAAATCTCAGATTTATTTTCTTTCCTCAATGTGGCCCTAATACTCCGTCGTACTGTCGTACAATAGACCTACAACAATAATAAATAAAAATGAAAATGTAAACAAAAAAACAAAAGTTATCATTTCCACTAATTCTTTTTTTTTTTTTTTAAATCCACAGGGAGCCACTGGAGAGGGGCTAAAGAGCCGCATGTGGCTCCGGAGCCGCAGGTTGCTGACCCCTGGGTTAGGGTGAACTTCAAATGAGATCAAATCCTAGTTATTCACTTCATGTAAATACACTATACAGTAGGTCTACAGTGAGTTACAGAAAGGTGCCACAGTTCCCCTGAGAATCAGCTCTTTGGGTAAATAAGTTATGAGTTTGGGTGGGAGCACAGTGGTAGCCGACGTAAAGACACGAATACTGCTGAACAATCCACCATTAAGCGTGGCGAGATCCAGAGCATCCAAACAGTGGGATGCAAGTAGTGCCACAGCTTCATGATGATACTGCCTTTTTGTTTTGTTTTTAAAAGTTGGAATGTGGAGGTAATTCATTTTATAATTCGGAGTCTAATTTCTTTTGCTAATTGTTCTGTGTTTGTATTTTTGCATATTTTTAATAACAACTGAAGAAAGTAGCGGGCAAAGAAGCTGATTGGTTGATTAAAGGTGAAGGTGTAAAGGCAAAGTTTTGGTTTGTGTTGGTGTTGTGTGTTCATGGTGAGCCCTATACAGGAAGGCTATGTGATGAGGCCCACACGTACAGGCTACGTGTCACTGTCAAGCATAGGCCATATATTCCAACCTTCAGACCTAAAACTAGGGAGGATTCCATGACCCAAGTGGGGGGTCAGAGGGTCTTCCCCCAGAAAAATGTGCATTTCAGAGACTTTGTTTCCTGCATTCTGGTGACTTTAAAAGAATGAAAATAACAAAATAATAAGTACACTGCAACAGCACTTTTTATGCTAAATTTTACTTTTAATTCTCAGGAAAGAAAACTGAATAATTCACCCTTCTGGTGTGAATGAATATTCATCAGTTTTTATAAATTTTTTGTCCCCTGCTTGAGTATTTCTTTCACTTAGTTCTCTCCATTTCTGTCTCCTTCTCTCACTCACTGAAGGTCCTTTCAGAGACAACGCGACAACAGCACCACGTCGCTCTGAAACCTGTTATTTCCAATAGCTTGCGTCGTGCCACGATGGCTTACAGTGGTGTAGTGGCCATCTGGCATACTGAGACAAATCCCAGTGGACCGTCAAAAACATCCATAAAGTTTTTACCGGCCATCCGGCCCCGTCTCTCTCCCACCGGTCTATGTGCCGGTCATTCAGGGTGAGCATGAGAGCGCTGCGTGTGTGTTCCAGGACTGGGCTCACTGGCCAATCACAAGTTAGATAAACTTGTGCTTACATCATATGCTCTGCGGTAGTCTATACTCCATCGTTACTGTTGCGGCTGTAAAACGGTGGATAAATTATTTTTAATAAAATGACTCGTTTCACTATCAGAAGTCATTCAAATGTGGCTGGGTGGTTAATAACATATTTTTCTGTGGTGAGAAAAACTCAGAACACATATATATATATTTTTGCCTTACCCGGAATTTAATATGTACTTGACTTGTGGTCAGTGGAAGCACTGGTTGACCTCAAGTAAAAGGGCACAATAGAGTGTGTTGTGTATCAGACTAATCAATCATATTCACAATATGTACAAATACATAGCCTACGTATTGATTAATACCACCGGATCGGAGGCACTCAAGTGAGGCTGGTGTTTTCATACACCACTGAGGTTAAACCAAAAAAAGGAAACTTTTGTTTGTCACTCTTAAAGGGCAAGGTATGAAGAAGTGAAAGAAGCTTTTAAGGAGTTCTTCTGCTTTTCATGAACAGAGGGAGAAATCTTGTACTAAAAAATGTACACAGGGTACTCTGTCAAGTGAGAAAACTCCCCCAACACTGAAACTAGTCAGATCAGCCATATATGACTAACACAAGATCATTAGACTGAAAACATAAAGGGCATTGTTTCATTTTAACCTTGTCCCAAAATAACATTACCATACAACTCAACTGCATTCTCAATTATTTTAGTTTCAGGGTAAACTTATTTTCTCCCGGATTACAGTTGCCGTTTTAAACACGTGGTTATCGTTGTAAATTGAAACAAAGCAAAACAAAAAACACAACTAAACTCCTTGGTTAAGTTTAGTAAAAAAACATCATGGTTTCATGGATGAGAGTCAGTACCTCCAAGTCTGAGGCCATGGTTCTCTGCCGTAAAACGGTGGATTTCACCCGCTGGGTGGGGAGTGAGTTACTGCCCTAAGCAAGGGAGTTCAAACATCCCGGGGTCTTGTTCGATGGATAGGTGGCTCAGTGCGGTGTCTGCAGTTATGCGGGCGCTGTACCGGACCGTTGTGATGAAGAGGGAGCTGAGCCGGAAGCTCTACGTCCATCTACATTCCAACCCTCACCTATGTTTCATGAGCTTTGGGTAGTGACCGAAAGAATGAGATCGCGAATCCAACGGCCGAAATGAATTTCCTTCCTAGGGTGTCTGGGCTAAACCTTAGAGATAGGGTGAGGAGCTCAGACATCCGGAGGGAGCTCGGAGTAGAGCCGCTGCTCCTTCGTGTCGAAAGGGGCCAGCTGAGATGGTTCAACATCTGATCAGGATGCCTCCTGGACGCCTCCCTTTGGAGGTTTTCCGGGCACGTCCAACTGGTAAGAGTCCCCGGAGGTAGACCCAGAACGCCTCGAGGTCCTCCAGGAAGAGCTGGAAAACGTTGCTGGAGAGAGGGACGTCTGGAATTCCCTGCTTAGCCTGCTGCCCCCGCGACCGGGCTCCGGATTAGCGGGAGAAAATTGCTGGATGGATTCGTTCATGGTTTGACTTAAAATGACTACATTAGGGTTAGGGTTGCATTATAACGCTAAGGACGTAAATTAAAGAGTAAGTAAAATAAGTGAACATTGAGATTTAGTTTCACACCGGACACGAGCAGTGGTCTCCTGCGTTCGTTTGACCCGTCCACCCTGACCTCCTCCATACATGGACTTCTGCAGACTATCATTACAAACGTATTTGTGATGCATCAAAAACAAACGTGATCTGCGAAAAAATATGTTTCCCTTGAAATGTAATTCACAATGCAGTTTTGCTGGGTATGTATGGGAACATAATTTCCTCATATTTCCCAGTGCTATTGAAGACAATTTATACAGTTTTGAGGTATTCCTTTGATTCTCCAATACTAGTATGTACAGCCAAAAAGCATCACACATTTTTAGAGCTGCACTTGTCAATATTTTAAAATGTAAAATTTGTCAAATAACCATGTCTCATGTCAAAGGATGCGACAGAATACTCAGACAGTATTTATCACCAAACTCTGCAGTTGCCCTGCTCTAGGAGTCTTTTAGCTCATTGGTTTGGTTTTACTGTTTTGGTTCAGTCTTTCACCGCTCTCATCAACCTCATTTTTCAGTAGCAGGCAGCTGTTTCTGTACTCTACCTGCCAGCACCAAACAGCAAAGCAGTTGGGGACCAGCTTGTGAACATGGTGGAGCATTTAGCAGCTAAAGAGCCAGATATTTTTCTCAAAAGATGTCCAGAAACACAAACTCAAGTGAATGCTAATGTTGCTTTGTGGACATACAACTTCATACAGTAACTAGAAGGGCACTCGGCGAGCTCGGACCTACGCCAAGGCCGTTTCCATAAGTGAAATATAATGTGAATATTGGCCTTGTGATTTGGATCCACTCTGAAATGTAATGGGTTCTTCCTTGGCCCCCCCTTCCACCAAGTTTCATGAAAATCGGGCCAATAAAATTCCGTTTTCCTGCTGACAAACAGACAAACAGACAAACAAACCAACAAACCGAACCAAAAGCATAGCCTCCTCGGCAGAGGTAATAATATGACAATGTTGTGTTTGTTTCACCAATATGAACAATAGATCAAAAGACTAGCCTACTTGTAATGTGAAAGGGATCTCTCATAGTGATGAACCATCGGACTCTGCAGTTCCCCTCAGCTCTACAGAGCTTTTTTGCATCTTTTGGCTCATTGTTTAGGTTTTACGACCTGCGACTTTAATATTTTCATTCAGTCTCACCACCCTCATCAGCATCTTTTCCAGATGCAGCAAAAAGCTCTGATAAACTCACTGTACAAAACACAGACACAGTTAGCAGCTATAGCTGGTGAACACAGTGGAGCATTTAGCAGCTATAAATATTTCCCTCAGGAGCTGGTGGAGACCAAAACAGCGTAAAGGAGTTTGGATGTTGTACTTTATCAACTGGAAAGAAACACAACTTTAAATGAATGCTGGTGAAGTGTTTGCTTAAATGTTGAAAATCAAATTAAAATTCAAGAATTTGGGTAAATCATTCTCTTCACTATCTGACACTTACTCATCCATAGTCAAATCATTTATCTTGTCTCTGAACCTTAATGCAAATCAACATTACTTACTTGAGCATGGAAGTCTGTTCTTGACTTTGGATAAGTATTTTTGACAAAATAATCCACTTAATAACTTTTTTCTGAGCTTTCGACCGCATGGTCTTCATCCATCTTCAGTGCTGATGTACTGGACTATCTTGAGAATATTTTGTCAAACAACTTTATTGGAGAATTACTTCTGACAAAAAATTGCTTTCTTGTCTAATAGAGTGAACAGGTTGAGACTTTTTTTAATTCAAAACACAAACTTAAACTGAAGTGGAAGAAGGAAACATTAATGTATTTTTCTATTATGTACATAAATCTGAAGTGGAATGTCCGGTCTACATCATTTCATCACATCCAGCTCCTCGGGCTGCTGCAAGGTGTCTTCACATATGACTGGTTCAAACTTGGTGTGAGGATTATTATGACTAAATCATGCTAAAAGCAAAGAGCAGCAATATGAGTCAGACATACAGTACAGATGTACTAAGTTCTCGCATAAAGATCACCTGCTACAGTACAATACTGTATGTGCACTGATGAATGCTGCTGCAGTATGCGCTGGCTACTCTTTGAAAGCACACATTTTATACCCCTTTCCCATGATAAAAGATCATTTAGTATACATATTAACAATTTGGTCCAGTTATTCCAAACCCCTTCAAATTAAATCATGTTCACAGGTCATTGCCTTAGTGTGGACATGGATTATGAGCAGTTCAACCAAAAAGACTTTTATGAATGGACTTTCATTTGTATAGCACCTTTCTAGTCGTCCAATCAATCAAAGCTCTTTACGCTACATGTTAACATTGGCATACGGCAGAAGCTGCCACACAAGGCGCCACAGGTGTCACAGCCTTCAGGAGCAATTTGGGGTTCAGTATCTTGCCCGAGGACACTTCTACGTGCAGACTGGAGGAGCCGGGGATCGAACCGCCAATCTTCCAGTTAGTGGACGACACGCTCTACCTCCTGAGCCACAGCCACCCCTTCTATGATTATTTGATGAAGGATTTTAACCGGCCTGAAGAGGTGAACGTATTTGGTGTTCTATTTCATCCTTACTGACCGCCAGAGGCAGTGCTTCAACACTGAATATCTTCGTCTCGCGCATGCGCAGGTCGAGTATTAATATCAACAAAGTCACGTGTGACCTCGGATGACCCTGGTTAGGTATAAGTTCCGGTGTCATCCACGAGATCAGTCCTATTTCATCTTCTCGCTTGCGCAGTTCAACTACTGTGGTAGCATTAGCTAAAAGCTAAATTACCTAACCTATTTGAGCTCGTCGCCGGTAGCCTTGTGACCACCGGTCGGAGTTGCGGAGTTTCGCCCTCCAAAGGCTGCGACGAGCCGCCCATCAAACTGTGTTGTCCGCCGTTCGGTCCTCCGACGGAGGAGACGGCGGATGCACCTATCCTGATCATCACCAGCGTGATAAGGACATCTTCCAATGTGTACATCACCCGGTGAGATCGATTTACATTGTTTTCTATAACAAGAACGTCTGTGCACAGTTAGCAGAGCGTTAGTTCATGCTAAACTAGTGAGATACTAACAAGAGCGTGTCCGCTCAGTGTTTACCGTTTGACAACGTGCTGTCAGGGAGGAGGCGTCCAGCTCTCCTCTCTGCTCTGTGTAGCACTATAACGAACATTGCTTACAGCTGAGTATAGTGGTAACATTACTGTATGCATTGTTTACTATAAACTTATTGCCTTCTTAACTAGCAGAGTGCTCTCGCTCAGGCTAATTTCGGCATTGTTTTCACAACGTTACCGCCTTCACAGTTAGCGGAGTGCTCTCGCTCAGGCTAACCTTGGCATTGATTACCACAACATTACTGTCCTCGCATTAGCGGGGTGCTCTCGCTCAGGCTAATCGGGTAGACTCAGACATTGACAGTTACTGTACTAGTGAAAACAGTGTGCTCGCTCTCCTCTCACTACACAGACTGTTTCTTGCACGTTCTCCTCAGTTAGCAGAGTGCTCTCGCTCAGGCTAATCGGGTAGAATCAGACATCGACCTAGACCTAGAACCAGGCCACCTGTTCGGGACAGCTGCCCTACAGGTACTTGAGCGGACTGTCCAAGCTGACCAGACCAGGCAGTTCTCTGGTCTTCGAAGGGGCATGCCCCCCCCTGCCAGGCCGAGGGGCTCCATGTCTGCCCCCCGAGGCCGCTCCCGGCCACCGGCTCAGCCTAGTGGCCACCACGGACCTCAGCGCTCCACCGAGAGGCAGGTCCGCTACCGTGACAACCCCGCCCACTTGCCCTCCAGGCAACCTGGGCCGTGGAGCCTAACCGCCGCCCCCCCAGAGCCTTCAGAGGCCGGGGGGCCCGCTACTGAGACCCTAGGGCCGGCTGTCGGTTATTTCTCCCAGCAGCAGCTCAACTGCTGGGCAGCTCACACTTCAGACCCCTGGGTGGTGTCCACCCTAACCCGGGGGTACAAACTTCAATTCCGGCGCCGGCCCCCATCCTCCAGCCGGGTCATAATGAATGCTGAGCACAGCGGACACTCTTCGTGCTGTCACCAGGTGGGAATGGTTCACATCTGTCGACTTGAAGGATGCTTATTTCCATGTTCCCATTGTACCTCACCACAGGAGGTTTCTTCGTTTTGTTTTCCAAAACCGTCAATTTCAGTTCAGGGTGCTTCCATTTGGACTCATCCAGGATTCATAGAACCGTAGTTACATTCGTAACTATCGTTTTACAAGAAAAAAAAGAAGAAAAAGAAAAGCTGTTAAAAAAGGTATAAAATTGTGTCCAGTGGAAATGTAGTTTTTTTCCTCTCTGGTCAGATTACTATTCTGACATTATATTCTGCTTTATAATGTTTTCTGTAGTTCTGGAGGAGCTTTGTCAAGTCTGTGAAAATAACCCTCATGATGTCCAGAAATCCCTGTTTTGGAACCACTGTTGATGATTTCCTTGTTAATGTTGTGTAGTGATTCCAGTGAAAACCCTTGAGAATCCCCACACTGTGCAATTTAACTTCCAGTGTAGTTTAACTTCCAGTGTAATGAAAGATGTTTTGCATGCCACTCAAAAGTCCCTTCATACATTACCACCATGACTCAGACTGATGAATCTCTATAGAGAGTTTATTGATATAATTACAAACAGGAATTTTGTTAGGGCAAAATGTTCTGTATCATAGACATACACGAATATGGACATTTAATGTTGGGAAATAGCGGCGCAGTGGTTAGTACTGTCGCCTCACAGCAAGAGGGCCGCAGGTTCAAACCCGGCTTGGTCCTTCTTTGTGGAGTTTACATGTTCTTCCCGTGTTAGTGTGGGTTTTCTCTGGGTTTTCTGACTTCCTCCCACAGTCAAAAGGTGGGGTTAATATTGACTCTGTAGAATTGCCCGTATGTCTGTTTAGTCTGGTGACCTGTCCAGGGTGTACCGCGCCTTTGCCCAATATCAGCTGGGATCGGCTCCAGCCCCCCCCCCCGCGACCCTTAATAGGATAAGCACTTATAGATAATGGATGGATGGATTTAGCAACAAAGTTATTTCATTCTTTTAGGGGAAAAATAGGCTGGTCGCTGCCTCTTTTTATATTAATAATATTGGTTTCATATCCCTGCTCCATCCATTCATCCATCCATCCATCCATCCATCCATCCTTTTTCTTCCTCTTATCCGGGGCCAGGTCGCGGGGGCAGCAGGCTTAGCAGGGAATTCCAGACGTCCCTCTCCCCAGCAATGTTTACCAGCTCTTCCTGGGGGACCCCGAGCCGTTCTCAGGCCAGACCAGATATATAATCTCTTTAGCGTGTTCTGGGTCTACCCCGGGGCCTCTTACCAGTTGGACATGCCCGGAAAACCTCCAAAGGGAGGCGTCCAGGAGGCATCCTGATCAGATGAACCACATCAGCTGGCCCCTTTCAACACGAAGGAGCAGCGGCTCTACTCTGAGCTCCCTCCGGATGTCTGAGCTCTTCACCCTATCTCTAAGGCTGAGCCCAGACACCCTACGAAGGAAACTCATTTCGGCCGCTTATATCCCCGATGTCACTCTTTCGGTCACTACCCAAAGCTCATGACCCTAGGTGAGGGTCGGAACGTAGATGGTCTGGTAAATCAAGAGCTTTGCCTTCCGGCTCAGCTCCTTCTTCATCACAACGGTTCGGTACAGCGCCCGCATAACTGCAGACATCGCACCGAACCGCCTGCTCCATGTCCCGCTCCATTTTTCCCTCACTCGAGAACAAGACCCCGAGATACTTAAACTCATTCGCTTGGGGTAAAGACTCACTCCTCACCCGGAGGGTACAATCCACCTGACCTGGAGGTAATGACTCTGCTCAAAAAGGTCTATTGTAGCTGTGACATGTGAGCAGAAAGTACAGTAGCTTCGGTCACAGTCACACAATTCACAGGGAAACCACGGTCGAAAAAAAAAAGAAAATGACTTCCTCATTCACCAGTGAATGTGTTTGGGGAAGTGAAATAGACTTAATACAAAACACATGTAAAAAAAATCCCACACTGAAACTCGTCGTGAAACCCCCCACGCCCAGCCCACTGAAGGTGAGAGATACTAACACGTCATAGTGAGGGGGACATGGAGCCCCGGGGTCTTCCCCCGGCTGCCCTTCGATTGTATAAAAGTGGAAGGAGATGAAGGACAAGTTCAACAGACTGATACAGCTCCACTGAGACTTTCACCTACTACTACACAGTGAAGAGAACACACACACTTCAGGATGGCTGCTCCTCGTCTCGCTCTGTCTGTGTTTGTGCTGATGCTGGCCGTCATCGCTCTGACTGAAGGTAAGAAGGGTTCTGACATTATTATATTCAATCAGTGCGTGAGAGAGGTGAAGAAATGTAACCTTATTTTTTTTTTTTTTAAATGTTTATGACTACATTCATACATTTGATATAATGGATATGATTCAGTCTGATCAGTTGAAATAAATAGGCTACTGTTTGCCAACATTTTAGCCATAACAACTTTATAAGTGATAATATGTCTTGTGTTGGCCAAAAAGATCTATTAATGTAGCTTTAAATGTTGAGAAACCCTGATTTGATGGATCCACCACCACATACACTATTTGTATGAAAGGACTTTGAAATTGTTGCAATCTTCATTTCCACAATATTGAACTGTTTACATTTGTACTACAGAGTATTAGGGCCACATTAAGGGGGGGGGGGAATCAGAGATTTTGAGAATAAAGTCATAACTTTAAGATAAAAAAAAGTAATTTCCTCCTCCACAAAAGAGGCAATTTCCCTGATGATAATGTGGTGCTGATGTGCCAAAAGATGAAGTATTTGATTATTTGTGAAACCTAAACTAAAGTATAAGGTCACAAGAGGCTCAACGTTCCTCATTTTCACACAGGAAAAAGAGCAGCATGCTCTACTTCCCCTCTAAAATAACACGTAAAATTACTACTTTATAATATTATGACTTTATTCTCATAATATTATAACTTTTTTCTCGTAACCTTATGACTTTATTCTCATAATATTATAACTTTTTTCTCGTAACCTTATGACTTTATTCTCGTAATATTATGACTTTATTCTTGAAATCTCTGGTTTATTTATTTTTCCTCAATGTGGCCCTAATACTCCGTCATACTTTTGAGACACTACAGCAAAGAACTTAGTTTTTTCAGGAACTGGTCAATTTAGAGATTTGGGGTTATTTTGCTTCCATAACATGTCTTCTTTCAGACTTGTGGAAAGAAAACATCCAAAATACACATTTAGGAGTATATTTTACTACTTTGTCTGTTTGTAGATTTCTCCTATATTCACCAAAAGTTAACATTAGATAATGCCTCATTTATATATTTAGACATAACATTTTAGAAAACTTGTAAAACAAAAAATAATTGTGATAATGTTAAAAAAAAGAAAAAATCAACTGAGGAAGTTTTGTGGTGATATCTATTAGTTTGCAAAATGTATGGAATTTTACAATCCATATCTTTAAAGTCTGTTTTCTCAAAATGAGTTTACTCTCATCCAGAAATCTCCACTTCAGCAGCACTTCCACCAGACTTTCCAGTTTCATTCCTATCTATATTCTGAAGGCTTTTACAGAGGGGTTTGTTCATATATCATTCATAGCCTGATTTATAGAACATTTACTCCTAAAAACATGATGAAAATGGATTGTTTTATGGCTGTTGACAGTATTTTATGATTTGTGGAGAGATAAAAAGAGATATCCAAAATTCCCTCTGTAAAAACGTTTGACACTAATATGTCAACAAAATGAAACTAGACTTTTGAACCTGGCTTTTTTTTGTTATGTTTTTCTGTTCTGCATGCAAATTAACACATATTTAATAAAAAAAGATTTAGTCTCGTGCAGACCCAGAGGAAATTAAAAATGGAACTATAAGGGGGCACAGCCCACGATGTCTCTGAGTGTGTGTGTTTGTTGTGAGGTGTTCACCTGTATCTGTTTGTTGGTAGGTCTGCGTGGTGTTGGCCCAAAGAGATGCTGCTTTCGTTTCAATGAAAACAAGGTGCCTAAGGAAAGAGTGGTTGGCTACACCAAAACCAGCCAGCGATGCTCCAACCCTGCTGTCCTGTAAGTACTCAACCTTAGAGAAACATATCACCACCATCATTGGACCTATACACATGAATGCACTGGACCTGACTACTTTGTTTATGTGCTTGTGCAGGTTGAGGACGGTTGCAGGTCATCAGCTGTGTGCCAGACCTTCAGACGCTTGGGTGGGGAAGCTCATCAGCTACCTGGACGCCAAAGCTAACCCAGGACAGACTTCCAACCTTTAACCTTTTAACAACACCACGTCCACTATCGGACAAAATCTGTCCAGTTAATGTGTTGTGATGCTGCAATTTCAAACTAAAACTGTCAAAGATGTGTTGACTATAAATATGTTACTATCCCCACCATCAGTCTGCAGGGGGTAAACCATCTGTCTATCAAAATATATGTTAAATATTATTATGTTTTATTTTTTTACTTTATTTAATTATGGGTCAAATTTACATTTATACCATTTTCTACATTTCTGACAGAGAGTTTAATTTAAGTTTATGAAACAATTATGTTAGTTTTGATGAATTCAACACTGAAAGGCCATCAACACTGTGAAATACTGTTATTTGAGTTGACTTACAACTACACTCAGGTGTGGTGTGGGAGAGCAACGCCTCCCACACCACTTGTTGTCATCAGTAGAATAAGCTACGGGTTACACCACTATTTCTACAATGAACCATTGTTAGCTCTTTGTCTTGTGTTTTTATATAAGTGATGATGTTTTTGTTTCTATTTACAGTCATGTTTCAAGTTCTTTTGACAACAACAACAAAAAACTATTTCTGTATGCTTATGCTACTCTCTTGAATTAAAGCAATACAATACGACATTGTTTTTCTCTGTGGTTTTCTCTCTTCTCGGGGGTTTTCTGGCATTCGTTTAACACTTCCTAAGTGTTAATTCCGTTTTTGATATTATGAAACTAGCGTGTGGAACCATACGTGCTGAAAAGGCATACAAAGAAATACCAGGTGCTGCCTGTAAAGTAGCTTGAATCACAACTTTTACCTATCTTCATCTAAAATCCTCATATTGCTTTTGATATTTTCATCTTCCTTTTTGTATTTTTATTTACTGTTGAGCAGCTTTCTCACACAACTGTAAGCTTTAGGTGTGCATCATTCAGTATCTGTGTGGTAACAGTGGATACCTCAGCAGGACTGAAGTGATGAGTTTATGTCTTCTGAGCCAAAAACTCATTTTTGGAAGAAGAAGAAACACCACGTTTCTTCTTACAAATGAAAAGTTGAATTCTTAAGCAATAAAACACAAACTTACTCAGTGCAATAGCCTTCACTCAGAGGTTTTGGTCTGCTATGACCAGTAGCTTAGGTTAGAAGATGGCGGCGCGGTTAGACGCAGCGGCCCAGCGCTCTCGGTGATGATGATCCACTTATTTATTGTTCTACTTGTGACTGAATGTTTTAATGTTTGTTTTTCACTGCAAAGAGCTGCTAAACTGTTTTTCGTTGTTTTCAATGACAATGACAATAAAGTATCTATCTATCTATCTATCTATCTAGCTTATGGAGGTTAACGTTGGCTGACTTTGGATACGCTTTAGATCCTGTGTCAGTTTGCTGACTCTTCTCTATCTGTGTCACTGTCCCATCACATTTTAACATTTAAAATCATTCTGTATTGCCACTTTTAGCCATAGTAGCTCCTCTTCAGCAAATGTTAGTTGGTTTAATGTTCACTTTAAAAAAAAAAAAAAAAAGCTAAATTATCATTAGTTTATGACTCAATAGAGTACATGTTGTATATTACACCCATACAGTGCTAGATATATTTCAATGTTTCAAATTAACAGAAAAACATACACATATATGTTATTTACTGTATGTTTATTCATTATTACATATATTATATTTTAAAATATATGACATACATATATATATACATATAAATATATATATATACATATATATATTTATATATATATATGTATATATATATAAAAGTTTCATTTGTTCCATTTTTTAAATACTTTTCACATACATAAATATATCTATATTAATGTATTTAAATATATGATACCGTGTACTGGACAGTACATCACGGACAAGTTCATTTCTATAAATAGGCCTATTTGATAAGGATATATTCAAAACCATTGAGTTGTCCCCCAAAAAAGGCTTTTTGCAAAGTCAGAGTTAAGAACAAAGTGTCTTTCTTTGAGCATTTTCTGGAACACCTGATGGCAGTTTCTTTCTCTGCCACTGGAGTGCGCCAATGACCCATTTAGCATCATATCCAAGCCACTATGAAGACTTGATCACAAGTGCAATCAGATCTTTGGGATTGTTCATTTAATGGAGGACTAAACAACAAGAAACGTTGCCATCAGAAGCTTTACTGATGGGACACGTGGTGCCTTTAATGATGCTTGCAATGATGACTTGTTGATGAACTTTATCCTCTTCATTCCAGCCATCTAATCACCTGATTTACTGGATAGCAGAGCAGAAGTACTCTAAAAATGAAATAGGAACTCATCTCATGACATTCACTACCAAACCACCAGTGTTGCTTATATTCTGAATTCCTAGCAACAAATGTGGTATCCAGAAGAATTATATTATTGGACCATTATTATGTAAATATGATATGAAATGATCTGCTCAGAGCTAATGCTGGTCATAAATGCTCCCTTAATATATATTTGATAATGATAACAGAATATACGTCTCAAAGAAGGCCTACAGTTTATTTCCTATGTTGCATCACATCTGTCTCATTTAATAGGCCTACTTCATGGTTATGGACAAATGAATGTCAAGCCGCATTTACCACATTGTCGGTTGTTCGTAAT
Source organism: Sebastes fasciatus (assembly GCF_043250625.1). NCBI lineage: Eukaryota > Metazoa > Chordata > Actinopteri > Perciformes > Sebastidae > Sebastes > Sebastes fasciatus. The sequence goes on from NC_133798.1 coordinate 6,263,614, forward strand.
TGTTTGGTGACGCTATTCACAACAGTCTTTGAAGGCAGCACATTTTTGCCTCCAGCACTTGAAGGCCTCACACACACACGGTCACATTGGTGCATCAATTTATCCTCAGACCTCAGAGCAGCCAGCTGGAGACCGGAAACAAGGCGTATGTTCCTTTCAAAATACGAGCCCGGTTCTCATTGTATGTAATGGTCTCTCTTGAGTTCCTGGAGTTCCTTGTCCACATTTGAAGCTGAACTGATATATCTATCACTGTGGAGCTGTGAGCATATCTACATTTTTGAAAACAACTATCATTGTAGCTACTATTGTACCCTGTTTTTATTGCGGCATCTTCAAGATTGAGGAGTTTTATTTGCCATTTGCACCTAATATTAAAACATAAAACACTCTCAGTATAGTCAATAAATAAACTAAACTACCCTCTGCATAGGCACGTTACTCCAAGAAATATATACTCCATAACCATATTAAAAGAATTTAACTTGTAGCTCTCATAAAAAAATAATATATATATATATATATATATATATATATAAACTGGAAAAACAAAGTTCGGAAACTTGTGTTTGGTTGATTATTTCTCTGTTGTTACAATGCTAATTGGCATTGTATTTTACATCGTTGAAAAGCCTGTTTATTTAGCTTCGCAATGATGTCCAACTTGTAAGGGTCATGCATTTGTGGGATGAGCAGCACAGCTGATTATGTGGGGAGCGCCCAAGAAAAATTTGCCAAAATGCTTTGTCAATGGTAAACAGTGTATTCTCCTGTTGGTACTGACTCTTGTTTTGAGTTGTTTGGTGGATTGGATGATTGAACTCTCTATCAATATCAAGGAACAAACAAGACATATTGGCAATTTTACACTTTATTCATTTAATACACCGTCAGGAGCCTCAGTAGCGGTGGAAGATCCATACGCAGCCACAACAGCCTGGCACCTCCTCCTCATGCTGGTCACCAACCTGGTCACACGTTGCTGTGGGATGGCGTTCCATTCCTCAACCAGGATTGGTTGCAGGTCAGCCAGCGTGGTTGTGTTGGTCACTCTAACACTTACAGCATGCCCAAGCTGATCCTACAAGTGTTGAATTGGGTTGAGGTCTGGACTCTTGGCAGGCCGTTACATTCTCTCTACTCCCACATTGTGGAGGTAGTCTGTGATAACCCTGGTTCTGTGAGTTATTGTAGCTGAACTCTTTAATTGACTTTTGGACAGGTGTGGAAGATTTTAGTGGGGCTCATTTTCAAAGGACTGTTTTAAGGACCGTTTTTTTTTTCATTATTATTATTATTATTACAGAGCTGATATCTGTTACTGAATCCTATTAATAGTTAGTTATAAAAAAGAACTTGTTGCACCTGAAAAAGTTGGTTCCTCCTCCTCATGGTTTTAACACAGTGTTCACCACTGGATTTTAAAGGACCTTTCCAAAGTTTTCTAATAAACCCCTCATTTCATTTTTAACAAACCTACATTATACTAGCTTGAAATGATTAAGCTTAACTTCGGCCCTTGAAAATAAAACAGTTACCAAAAAAAAATAGGTTTTATAGGTCTATTGTACTTTTATTTGGTCAAAATAATTGTTGCCATACATTTCGTCTTATTCTGAAATTCTCCACCGGATGTGTTGTATACCTACATTGTTAGCCTCGTGAGGAGAAACCGTCGTTGTAGCGTTTCTCTTCTCTTAGCTTCATCATCTGGTCGTAGTATCTGTCCGTCAGCGGCCATATGTAATCTAACCTCATTCATTCGTTTACAGACGTACTCTGCTGCTTCTTGTTTACACCAAACTCCGGTTTTAACGGGTGAAAGTCTCGTGTTTCATTCTCCTGGAGGTTGATCGGTGGATGTCTCGGTGACGGTCCGCTGCAGGCTGGTTGTGACAGACAGCAACACTACAATGATCGAGAGACCAGAGACTCAGGTTCCCAGCATCGCTGTAAGTCCATTTTTCTTCTATATAGACCAATGTGCAAACTCTATTGTTGTTTTCCATATGTTATATAATTAAAATCCCCATCGGGAGACCCTAGTTAACCGACCCGGGTGTTCTGGTTCGCGCTGGTACCTAGACCAGTACTGCACACCAGACTCCTTTAACAATCTGCTCGTTTTAAGCTATTTTGTACATCTACAAAGACATACCCTTAAAAGAAGCATCACTCACACCTTCTGACAAATGTATATAGCTCTACTGATAACGTCGGCATACTGTGTTTGACCAAACAGCCTCTATTTTATTAAATACCATCGTTTAAAAAAAGAAAAAAAATCAATCACGCCTCCTCCTCTGCGTGCTGCTGAAGCGAGGTTATGGGTGGAGAAACTATCACAACATCAGCGTTTTTGTTGTAATAGATCATGTGTGGTGGATACAGTATTTGCCAAATGTAGCCTACCGTTTGGACCCAGTTATCAAAGAGATATCACTATACAGTTATCTTTTTAAATGGCAGTTATTTGAACGGAGGCTGGCTGGAGGGTTTTACAGATCAGCACGTATCAGGGTACAGTACGTGGTCTGGTCTTATTACAGCTCGATGCATTTGGGGAAATAGCCTACAGTATATGGGCAACAGTGAATTGTTGTTCGGACGTGTTTTCACACCGACCTTGACACTATTACTAGTGAAAGTATGTAATAAAGTCCAGATGATGGCCCTATAGCAGCCAGCTATGGTGGTCTGATTTAATGCTTTGAGATGAGATTTGCTCATCTTTTCTCACAGTTTAGACCAGGTGAAAAGTGAAATGATCTAAGTAAAACCTTTCTGGTTGGACTGTATTGTATACATCACAATAGTTGCTGAATCACTCACTACTAAAGATATGAAACTCTGTACCCCAAATTACATGCAATCCTATGTACCTTTACCATGGATAGCAAGTCTTTGTTAAACTGTTTAATTGTTGAATGCAGTTTGGTGTGACTGTGTCCACACAACTGTGTTAAGCAAGAGGAGCCCACATCTGGTAGACCACATCTGGTTTGCTATGTTAAGGGCTTTTGTATACTGCCATTTACACGATGAGTGATTACTCATCGCACAACACACTATACTTTGTGTTTGTACTGTATCTGTTAGTGATACACTCTGAGGGGATTGGCAGTGACTTTCCTTGGCATAACACCAAGGGGGGTGAGCATGCAGGCCTACATGTGGAGACACCTAGAGAGAGACAGTGAAGGAGCAGTGGGCACAATGTGCTCAGTGCTAAAAATAAGAAATGAAAGAAATTACACAGGCACTGTCTTCAAATGATTTCTGTCTCACTGTGATGTTAAGAGATGCAATATTCATTGCGTGATTAATATTCAATATGTGATAGATGAAAGTTTCAAACAGCTGATGGAAGCAGTGAGAGGGCCTCAGCATCAGCTGCTGAATGCAGCGGGGTGAGGGCGGGAGGGGGTGGACTTGGCAATACAGATGATGTCAGTGAACCAGGCAGCTACTATCACCACTGGGTTGACTGGGGGAGGGGTTGACATGGCCTGACTAGCCTTCCTCTCTCTCATTCCTCATTACTTCCTTCTTTTAAGTCCCCTGCCTGTTTTTCTCTGTTAGTCACCTTCTTATGAAAATCAACCACAGTCATTATACATTTCGTAAGTGGCAATTGCAAATAATTGTGATACTATGATGAATACAGTTGAATGATTAAGCTGGAAATGTGATGTTGTGTGTGTTTCTTGTATACAAACCTCATTAGGCTATGTGCTGCAGACAAAAGGTCCCTGTAAATAACAGGGTTTTTCATTCATGCACACGTGAACATGCATGCTGTATGTTGATGCCATAGACTGGATATAAAGGTGGACAACACAATAGCTCCATGGATGTATAAGGAGAACTGGATACAGCGTTGGAGGCAGGCTCTCGTTCATTCCTATGAGAGTTGCTCAGTGGCGCAAGAAGCCAAAATGGCTCGACTTCCAAATGTGATAAAGTTCCCAGATCATACGGCGATCTTCCGCATCCATTGGGCTCACAGAGCTGGCGCAGTAGCGTTTCCTTTAACTCCGCCTCCCAGCCCTCGCTCCAGCTTCGGTCTGGGTCTCATTCACATGAACAGAGGAAGGAGAATAATTCTGGACTGGATTCAGTCATTAGTGTATTCTACAACTATAAGGACATAATGATTTAAATAAGGGCTATTAGAGGGTTCATACTGAGAAGTTGATTCACCTAAAAAAAAATGATCCTCTGAGGTACAGACGTCTCTTTCCCAATGTAAGTCTATGGGAAAAAGTGTTTTTGGGCCCAATGGCATCACGTGACTGACCCGGAAGTTGTAGTACCGCCGTTTGCCCAATACGAAACTTTGCATACAAGCCCAGCGCACTTCATGGTGATTTGGACAGCTCCTCAGAAGTGAAGCCAAAACATCTGGATCGCCCCCTGGTGGCTGGCTTCAGTATAGGTCATACGTCCCGCCCCCTCCATGTTATTGGATGGGACATGGACCAAACTCAAAAGTACACATCAAATACATTTTTCCCAAAGATGGTTTCTGTCATTTTAGTAGTTGTTACCACGCTGATGTTTGTCCAAGTCTTCATTTTTCTGATAAGTTTGGTTTCAATTAGTTATTTGATGCTATGAAAATGGGGTGAGAAGTTAAGTATTCGAGCAGCTGGAGGTTCGGGAATTGTACGAGAGAGGAGATGTAACTTTAACTCTCCATAACCGTCACCAGTCTGTGTAATAGAATGTGTCAGTTTGATCATAAATGTATCTATAGAGATGTTATGGTTTGTTGTTGTGTTTTTTCTAGCAAAACAGATACAGTGGTGCTAACGTAGCAGCTAGGTGGCTTACGCTAGCAAGCTGTGGTCGTTCTCGGCTTGTGATTGGCTCGAGCAGGTGTGTGGGCGGGACCTTGATACCGCGGCTCCAGTCCCCTGATCACTACAGCACAGACTCTGGCTCCAAATGAGGTCAAAATCGCAAGATGGCAGCACCCGATCTGGGATATTTGGGCTTAATTTTGTACAGTGGGAGGAAGTGGAGGCGCATCATCCATCTATATATATAAATATATATAAATATAAGCTATGATTGACGCATTCACACACTTGCACACACACACACACACACACTGTTTTGTCATATATAGTGCACCATTTGATCCACAAACTCCCATCTACAAGCACACACACTCACACGGAGGTTGAAACACTGACAGCCTGCGCTAATAATTTCTTCCCATATGGCTAAAACCCAGTGTGTTACATTACCTGTGCTATCCGCAGTGCAGCTAGGGGGAAATGGACAAACCGCTGGAGGTGGCACCTTATGTAACACATGCATAATCACACACACGAAACTTGCATGTGGGTGGATCAAACATGGAAATGGTGGAAAGTGCTTCAGGCTTGTTCAGAGTAGTTCCGCCTGGTGTCGAAGTGATTGCATCACAGAGTATTGACGAGGCAAATAGATTGTTTCCTTTTCTTTTCCCACAATCTGTGTTTATATGACATCTGTATAACATCCACACTGGTAGTGTAGGTGTGTAATCTACAGTTTTCTGGATGCCACACTCAGTGGGAAATGAGGAATATACAGTAGAATGTAGAGTTAGGCTAGTAATGGGCATTTACTAAATGTTAGTTACTGTCTTCCACGTCTGCTGTAACAGAAGTTCCTTACTGATGAGACAGTAACACAGTCCTGACATGATATTTTGTTGTCTTCCAGCACTTTTCTACAATTCTACAATTTCATTTAGCAGACACTTTTGTCCAAAGCGACGTATACTGAGAGTTCGTACAACACAAGCACGGATCTAGATAAGAGGGAACAGCGTGAGTTAAGTGCCAAAAACAGCTTCAAGTCTGATCGCCTGTCGCAGTGCACAGAGGAAATGCACAGGGTTTATAGAAGCAGATTTTTTTTTATCATCATTAACATCATCATTGTCATCATCATCATCATGAATATCCTAATCAATATCAACAACATCCTCCATATCATCATCATCAATAGCATCAATGTCACTTTTCTTTAATTGTCCAAAGGATGTGATGGTGAGGAAATTTTCCCACCGGTTAAAAAACTTGACAACACCGGTGTTCCAGATTATACCGGACATTTTATAAGAAAAGATGACGGTCAATATATGTAGAGCGCTTACTTTGATCTTTACCGTTGGATGGCTGTGTGTCTGGCCTCTCCGGTAGAGCGTTCGCTGTGGGGCCGCAGGTTTCAACCCGCCGCCGCTCCGCAGCGCACACCGGCTACTGGCTGTGACTGCTCTGTCCTCCACACGGCGATGGCCTCATTAACGTTATGGTTCCCTTTATAGCATTGGGTTTAAATCTGAAATATAGCCAAATAGGCGCTTTTGCTTTATGCTTTGCCACCAAATCCTCCGCCATCGTCTTGCCTGTCAACTCACTATCATCCCGTTTGTGTGAAATCTTACCCTGCTACTTTGAGCTGAGACTCCATACGGAGCAGACACTTTCACTTTCAGTTTGTAGCGTCCGTAGTCCAACTATTTGTTGATAACACTGCAATGATACAAGAAAATGAACTAAATGGGTTTTATTTCTGTAAAAAAAAAAACGACGGTGGGGGCGGTGGGTAAGTAATGTAACACAGTATACAGTGTAACACAGTGTAACACAGTGTAACACCGACTACCGCGGAAGCCCAGTGGTAATGTAAGGAGTCCTCCTACCACTGCACAGATGTGGTGGGTCAACCAAGCCACAGAATACTGGTAACTTTGAAAAAACATTAGCTATGGACTTGCAATAGTCCAGTGTTAAGCCCTCAAAAGCCTAAAGACCCTTTTCTTTTTGTGTTGCTAGGAAACGGCTTCCAGGCTGTTTTGTGTTTGTGATTGTGAAAGACATCGGTCAAACCCTTGTTATGACTAATGAGTCAATGCTGCTGGTACAGACTTGCAAAAGACATACAGCACCTAAACATTACAGCCCAGCCAGACGTGCCTGCTGAATATCTCACGTCTCTCACGAGAAGGTAATCACAAGAACCTGGCTGTAGCCACAAGAGCACTAGTGAGGTCCAATACTACTATTATGTATAATACTATCAGGTCATCCCAAAGGTGATGGATGGGGCTGAGGTCAGGGCTCTGTGCAGGCCAGCCAGGTTCTTCTACATCAAACTGGGAAAAGCATTTCTTAATGGACCTGGCTTTGTGCATGGGGGCATTGTTATGTTGAAACAGGAAAGGGTCTTCCCCAATCTGTTGGCACAGAGCTGGGAGAACACTATTGTCTGACATGTTATTGTATGCTGTAGCATTAATATTTACCTTAATTGGAACTGAGGGGCCGAAACCATGTAGAACAGCCCTAGGTCAAAGGCTCACAATAGAATGTAATAGAGCTGGAACGATTCACCTATCTCCAGATTCGACACTATCACGATACTTGGATGCCAATTCGATATGTATTGCGATTCGATATCGCGATTTATTGCGCTAAACACTACATAACACTAGACCATGGGGAAAAGTTGAATCATACACTTCTCAGACGTAGTCCCATGTGTCTACTTCCTCTAACTTCTCCAAGGTGGTCTCTAGCTCTCCGTTCTCTTTATACATCCATGGTCAGCTCCATCGGGGCCGTTTGAATGCATTTAACATAAATGTCAGTATATGGGTGCTCTACAGTTGTAGCGTCAGCCCATTTGACCGCAGAGATGAGAACGACGGCCGGCTCGACCGCACGCGATACGATAACGTTTCCTGTCTGTGTCAGAGTTAGCATGCAGCTTTAGCCGTGATGTCTAGCTCTGCTTTTCCTGCAATGTGTGAAACCCAAAGTGTTTCCATACTTTACTGGATGTGTAGTGTTTACCACTTTGGATTTAACATATGAGAGTACAGGTCGTATACACGCTGACCCTCTGCCGTTTTCTGGATATGTTTTGCAGAGCAAATTACGCTGATGTTTTCTTAAAGTAAGGATTTGGAGTGGAGCTGGGTCAAAGGCATGTTTTTGGTGATCAAAGTATTTATATACGAGTCTGTTGTCCCTGGGTGAGACTGGTTTCCTTAAATGGTAAATGGACTTGCATTTATAGAGAGCATTCACCCATTCACACACACATTCATACACTGATGGCAGAGGCTGCCATGCAAGGTGCCAACTTTGTCCATCAGGATCTAATCTAAATACTCATTCACACACCGATGGCTCAACCTTCAAGAGCAATTTGGGGTTAAGTATCTTGCTCAAGGACACATCGACATGTGTCACAATTAGCCTTCAGAATATAACTTCCAGTTATTTAATGACGTAACATACTTGTCCGTACAAGGCCTCAAACTGTTATCGTCAGTTTACCCCACATCTCTTAATCGGAAAATGCTCCTTTGGGAATAAGGACTAATTCAGGATATCCAAACAAAATATGCTGCATGACCCGTAACAAATATGAAATATTGTCATATTTGGAATAATAATGGAATATTAGTGTGCATGTAAATGTAGTAAATGTCTCCTTTTCTATTTCTAAACATGATGTGACAAATAGTGGCAGATGGTCAATGTAATGATTAAAGCTTCAATAGGCAGTATATTTTTGGCATCATTGTGCATAATAACCTTTCAGCATATTGTAATTCAAGTGTTCTGAGAGAAAACTAGACTTCTGCTCCTCCTCACGGCTCTGTTTTCAGGCTTTAGAAAATCTAGCCTGTGACGGGAGACTTTGACCAATCACAGGTCATTTCAGAGAGCGAGCGTTCCTATTGGCTGTGCTCCAGCTGGTGGGCGTGGCTTGGTATTTCTTCAACTGTTCTCAACGTGGCTGTCGGGTCACAAACGTTCTCATTTTACAGCTAAACAGTACACCACAAGATGTTTCTGAAAACATCTGAGGAGAGAAATAGGCATCACAGTAACAGAATATTGATTCATATTTGATCAGCGCTGCCTAGTTTGACCGTTTGATCGGAGTTCACGAGTGATTGACAGCCGGCTCACAGATGCAGATGCATCACAGACAGAGAAAAAGTAGTCCCAAGTACAGAAGCCGGGATATACGGTTGAGCGAGTATACAGTAGCACTTAACTGTAGTGGTCTGGACATGGCCTTTTAATGGCCCGTTTTATTTTGTATTAGTCAAAAGTTCAGCTACAGGTGGTTTTTATGCGCCGTCTTTCAGCCGACCTATCGGTGCAGAGCTGCTGCGGTGCAGTTTTCCATCAGCGCATGCATGACAGAGCCTGAGAGGCCGCTCACTGGCAGACTGGCCAGCAATCAATTGTGTTTGCCTCACGTAGCGTGCAGGACAGTGCACAGTGATTAGGAACTGGGGGTGATGAAGAGATACCTCGGTGGTAAAGAGAAAGAGCAGCGGGAGAGCCCGGCTTGGCTGCGATCTGGTCCGAGAGCCACTGCCTTCACCACGACCCGTCCTGCATGAGGAACAGGATGGACATGACTCAACACGTAGGGACACCGCATTTGTTTTTGTGTTGCCTCATCTTTCTCCACGTAGCTTTGAGGAACTGATTGGCCTCATTTATCGGCTTATATTACTTTTTTATTGATGGACTTTGGCAGGGTAGACTCCACTTCCTCTTTCCATCCTCCTCAGAGAAGTGTCTGTCCCCCCTCACCTCTCTTCCCCTTAAAAACAGCATTTTCCCCACTTGTGTTTATCCCAGCTGCACCTCTCTTCAAAGGAGCTCTGTTGCTGCAGGACACAGAAATACTAATTGCAGGTTCACAAAGAAAGAACATGATTTTTGTCACTTTGTGCGCACATAATGACTGTGTTGACTGTGTGCAGCTCCAAAATCTGCTGTGTATTTGTTTGCACATGTGTAAAATACCATAGTAACAGATTCGGTGTGTGTCGCATGCATGCATCTGTGAGTTGATAATCGTTTGTGCTGTTACAGGCCTATGTTCTTATGTTAAAGATACTCATTTCAAGTTTGAGAGTGTATGTGTTTTTATTATTCATTCATACTGTGTGATTCCTGCTTAAATATAAATTGTGTCTCTGTGTTTTCTTTCAGCAGCGGAACCTGGAGGGCTATGTGGGCTTCGCTAATCTTCCCAACCAGGTGTATCGGAAGTCAGTCAAAAGAGGGTTCGAGTTCACTTTAATGGTCGTAGGTAAGTTCGAAACATCAACATCTGACTCATGAGGGTGTGAATGTGAATGTGAGTGTTTGCGCGCCCAAGCCAAACCTATGTATGCACACCTGCCTATCTATCTGCGTCCGCTCGTCTCAGCGTGTTTTCATTTTTGTGTGTGAATGTGGGTCATCGGTGCAGGTTGAAAGCAGGTAAAGCATGTGTGGCATCCAGCGCACTCAGCTGCTCAGGATGACGAGTTGACAATTTAAAAGGCAGTTGTCTGCAGAACGCTGGTGTCCTGTGTGGTCTGGCTTTTAGAACATCTACGGTGTTGTTCAGTAATATACAAAATATTTCTTTTAAAAGCTGTATTCTCAGTTTCCCAGGGGAGTTGTCTCTGTAGCCCCAGGATGCACAACAACACATCTGTGTGCTCTGGATGATTTGATTTGGAACGTGAGCTGCAGGATGTTGGCTCAGGTATGAATGAACCTGGTTGAAAAAAAATGTGGCTAACAGCATCATAGAGGGAAGGAAGTGGACAGAGGAGCGGAGGAACCATGCGCTTGGCTGATTATATGGACACACACTTAGAGCTATGATCGGACCCAAAACATCAGGCCTGACCTGCATGAACCCTCATGGTGTCTGTCCAACCCGAAACACAGTCGCAGTTTCAGGCACAAGCCTGATTTTAAAAACCCAAATAATCTTTATATTTTCATTTTTTTATATAAATTATATATATATATATATATATATATATATATATACACAGTATATCTCCGCAGTGAAAATGTTGTTTTTGCTCCACGCCAACAAATATGGATTGAAGCAGAATATTTCATTAGATAAAAACATGTTTGGAAATTATTACAAATATCTTTTTTCAATAAATGTTGACTTTTTGACCCGACGAGCCGGGTTTGGGCCCAATCGGGTTCAGGCAGAGAATCCAGTCTCTAACACACACACAATAAAACACGCATAAATAGTGTTGTATAGGGAGCCAACATCACATCCGGGCCAGTCTCTGTTCCACTAGCTTCTGTAACTCAATGCAATCTCTCATTCAGCATTTATTTCATTTCATCTCATAGTTCTCCTACTCTTACTTGGTTTAACATGAAGTCGCTGCGTCTCCCGACAGAACAACTCCACGGTTGAATTTCAGCCTACATGCACGTTTCTTTCCTGCTCAACATTGTTGAATCAGACCAGCTGATGTTGGTAGCAACAAGCTAACGTGGATGCTGAGTGCCGTCTCTCTGCTCCGCGCACTCAGACTTTCCAAAGCTCAGCCTCCGTCCTCAGTGACAAACAGCGATCAGAGGAGAGAAACGAATGACAAGAAAGTAAATAACAAAACCATATTTTTGTTGATTACAGCACACTGCTAATGCACTGCAGAATGATTTATGTTTTATTTTTGTAATGATTATGTACACACAGATACTGATATTGAAAAGATGCAGTTTTTTTTATATTCTAGACTGTTGTAGGCTAATGTTTGAAACACTTTCTAAATAAAAGTTCAATTTTTAAAGGAGAATTTGTAAATGACAGTTGTCAGGGCATAAAACCAATGATCTGTTGATCTTTACGAATGAAGACTCCATAGTCTAACAATGGCATGTTTAAATCGAAAATCAAATTGAATCGTGGATTTGGAGAATCGTGACACCCCTAGATGGGATACACAGACAGGAACAGACTACCAACACGGGAGCAAAGCAATGTACTGCTGTGGACGGGGCCGGCAGCAAAACGTATTTTAGACACCTAAAAGAACGTCTCACAGTATCTTGTGGTGACCCCAATCAGTTCAGACATTAACACAAAGAGGCGTCCAACCTTTATTATTTCAGCCTGGGGTTTTGGCTTCCTGTTTAGTAAACAGCCACTGTGGAGGAGTAGCAGGAGGGACAACTAAAGACAGCAGCGTGATGACTTGGGTGAGAACCAGAGAGAGATCCACAATCAATTAGATGCTGTTCCAGGCCCTCACATATGGGCCCCTCTGTCTATCTTCCCAGCCTTCTTGGCTCCCAGCCCCACATAACCCAGCTGATCCAAATTTTACACTTAACAAATGTGAGTGAACACAGCAGACATTTAAAGACGAGGATCAGAGGGAAGTTTGTCAGCTGGGGCTTGTTTGTCCCACCACTAAATGCTTTCTGAAAGCTATGATGATGAATGAAAGCTGTGACGAAATATATTAGTCAAGGGCTATTTTTTCAATTACAGAGACGAGATCAAACTAAAACTGTGACTTAATCTCAATATAATACCATTGACAAAAAGAGTTGACTAAAGATTTTGAAAGTAAAACCATTTAACAAAAATTACTAATGAATATTTTTTTGTTGAGGAACACAGAGGAGACAAAGTTACATAGTTTTTGTCAGCTGATTCATCCATAACTTAAAACAAGTGTAAAGTGTTTGGTCAATTTGTTGATAAGTTCAGTTCAGTTCAGCTTTATTTTTCCCATTAGGTGAAATTAGGTTTGCAGCCACGATAAGCCATGCAGTCCACATAAAAACAAAACATAACAATACAAAACAGACCAAACAAGATCTTGTTAAAAAGAACTTCCCGTCAGTTCTAATGTAAAGTGCAGAAGCAATGGACTGAAGGCCGGCCTCAGTACTGCTGTACTTGGCATTGGTAGTGAAGTATGAAAGCTCGGCTCTATTCAGAGCCTCAGTATTGTTCTGTTGTAGGTTTGGAACAGACAGATGGTGGAGTATGAGATGACTGGGCTGATGTCTGACCTGGTGACAACTCATTCAGATTCCAACAGCGCATGGAGCGAGGAGCAGTCAGGGGTTGCTTGATGACTTAATACAAATATATCAACCACTTTCTGTTTCCACCACCGCTGGGTACAATCTATATTACAAAATTAATGAATATAGTCTCTTTCTCAGCTGCCACTTTCACTATCATTATGTCTCCCTCTTTGTCAAGGGCAGTATTTGAGTGACTCATTGGCTGATTGACGTTGTCAAGCGAGTAGTGCTCTCATCCTGTCCTGTATGTAACGTGGAGGAGCTGTTGTAGCAGATTGTTGTACAGTACAATTGTGGTGGTGTTATGCAACAGCATCCCTGTCCTACGCACTACTGAGCTCACTAATAAGTGCAGTGAACTACGCGAAAGTATAACTCGACTGATGAAGTGTGAGAGAGAGAGAGAGATAACAAAGGTCAGACTGGCTGAAATATGAGCTCATGGCGAGACGTTTCAGATTAACAGATTGTAATGGCATCCAGCTGTAGTTGACTGCAGCAGGCTGTGTGTTGGTAACTGTGTTAATGTAACCAAACTATTTATGATGATAAATTATATTTATTTTATAATTCAGTGCTCTGTGTGCCATCCATTTTCTTCCGCTTATCCGGGGCCGTGTCTCGGGGGCAGCAGGCTAAGCAGGGAATTCCAGACGTCCCTCTCCCCAGCAACATTTTCCAGCTCCTCCTTGGGGACCCCGAGGCGTTCCCAGGCCAGACCAGATATATAATCTCATCAGCGTGTTCTGGGTCTACCCCGGGGCCTCTTACCAGTTGGACATGCCCGGAAAACCTCCAAAAGTAGGCGTCCAGGAGGCATCCTGATCATTACCCAAAGCTCATGAAACATAGGTGAGGGTTGGAACGTAGATGGACCGGTAAATCGAGTGCCCTACAAGCTAAATATAGACATACTGTACATACAGTGTGTGGATTGTAATAATCAAAAGTTGCATATTTAAAAACGGCAACTCTGATCAGGATTAGGCATATTATCGGGGACAGAGGCGGGTTTGCGGTGATCTCTGCCGATGATGTCGGGTCTGGTCTGGGCTGCAAAGGGGTGGGGACAGGTGTAACGGGCACTGCAGCATTTTTCTTGATGAAAAAACAAATCAATAGTACTCTTAAATTTGAATTACGTTATGTTTTAAGGTTGTGATGTCGCTGGAGGAGGAGTACAGGGCGCGGTTACACACATACACACACGGAAACAGACCTGCTTAATGTCAGGGGTACCGGTGCGGTCAATGAAAATGTTCAGTCGCACTTGACAGATTTTGGGTTGATGAAATGCACCTTAGGAAGGCCGGCGATAATCATTGTAATTCTCCTGTTCTTGTCAGGAAGTAACCTACCAGGAATATGCGTTTTCATGTATTTGATTGGCCAACGTCGCACGCTGCTGGATGAGGTTGCATCACCTCTCAGCATAAGTTGAGCCAGTCTCCGCTGTTTTGCCAGAAGACCTCGTGTTTTGACTGCGGCGACAACCCTGCTGTGCCAACACATGATGATGATGATGAACAGCCACTAGCTGTGGTGGACTGTATGCCTTTGCGATATGTTCTCATGTGGTATGTACTGTGTTGTGGTGTCGTTTAGGTTTGATATATTAAACCAATTCTTGGTGTGGAAGTCAGAACGATGGTATCGTGAGTATAGGTGCTTGTCATGTCCATTTGGAGCTCTGGGCTCACCAGGATGCAGCTCTAGTTGTTCTTCTCTCAGTCGGTCACTCCCTAAGAAAGAATCCCACCAGAAACCCTCTTCTGGTGGGTTTTTTTGTCTTCAGCCTCTCTTTTCTTCCTTCCCTCTATCCAACTCTCTGTCTTTTCCACTAAATCCGCCTCTCTCTGAGGGGGAAAAAGCAGCTTCCTGCCCCTTTGTCCAGCTGGCAGATTGAATAGAAACTCCTGGAAAGATTAGCGAGATCCAGCGCCAGTGTAGAGAGCTGAACAGAGCTGAGAGTCAGATCCAAACGGAGGGGAGCTGGGAGGAGAGGGGAAGTGATGGCTGCTTCATGCTGCTTCTGATGTGTAACAAGGCCAGTACTTAACAGCCCCGCTGACCCTGCTTTCCTAAAGCAACTCAGGAGGAGAGCACATCAGAAGCTTTTTATGAGTCTGACCTTGCAGGCAGAGCTGTGAGTTGTAGGCAGGACATTGCATTAGGGCTGAACTGTTCTTTTAAAGTTTCGCTGGCTTGTGATATTCGTGCTGATTCAGTCAGCATTCCCTAAGTTTCCCCAAGAGTTGGGTTTTTATCAGAGTGGCTTATCCACAACACAACATTTGGATCAACGTAGGACTAGGTAGTGCTGGGTATCAAACGTCTATCTTTTTTTGGATCCGGCCAAAATGTCTCCTTAGCTCTGAGCGTCTAACTGCCAAGTGCCACAACCTGGCATTGAATGTCTGGTCTGATTCATAATTAGGGATGTCATTAGAAAATCATTAAGCTCATTATTGATGCGTCACATCCTATTTTTTCCCTGATAATGCTACATGGTGAACAACAAATCTGCGTTGAAATCGGCTGGAGGAAAGCTGGTTAACGTTAGCTGTTAGCAGCCGGTAAGAAGCACAGTCCTGTGGAGCTAACGGGTAACGTTAATGGAGATTGCATTGAATTTTTATTATGATGAGTTCAAGTTTGAGTCAGTAAAAACTGAGCATTGGTCGCTAGCTAGTTGTCACGGCAGTTTGTGGGGCTTCTAAACTCTGAAAGCTTTGGAGCAAATGTTCGATTCGCCATCTAATATCGTAAAACTGTCAATATTCAAAATCTACACAGTTGATTTCTCGCCTCAAAGATTTTCAGAAGTGAATTTAGTGATGAAATAGCTACGAAAAATGTAAAAAACAAAAAACAAAGGGCCATTTTTGGCTGCTGTTGCTGTTGCTTTCCATTATGGGATACAGTAGACGAGGTAGACTGGCCCGATGCATACTGGAGATTTTTTCCAAATCAGTACGACATCCGGGTATTTTTGGCATACTATAGATTTTGCTTTTGTTCGCACACTGCATGTTACATGCTACATTTTGGTCAAATCAGTACGTACTACTAGTATAATATGCGGTTTTGAATAGTTAGATAGACTTTTATACAATCTGACTTCTTTTAGCAACCAGAGGAGTCGCCCCCTGCTGGTCATTTGAAAGAATGCAAGGTTAAGGCACTTCAGCATTGGCTCACCTTTTCAGAACCGGAGGTTGCTGCCTGCTGTCATCATTAGTAAAGCATGCTTACAATTGCAAACTGTACAAAGCAATGTAAAAACAAGTCTTACACAAACATATCTGTTTTTCTGGTGCGTGTTTCGTCATAGATTCTTGTCTAGTTGTTGTGTATGGGGCCAATAGGGCCAATAAGCACAACAGTGGGCAGTGGTGGCCCAAAGGTTAGAGAAGCGAGTTTGTTGTTGCCGGTTCAATCCCCGGACTGGCAGGATAAATCTGGGTGGAGCTGCTCAGTGACCATCAGATCAGCCTGTGGTTGTACTGGTCAGTGTGTAACTGTGATCAGGGCATTTTTGCCTTTCTGAAATTAGAGAACATTGCTCTCTGTAAATAAATAAATAAAAAAAAACAGGGCCTTCATACACTAGTGAAGGCCGGTAAATGAAGATTCCAGTAAAGTGCTGAATGAGCTTGAATCTCTATTACAGTCCAGTAGTAGTCTGCCTACTAAGACAGTATCTGTTTATCTGCCTCACTGGTTGTGTGTGTGTGTGTGTGTGTGTGTGTGTGTGTGTGTGTGTGTGTGTGTGTGTGTGTGTGTGTGTGTGTGTGTGTGTGTGTGTGTGTGTGTGTGTGTGTGTGTGTGTGTGTGTGAGATTGACTGTTTGCCTGTCTGTCCTGCTGTCTATCCTGTTGTTGCACTTCTCTAAGCTTGTGAGCTGTGTGTATGTGTGTGTGTGTAATAACATTGAGCAATGTGTGTGTCCAGATAAGACGGTCTGACAGGCTTAGGATTGACCGCCTTGCCTACTGACCTTGCAGAAGGGAGTGAGTGAACGAAGGCTTTGGTCTAGTTAATCTGCTGGCTTAACCAGATGCGTTAATACACACCAAGCACACACATTCACTCACGCATACACACTTCTTCAATGTACTTCATCACTCTCATTCCCAACTCTCACTTCATCATCAAGGATGAAGAGTGAATTTCACAATTCGGAGTGAGCTGTAACAAAGAAAAAGAACAAACTGGTGGTTGTTAGCGTGACCGAGAGGCTGGTGAAGCTCCCAAACACCACCAGCCACAGTCACAACTCACTTGCATGTGGTACATTTCAGTTCTCTCAACACCAGTTTCTAGCTCTGTTGCTGAACAGTGCACTGCTTGTTAACTCTTGCCATCTGATGGTTAAAGTTCAATGATTGTGGTTTGCGAGTGCCTGTAGAGATATGTGATTTTGGCAAAGCAAGTTTTGTTTACTGTCATACCAGATGTTCCTTGAAAGGGTTTCCGAGATCTCGCTCTCAAGACCTGCTCGTAGAATAGGAGTAAAGTCTTTAAGAAGATAGATCTTAAAGTGGTGCAATCAGTAGCTTTAATGATTATCTATTAATGATTAGCCCTCCTCAAATATTCTTGAGTTGGCCTCCCACTAAGTCATTGTTCAAGTCGATTCAGAGTTCAAGGTCTTATGGTTACATATTTTTAGTGTAATTACAGCTAAAAAGGTTATCAGGGTCCTTCACAGGTCCCTCATCTTTTTATTAATTCTAAGGTTATTTGAAAGTTCAAATGTAGCAAGTAGTTGATAGAAAACACCTAGAATAATGCAGCCATGGACAGAACCACAGTGAGGTAAAGCAGTGATCCTCTCCCTTACACCGCAATAGGTATTTTTCATGGCAGCCATTATGACATGTGTCTCCCAAAGGACTCGCAACACTGTCATCCGCCCCCCTTACAGAGGTTATTATTTATTACGTTTGGGAAAAGTACAACGTTTCAAGCCCAAATTGGCTCTTCGTCAGGAAAAGAGGAGCATTTGGACGTGTCATTGCAGGAAAGACGACAGGTGCGATTGATAACATTAAAGGGTAACTTCTAGGGGTGTCACAATTTTACAAATCCATGATTCGATTTGATTTTTGATTTAAACATGCCATTGTTAGACTATGGAGTCTTGATTCGTAAAGATCAACAGCTCATTAGTTTTATACCCTGACAACTGTCATTTACACTTTCAAATTCTTCATCCTCCCTTTTTATTTCGGAAGTGTTTCAAAAATTAGACTACAACAGTCTACAATATAAAAAGCTGCATCTTATTAATATCAGTATCTGTGTGACCCATCTCAGTATATAATCATTACAATGATCGCTGTCACTGAGGGGGGAGCTTTGGACAACCTGTGCGCAGAGAGATGGCAGTCAGCTAGCTTGTTGCTATCAATGTTAGCTGCTCTGATTCAACAATGTTGAGCTGAGAAAACGTGCATGTAGGCTGAAATTCAACTGAGGTTTTGTTCTGTCGGGAGATGCAGCGACTTAATGTTAAACCAAGCAAGAAGAGCTGTGAGTAAGGAAAAGTAACTAACTAACTAAAGTCCTCTAGCTGATAGGCTAATTCATGCGGTGTAAAATGCCATAGGCATGCAGGAAACAGGGCCTTTTGCCACACACGTGCCGGCTTGGCTCGACTCGGTTTGACTTGACTCGACTCTGGGCATCAGCCCAACACCGCAGGGATTTGCATCTCCATTACAACAGGGCTACTGTACCTGCCTGAAGGTGTGTGTGTGTGTTACCATGGTTGTGGACTAGTGGTCAAAGGAGCAGCTGTAAAACGGTAAATAAACACATTCCATTTCAATAATAAATTCTTCACAATAAAAGCCCCACATTATTCTGTTATTTAGTAGCCTTTGTTATGAAGCAGTTAAAAAAATGGGGAAACGTTGTGTTTTCATCAGCCGCAACTTAACACGACTCCTATACAGCCGAGAGTGAGAGTAAAATAAAGCAGATCTTTGAATGTAGAAACACACGCGAGAGAAACTAAACTTCAATCCACAGAGATTTCGTTACAAAAAGCTACAAAAGCGAGAGACATACAGAGACATTAAAAAAATGTCTTTCTATCTCGTCTCTTGCACAGACGTGAGTTGAGTCTTGACTCGCAGCACATGCTTGTTTTAGGGGGAGAAGGGAGGTCGTCACAGGTTGGCTGAGGTCGCCGAGACATCACCATAACCCGCTTGTAGGCGCACTCCGGCCCGACTCCAGAGATGGTCCGTCTCGGGCAACGCTCGGCACAACTAAATGCTAAAACTGCAAACGAGAATCAGCGTAACCTTTTTTTGACTCGCGGCCAAAAGTGCTAATTGAAAAACCCCTTCAAGTCTCTAGTTGAGTATTTTTCTGTGTCAATCTGTGGTCAGTTGAGGATGCATTAAGCCGTCCACATTGCAGCAGCACAGGCCTCGTCATTACGGCCGGACAGCAGCCTGTTTATAAACCTGCTTCACAAAGACTCCTCGTTGCCTCCGGGCACAACACTCTACACAGGCTACTCTGTCACTGTGTGTGAGTGTGTGTGGATGGGGTCATGCACATGTGCATGTTCATGCATGCTCAGTCAAACCACTGCAGGCAAGTCTTTCCCTCTCCTTTCTAATTTTTCTCTCTGCTCTGCTCCAGTTCTCTCTGTCTCTATTTTGAGATGCACATGTCTACTGTGACCCAGCACGTGCTGATTCTGTCAGATTTAGTCTCAGGCTCGGTGGATCGCAGTGAAACACTCACTCTCCAATTTAAAAAAAAAAAATCTAAGGAAAATGGGTTGTGTCCCTCCAAGACTCCTGTAACTAGCCCATGTGGGCCACTGCTGTCAGACGGAGTGCTGACACAGTTTACGTTGGATTCTGACTAGGGATCTTAATAATTAACCGAATAACGGTTAAAATATCAGTGATGACATAAGTTAACCGATTAACGCTATCGTTTTAACAGTTAAAAGAAATATTAATAATTAATTAAAAAGCTGAGCAAAACTTAGAAGAGCGGCTCGTCACTTTAAGGAGAAAAGCTGGTCCACCTTAACAGCCCACCTTAAGAGAGGCGGAGCCGCAGTTGAAGGATACAGGAAGTTGGCTCCGGTCTTTCGAGTTCTCTTGAGCGGAGCGGAGAAGTTGTAGCATTTATTCACCGACAAATAAACTGTACACACACTGCTACACCTACGTTCACAGCTGTAACGCCACCAACAACCCCACACTCACCGTCGCCACAAACAAACACGGTCTGTCGGACACTCGCTAAAGTTACGCCGCGCTGACAGACCGTATTTGTGTGGCGGTGACGAGCATGAAGCCACCGGCAATGCTAGAGCTGCTAACGTAGCACAAACACACACACACTGTTTGACGCGGACTCGCTAAAGTTATGCCGGGCAGACACATAGCTGACAACCTGCTAAAGACAGTGAACGCAGCATCGTGGCTGCTACAGTAACTCTCCTGAAGGTGAACTGGAGACAGTGAACGCAGCATCGTGGCTGCTACAGTAACTCCCCTGACGGTGAACTGGAGACGGTGAACGCAGCATCGTGGCTGCTACAGTAACTCCCCTGACGGTGAACTGGAGACGGTGAACGCAGCATCGTGGCTGCTACTCTCCTGACGGTGAACTGAGGACTCAGTTGTCTGTTGTGCTCATACGCTGCAGCTGGCGCACCGCTGCATGCGGGGCACAAATCTTGTCGGTTAACGGTTAGTAATCGGTTAACGAGGGTCGGTTGTCGGTTTAGAATTTTTTTCAAAATTAGCATCCCTAAGTCTGACTCTTCCATAGACACTGCTGGACTTGCAGATCCTTATCTTTGCTAAAACACTGACCTTTGCCCTCTGTTTCAGCCTGTCCTATTCAGAGTCAACAATGGGGAGTTATCTTTTCCAACCGTCTGGTGTTCAGTAAACACAACTTTTCTCACATCCACCATCTGTCTGTGACGCTCTGCTGTTCTCTCCTTTAAGCCTGTGTGCTCCCCAGATGTCTCATTTCACACTTTCTGGTTCAGGCCTCACACGTGCCTGTAAGATGTGTATGCATGTATGCATATATATATATATATATGTGTGTTTGTTTGGTGCAAGTTAGTAGTCCTGTCAGGATGTGAGGGGGCCAGCTGCTACCTCAGGGCTGAGAGGGAGACACCGAATGGGAGAAAGAACGGGAGGAATCTCATGGGAAACCCACTCTGACCATTTCTATTTGTTTGTTTATCTTTCTCTCACGGTCCGTCTTGCTATAGCTCTTTCAACATGTACACATTTAATATGCATGGTTTTCAATGTACATTCATCTGCACACAACAATGAGTAAGCATCGATGAACCAGTCAGATTCCCGGTGCATCAGTTGCATCTGTCTGTTAAGTTTATTTCTGCTTACGCTGTTTGCTATTAACTCATCACAACAGCATAATAAAGTATTGCACTAATTAAGCTAGTTGTCAGCAAGTTTAATTGATATCAAGATCTCTTTTGCAAGAGAAACCTAAGAACAAATTACGGAGACACTAATTAAAAGGTTCATTTATTGTCATTCTTCAACACAGGGTTGCACAACGAAGTGCAAGTTGTAGTCCATTAATGCTACACAAGAAAAAAACAAAACTATTTTTTATGTTGCCTATGGAGGATGAGTTGAGGAGTCCTACAGCCTGAGGAAAGAAGCTGCTCTGTAGTCTGGTGGTAAGGCAGCGGATACTTCTGTGTCGCTTGCCAGACGGCAGCAGGGTGAACAGCCTGTTACTGGGATGGGTGTCGTCTTGAAGTATCCTTTGGGCTCTGTGCAGGCACCTCACCTCACCATACTGGTGCTCAGTAGATGGGTATGGACCGGAAATCGATCGAAATGAGACCGGGGTGTGTGTCTATGCCTCCTTTTTTCAGAAATTCAACAATCAGCCGGTTTTTGGTTTGGCTGACGTCGAGCAGTAGGTTGTTCTCTGAGCACTACTCGGCAAGATTGTTGATTTCTTCTCCATATGAAGTCTCATCGTTGTCTGTAATCTGAGTTCTCTTCGGGGAGGTTGCAGTCGTGAGCGTACGGCGTGAACAGAATGTGTTCAGCTGTAGAGTGGAGTGCAGTTTGTGAGGAAGTCCAATATCCAGTTGCAGAGTGTGGTGCTCAGTTTGCCAATCACTTTCATGGGAGAGATTGTTTGAATGCTGAGCTGAAATCAACAAACTGCACTCTGATGTAGGTGTTGTTATTTTCAAGATTGGGAGGGCTGTGTGGAGGGCAGTAGAGATGGCATCCTGACCCTGTGGATCTGTTGGCTCTGTGTGCAAACTGGCGAGGGTCCATGCTGGCTGAGATGTTGTTTGTGAAGTGCTGGAGAACCCGTCTCTCAAAGCACCTCATCAGAATGGGGCGTAAGTGCCACAGTATTTAGACTAGACACTGTAGACTTTTGGTGGGAACACTCTCATAGTGATATGTTAAAAATATCAGTGATGACATAAGTTAGCTGGTTGGCATGTTCTTTGTAAGGCTGGGGCCATAGACGCCAGAATAGACTTTTTGTCGCCTGAATAGACTTTTTGTCCCCCCACTTTCAGGTGTTATGGTAATAAAGTGGTGACGTCTAAGTATACGTATTGAGGTCATGAAACGTTGACGATAATGTCTGTATGGCGTAACATGATGGACCTTTATCCAATCATAATCAAACATTGTGTTGCCCAATTCAATTGAAAACGAAGTAATCTGACATCCAGCCCGCCACAGTCTAGATAGGCCCGTCACAGTTTCATAATGAGCCGAAAATAATTTTACACTTCTCAACGGGTGGGAGCTGAGCAGTCTTTCTTGTTTACCATGCTTTGTGGGTGGGACTTTTTGCCGTTTCATCACCATTCATATGTAACTGTGTTTATGTTTAAATTGTTTTCATAGATCTAGCTTCTTCATTTTGCACCAAAGTGCACCAGAATGATGCATTTTACTTAAAAAAAAAAAAAATGCCCCCTGATCCCCCTAGAGGGTCACCGCAGTCTCACTAAATCCTGTGGGAAACACTGTTTTTTATGTCATCCGAAACTGGATGTCCCCCTAGAGACAGAGACCCAAAAATGTGGTTCTCTGTAAACTCTGCAAATGGCTTATCCCAGCAGTACGACTACTATGCACGAACACAAAAGCGACAGCATCCTGGAGCGCTTTGTCAAGATGGCAGCAGCAGTGAGACGGCATCGTGTCCTGTTTACTTTCTGTACATCACCGTTTTGCATGGAGGCTCCATACACAAGGTCAAGGTAAAGCAAGGGGGAGAAAAATAAGTTATCTCACGAATATATAACACAACACTATCAGGTCTTTGTCCACGATACAAGACTGACAGGCAGACAGGGAGGAAAGAAAAAAGGAAGAAAACTGTTTCTTTGACATCCCCGACCAATTCTGCGTTCTCTCTTCCAAATAATCCAGACACGCAACTATCCATTCATGAAATGAAATCACACACATTAGGATCATCCTTACCCTGGGAATCTGCACAAACATAAATGGTTTATAAGAGCGTCATTTAACAATGTAAGTAAGTAATCCTGGCCAGTCATACACCACAGAACGGTGCATCACCCATTGTAAATAAATCAAACATATTCCAATGATATAATCCACCAAATCACACATACAGTAAGGAGGTTCTCTTACGAGAGTGACAAAAAATGGTTTATTAAAAACGTCGTATGAAAAAGTAGCTGACTAGGCTGCTGCAGAAGTAAAAAAGATTAATCTGCCATCTTTTTTTTTTCTGCTCCAAACTATCGTTATTATATTGGCCTTTAAAATTCCACTAACAGTCGACCTCTAATTGAACAAAGCTGGTTGAAAATCTTCAAAGTATCCCTTTAACTGCATATTACTCCAGTATATGAATCCCTTTCTTAATGATAAAAAGAAATCGAAGGAGATCTAAAGTTGATAATAAGGATTATCTATGCGGTGGATCTATACTGGCTTACAGCTCTTGGAAGTTCTGTTGTCACATCAGGGTTTAATTTGACTGAAATGGCAAAAAGGACAACAGGAAAAACATGGTGCCCCACATATGATGCAGTCTCCCACTGGGCCAATCAATAACAGATTTGGTAGTCTTGTTTTGCCTGAATGTGTTACACCATCTGTGGGCAGCCTGTATTAAAACAGCTAGAAACACAGGAGCCTTTTTTTGACCAAATACATTCAAGTGTATATCACATGTAATACTTAAATGAACAAAAAAACAAACATAGGACTATATGTATGAAGAAGCGTGCGTTGACTAACCTCTATTAAAGAGTAACTTTGGTATTTTTCTCTGTAGGGTCTTTTCCATCATGTTGTCAGACACTTATAATAACAATCTGAACCTGTCAGTGCCAAAAACGAGCACTTTTAGTGAACGCAATGTCACACTGTTGCTGCTCACTTGCCGTCGCAGCTTGCCTCCCGGCTGTTGGTTACAGCGTTATACCTCACTACTGGACCAATTTCAGAAATAGTTGTCCCCATTAGTCACTTGGGCACAAAATTATGTGAAAAAGTGGGTTCAAAAATAAAAAAGATTGAAAAATACCTATAAGTTTCCCTTTAATCCCCTACATTAACAATGAAAGAGTAGAATTTAGAGGTGGAACGGTTCACAAAATTCACGGTTCAGTTCATATCACTGTTTTGGGGTCACGGTTTTCGGTTCGGTTCGGTACATTTACGTTACAGCGAGGAGGCCAATTTCCGTTTGCAACATGCTTTTCATTTATTTGGCAAAAATAAGTTAACAAATGTTTGCCTTAACAAAAGTATGGCTTACATAAAGAACAAAAACACTTCTTCCATCATCCTCCACGACTGCACTAGGCTGCATATCTTTCACTATAAACCTCCCCGATGCTGTAGTTATGGTTTTTTGCCCTCTCTGAATCTGCTCGTAGAGGCTGTTTAAATGCTGCGGAGAGAAGGAGTTGCTCTTTCCTACCCGACCATCTCCTCCTTGCGCTATCGACAGACACACCGGAGTGATGTCTTCATAAATAGTTCATCATATTAGAAGTGTTGCCGCTAGCATAAACCACATGTGTTGCACAGTGCTCACACACAGTTGCCGTTTTATCCACTTCTTTTTTTCCGTCATTTTCATAGGTAACACTAAATCCGTAATGCTCCCATACAGCAGAGCAGAACGAAACGATGCTGCAGCAGATCCTGTACTTTATCGTGTCCACTCGCCATTTCCTAAACTGAACTTCATCCGTGCCAACTGAGACGTTGTTTCCCCCCAATAAGTTTATTTGAAGTTTTTTTTCTGCACATGCCTTTTTGACTGAAAACTGAGGCTGTTCCCCATTTCTAGTGTGACAATAAACGGGGGCCAAACTCTACATGAAAAAAAAGCACACAATGTGCCTCATAACCTATTTCAAATGAACCGAACAATACAAACACGCCCCGAACCGTGACTAGCGAACCGTACGGGTTGGATTTTTTTATCTGAACTGTTCCATCCCCTAGTAGAATTACAAGACTGACAGCAGGGACGGAGAAGAGAAATGGGACACAATGGAATGTGGTTGGAGGCTGAGTGACACAGAGACGGAGCTGTGGAGGGATGGAGTGATGTCTCAGTGAGAGAGACAAAGAGGAAGAGAAACAGCAGGGATGAGCTGGAAGGCTCAGCCATCCATCACCGACATTCAGGTCATTAGTCTATTTGCAGAGAGCTGGCACTGCGCTTCCACTTGTCATGTGGAACCAATATTTAATTAAAGCTGAACTAGGGAGGCTAATTGGGACGGACCTGCCCTCGGGGGGGGGGGGGGGGGGGTTAAAACTACTGCAGTGACTGAGTGAAGCATCTGTCACTCTGTTGTTGTTTCTCTGTCAGTCAATTTTAGAGACAAATCCTCCACTTAAGCCATTAACAACCAACCATTCACAGGTTTTTACTACTCTTCATTTGGTCAAATGTTAACTTTTGGTATAGCTTTACTTGTTAAGTTTCTATATCTCCGTGTTTGTGAAACCTGTTTAGTTCAGTTAGGACAGCCAACATGATATGTGCTGAGGATCTACTTCTCAGTGTTTGGTCAGTGGGGTGTTATAAGGTGAGCTCTGTCCGGTGTTTGTTCAGGACCCAGGACCAGAAACTGAAACTGAAACTGAAACCTTTGACCCATGACTTTCTGTCTTGAAGTGGCACTGGGACCCGGCATTCACACAGGTTGAGTAATCTGGTGAGATGTGCACACAGAAGATGTACTGTTTTAACTTCTGTTAAAATAGCTCACGATGCATCTGGGTCCCATCTGTGACTTCCGGCAGCGATGACTGGCACTGTCATGGAGGTCTGTGTGAGTACGGGCTACTCCAGTAGAAAGTAGTGTTGCACAGTGTACCGATTCTAGAAAGGTATCGCAATACCCTGCCGTTAAAACCTAGTTTTATTAGTACTGATACTTAAAGAACTCGCTTAAAAAAACTAGGAAAATGTATTGTCACCGATACCCAATCCAGCTATTTGAGTCAGTATCGGCCCGATATCCGATCAAGTATCGGTATCCGACAACCATATTTTCTGTTTCGGCAACCAAAAGCTGATGCCTGGTTGCCAGCCTGGCAACCACTTTTAAAAGTTAGTGTTGAGCCCTTTTAGTTTAGTGGATGATCCAGCGTCAGCCTCTATGTGAGTGCGTTCATTGTTAGGTTAGACTTTTCACTTCATTTCCTGCTGTTTGTTTTGTTGAGTTTGCATCAGTAGTGACACCAACCTGCTAACAGGAGAAGCAGACAGTCCAATATTGGAAGGTCACACATACCCTAACACACTCACTTAGGCCCTCCCCTTCATGTTTAGATAACCTTCCCTCCTTTGCAGGGCTGGGAGCAATTTACACTGAGGAGGAGGGAGGAGGAGGAGGATGAGGAGGAGAGTTTCATACATCTGTGCCATCTCGTCATGAAATGGTCTTTGTGTATACGTTTGTGTGTGTGTGCTTGACCTCTAACTCCAAACAGTCCATCAAACGGGTGAGTCGGCCGTCGTCTGGTTGTAGAGGCGGTGGGAGACACTGAGACGCAGTGTGTTCATAACTCACACTGGGACAGAATATCATCCATAACCGAGCAAACACACACAGGGGGGCAGACCGAGGGGTTAAGAAGACGGGAATCCAACGGGGCTTCACAAAACCATATGGGGCTGATGGAATATGTACACAGATGTTCTGTGGAAAGTATGAATGAAACCGTTCTCCCTGCAGATGTTCTCCACCAGCAGGTGTTTTGATTTGAAGGGGATGAATAGAGAATCAAAATTTGTCTCCGTAGAATGAATAAAAAAAAAATGAAGCAGTAGCACCAGCGATCGACTCTGTTCTGATGCCCACCGTGGCAAAATCTGCTAAGCTCCAGCAGTAACTAATCTGTGACCAGTCCTGTCTCTTTCTCATAAGCAAAGATCACCGTGCAAAACATTAAGGAAACAGCTTCTCGCTGTTAGCCGACACTGACCGTCGCCTTCACTGGTTAAAATGACAAACATGAACCGACCCCAAAAAACTTGATCAGGACATCCCTAGCTTAACCCTCTGAGACCCACGATCCTGACTGACTTTACTGTCTTTCAGAGGCTCTAGTAGGTTCAGTTTTAGGGCTAGAGTGAAGACAGATCATATGAAACTAGAAAAAACCTAATGAATCAATTGGTAGCAACCATGTCATGCTACCATGTGTACAGGAACGAGGTAAATAACGCTCCAAATTTGGACTAAATTTTGGTGAGGAAAAACTGCCATGGTCATTTTCTAAGGGGTCCCTTGACCCTTGACCTCAAGATATGTGAATGAAAATGGGTACCCACGAGTCTCCCCTTTACAGACATGCCCACTTTATGATAATCACATGCAGTTCTTTGCATGCAGTATAAATGTGTTATTGTCTCATATTATAAAATGGTGTATTTGAATATTTCTGCATACTGGGGTCCCTAACCAGTCTTGGAATTACATGAATTGGATATCACTGTAAAGCTATGCCTCTTGTGGATTCACTGAGCCGAACTGTATTCACGTGTGATGATGTTAGTCCCCATAGTAGCCATTTCATTGTAGTGAGACCATTTTTTTTAAAACTTGACCTCCCTGTATAAAATGACCTGTGGTGACCTCTAGGATAATCACAGCCTCATGAAACTTTACAGCCACAAACTAGATACCTAGAGCATTCAGAGGATGGATGGCTTTCCTAGCTAGATTGACAAAAAGGGGGTTTCTGAGCAGTTTACACAACAGAAGTGCTCGCCATCCAATCGCAGAAAAATGCAATTCTTGCAGAAATCTCCAAATGTCAAAAGTTTTTGATCCCAAATCACAGCATGGCTTTTTCTATGGTGTTCCTCGAGGTCTTGGTGTCTTAATGTGGTATTTTAGAGAGATTATCGATCGTTTTTATCAATTCTCGAGTGGAAAAAAATGGTTAAATTTAGCACCAATTCTGTGTAACAAATGGTTTACCGGTACCGAAGCACGGATTTATTTTATCTGATAAATCTGATAGATCATGTGTGGAATAGGATTCCCTCCTTAATATTTGTCTTGTAAATGTTTGGTCGGCTACTGTGTACCTATCCTGGTCGGTGTTTGGTCCCAAATTGTCGGAGTGGCGTCAGATTCAAAGGCTAAAAGCAGGATGATGTTACATTGGGAATCAGTCAGAGGTCTTGCTAGGACAAGCGGCCGTCTTTCCCTCCAACCAAACAGTCCTCCAACGCCTTTTCACGGGACACGAGCCATATGCTCGGCCATTAATCACGGCATTGTGTATGTGAGAGCGTATGCAGAGTGTACGTTTGGAGTGGCTGTGTTCTTTGTCATGTAAATGTTAACTTTGTTTGTGTGACTGCTGAGTCTCAAAACATTAGTATGGGAGCAGTGAACGGAAAGTTGTCACAGTAAGGAGAGAAATAGGAAGATTTATATGTAAAGTTGGAAGTGAAAGGGACGAAGGAAGAGTGGATGAATGGGGATGGTGAGGGAGGGAGTAAACAGGAGGTGGAGAGGAAATGTTTTATTCCCTCTATCTGGAAGCTTTCCTCGCTGGCAGTCGAGCTCCTGACCTTTTCCCTCACAGACAATGAATCGACTTTATTTTCTCTGCTCCAGGCCCTGTGTGTGCTTTTGTGTATGACTTTTAATGCATGTGTGTCTGCTTGTAGTTGAGTGTATGAATGCATGCTGCACATAACATGTGGCCAGCAGGCTGTCTTTCCATTTTGCTGTGCTCATGTCAAATAAAATCTGAAATGCTGGATTTTCATCGCTGTGCCATAAAATGGAGACGGCATTAAATTCATAACTGTATCTATTTATATATTTAACTTTATTCAATTTTTAAATGTGTGTCCTCAGGTGAATCTGGCCTTGGGAAGTCGACACTCATCAACTCTCTGTTCCTGACTGACCTGTACTCCAAGGACTACCCCGGGCCCTCCCTGCGCATCAAGAAGACGGTGCAGGTGAGGCTACTGAGCTTCGAGGCCCATTACAGACTCATTTGGCGTCACACCTGATTTTTAAAGCCCCCCCTCCAGCCAGTTTTACTTCCTGTTTTTTGGTCAACGTTCTTTCTCAAACAGAGAATGGGGGTGTGGTTAATTGTCAGATGTAATTCATTACCATGGCAACCAGATTGCATTGTTTTTCAACCCAGTTTAGATTAATTTACTGTTTATCAGCCCACAAATGAGACAAGAATTATCTCAACACACCGACTCTCTCTCACTCGCTCCCACAAACCGCCGGTAGCGGCTGCTTTCTGTTAATTTATCTCCAACAAGAGGAGACGGTAAAGAAGAGAGGGAGTGAGAGACAGTCAGTGTGTTGTGTTAATTCTGCCGGAGGGATTTTGTGTAATTCACTGCGTTGACTGAACCCGTTCACCGTACACACAAATTCCATGGTGAAAATAAACACACTAAACTAAGGTGGCGGAAACTAAAAAATAAAATGAAACCCTTCAGTTAGCTAATGCAACAAGTTGGGCTAACTAACTACACCTAACCAGTTAACTAACTAGAAAGACAAACAGACAGATAAACAGATTTATCAGTTTGCTGCTCAGACTCAAACGAGCATGAGAGCGCCTGCAGCTTGGAGGATGACCTTTGACCTGCAGCTTCTACTATAGTCAGACGTCATATTATCACATTTTAGCAACAACCTTCTTTTCTTTCTTTTTTTACTTTGAGCACAAAATTAAATTATTTATCAAAAAAAAAATTGGCAAATAGTGTGGCTGATCAACTTAGTCAGGAAATGACTCAAATAAATATGAAATATAGAAAAGTCAAAATACACTGGAGGGGAGGGGCTTTAAGTTTAGTTCACGTATCACGATAAATTTTAGGCTGTAAGTAGGTCAAATGTTCAGATCTTATACCAGAGACAGACCTCAGTTGATGATGCGCTGATGACCTGAGAAATTCAAATAAGTCTAGCGTCGTGCTCATTGACAGCTGTTTCCTCCGGTTGGAAAACAACCGAGCCGATCAGAGCTTTTGCCCTGTTCAGAGCTTCAGACCTGGTATTAACACGCGTTCTGAGTGATCCAAGTGGACAGCTCTAAGTACGTCTGTTCACACCTGGCATTAGAATGCGTCTCCACATGGCTCGCTGCTGTTTGTTTTGCTTTTGAAGGATACGGAACGGATATGACGTCACGTTACTCAGACTACAACAATAAAAGCAGTAACTTCCTTCTACCTCCACATAAAAAAAAAACATAGGGGAATCAATTTTTCCCCCCACTCTTACTAACTATCGAGAACCAGAGTTGGCAAATGTGTTACTTAAATCTGACTTCATTACTTTAAAGGCAAGTTGACGAATGTCACCCAAAACGTGGCCGGAGGCATTACTTAGCGTTTTCAGGTAGTCTGTCCGTGTGTCCCGTTCTCGTGAACATGATATCCTAGGAACGCCTTTTGGGTCAATTTCAATTTCAATTTCAAAGGTCAAAAGTCACTGTGACCTCACATCCGTTCCATTCTCGTGATACCTCAGGAACACCCTGATTTAATTTATTAAAATTTGGCACAAACCTCCACTTGGACTCAAGGATGAACTGATTTGATTTTGGGAGGTCAAAGGTCAAGGCCGCTGTAGATGAAAGTATAGCTGTACAAGAATATTTTCAGACAAAGCCACATTGGTAACTTGGCACGGTACTAGTTGTCATGCTGCCAGCGAGGGTAAAAGGTTAAAGCACGGAGAGAGGGAACAAGAGATGGAGAGAGGGATGGAGTATTGTGGAAAAGGAGAGCAAGAAAGAAGGATGGAGGAACGAAGAGGGAAACGGCCAGGCCACAGGGCCCGGTTTTGTCCTTTTATGGTCATGTCAAACTGAGGAGGAGGAGGACGGACGCTGCATCTGGAGCAGCAGCAGCAGTGGGGAGCAGAGGACAGAGCGAGGGAGGAGAAGCAGTTTGGAAAAAGGGAGAAGGTTGCTGTTGTTGAAGGAGGAGAGAAAACAAGATAGTGAGTGGAACTACTAAAAGGGAAAAAAAGAGAAGAGTTATGGACAGGAGCGACGCAGCCAGGAGGGGAAAAAGAGTGAAGCAGGTTGCGGGAGGAAGCTGGACAGAGCTGCGGTGTGTGTATATGAGGACTGAGGCAGTGATGGGTTAGTAAAAGGTGACTCGGGAGAGACAAAGAAAAACAGAGAATGGGGAGTCCCCGTATTCCCCCTCGGGCCTGATAGGGTCAGTAACAGGGCAAGAATGTTCCCATGAAACGTAACACCCACCCACGCTCACACACATACACATATAACACATGATGCAAACCAGAAAATGACACAATTTGACATAATGTAAGACATTATGATCACGTGGGTGCTCTCACCGAAAAAGTTGACACCCAACGGGGGGGAAGGCTGATCAAAAAAATCAATGAATACATAAATAAATCAAATTGCATCCTCAAAAAAATGTATTTATTTATACTACTAATAATGTCTATGATGAATCACCATCCAAATAGAATTGTTACAGCTCTAAATAGCCTCAAGACTGTGTGCTGGTGTGGTGCAGCCCAGTGTTTTCCATTAATTACCTAGACCCAGAGGGGTTTGGTGTGGGGGATCCCCTCGTGGGACCGCTCCCCGATGCTGGTTGGCCCTCGCCGGGAGCATTTCCTCCTACAATGCGTCTCCACATGCGTCTCCAGTGACCACTTGTGATCGGATCTCACTTCCCTGCTCTATATGCAAATAAACACGTAGTAAACACACGGCTAATACAGCAGACGTTGTGATGTAATATTACAGGAATGACAGTAGTAATATCCTACATGTTCGTTGATTCGGGTACATTTTATTAACATCAAAATAAAAGGTTATTGTACTGGCAGTCCCCGGGAACCTCCGTGCCGCCGGCACCGCTGCCTTTGCCAGGAAGCAGCAGAGTACAGAGCTCCAGAGAGAGCTGGGGATGAAAGAGAGCGGGCGGGTGTCAGCTCCGTGCAAAGCAGCGGAACAAAAACAAAAACACAAACACATCTCCGACAATATGATAATAATGCACTTCGGATAATCTGTAGATATGTAGCCTACACATAAGATATATTTTAATAAAATACAGTTGTACCGACAGAATACAGCAGAGCACAGAAGCCGTTTCCATGCTGCGATGCAGACAAGTCTGTTTTCCTGAGGAGCACAGTGATGACAGGATCCCAGCAGGATGTCAGTAGAGTAGGAGGTCCTTAATGTGGCCCAGGACACATTCACTTCACACACTGCTAAAAGAATGTGGCCATATGTGGCCCAGACCACCTCTGAATGTGGTTTGAGTGATCCGATCTTAATGCGTCTTGAGTGCGTTCACACACCTGTCCACTTGTGATCGGATCACTGAGGACACATGGCCAGGCCTAGGCCAGCACGGAAAGGATCTAAGGTCCACCTACCAGAGTCTCATAAAATCTGGTAGGAAACGCTGCTGTAGCCTGTTGTAATTTGTAGCAGAGCAGTGTCACATTTCATTGATAATTATTAAAGCAAGCACAATAAAATTGATTCTGTGACAACTATGACCTTGGTGGGATTCCAAAAATGTGGGCACCCACCGGCAAAAACATAAATAGTAATCTACTGACTATGATGTCATACATAATTTGAGACACACACACTGCTAAAAGGCTGAAAATATCATCCTCTCTTTAGTTGATTAATAATTTGTTTAATAAATTGTGAAAACTGCTCACACACACTTAAAATACATTTGTCAAATCACTTTGCAGCAGGATTTGGCTCCCGCTTCCACTGTACACTGCCGTGTTTGCACATTAACACAAGCAAGCATAACCCACACATTCACAGCACACACACACAACTGCCTCCTCCTGGAAGCCAGCTATTCAATTTGCCTCTCGGCTCTCCAGAAGTGCATCTGTGTAGGTTGGGGAGTGAGAAAATTCAGCTGAAAATCCATAGCTACATTAGTGAGATGTTTTAGATGAATGGATTTAAAAGTTTAAATAGTTGTTTCACCCAAGTAACATCATTCAACACGTCATCAGTTATTCTGCGCATGTGTTATAACCTGTGGTTTTAATGTTCAGGCTGATAGGAATCCTTAACAATATTCCTGAATCCGGATCATGATCCAGATCGCCACAAAAATCGTATGGATTGTTCATTGTGCTACACTCCACCCCTCCAAAAAATGTCATTCAAATCCATCGCAAACTTTTGGAGTAATCCTGCTAACAGACAGACAGACAGACAGACAGACAGACAGACAGACAGACAGACAGACAGACTCCTTCAAGGCCAAGAGGTAATAAATACTAAGGCCTATATTTAAAACAATGTCTGCATTTATTCTGTATTATATTCCTTTAAAAGGCCATGGAAAATATCTCTTAAACTGTATTTTCGTATGCCCCCCCCTAACAGAACTTGAATAGTCTGAAAATAGAGTGGACTTACTTGATACTTTTATACTCGTGCTACAGTTTTGTGCCGTTTGCTACAAAAACTTTCAGCCACCATAGCTCCAGTGCTATGTGCAAAAAAAAAGCTACCGTACAGCCCTGCAGTTAGTGTGTTTGCCACGGGTGCTGTGGTCTGAGGCTGAGGGGGAGAGACGGGGTCAGAGTATTTATATTCCAGAACAATCTCTCATGCTTTGTCGCTCACCCACTTTCCCCCAAGATCCGATTTCTTTTTAAATGATGGTGTTGAGACTGACGGCATTTTTGAGGTTTTCTCCCAATCTGTTTTTCTTCGCGGAAACGGTGGAAATAGCAGATTTGGTTTTGAGATGGCCGACATGTCATGCACAAACACTTACAGTACAAACACACATTTTGGACACACACGCTGGATGCACAATGAAGCTCAGATATGTCAACTGACTGCGGT
Source organism: Sebastes fasciatus (assembly GCF_043250625.1). Taxonomy (NCBI): domain Eukaryota; kingdom Metazoa; phylum Chordata; class Actinopteri; order Perciformes; family Sebastidae; genus Sebastes; species Sebastes fasciatus. Next base: position 6,297,938 of record NC_133798.1, read on the forward strand.
GCGGGGATATATATATGCTCAGCTGTAAAGTCAGACAGATTATTCTGAAGGTTTATGGAAGCTGAAGAATGTTTGTGTTAGAGCGAGAGGACTGTAGTTTGAGTTAAAGGGGTGATCCTAAAATAACTAGATGGCCTTGTGAAAGTATGTGGCGAAGTGAAGGGAACGGCGGACGAGCTGCAGGAAATGATGGATCTGTGGGACCGAACGTGAATCAATGTGACTGAAGTGGGAGATGGAATGGTTTTGTTTGTCGGCTTTTTGCTGTTTTTGCAGTAAAGCCACACACGAATCAATCAAACGGCTATTTTCTTTACAACAATATGTTGGATCTTGAATTACTGTAGCACTGTGTGCCTCATTAAAGCTGCAGTAGGCAAGAAGTGTTCACCATCATTGGGCAAAAGATTCCATAATAACCTTTCAGCATATTGTAATTCAAGTGTTCTTAGAGAAAGTTAGACTTCTGCTCCTCCTCATGGCTCTGTTTTCAGGCTTTAGAAAATCTAGCCTAGTGACGGGAGACTTTGACCAATCACAGGATATTTCAGAGAGAGAGAGAGCGTTCCTATTGGCTGTGCTCTCGCTGGTGGGCAGTGCTTGGTATTTCCTCAACAGATCTCAACATGACTGCTGGGTCACAGACTTTCAAATTAGCGAGGCTGAAAAGACTACTCCACCGATACAACATCGCACTCCAGTAACATTGGTGGAGTCGTGATCGACAGTTATTTTTTTGCACAATGCAGCAGAACCAGAAATATTGTCTTTTTGAATTACATGCGTTCTTCTTTTTTGTCAAAACCTGGCAACTACATTCCCCACAATGCATATCAACTGCAAACTGTTCATCAGAGAGATTCCGGTGTGTTATGTTAGTATCAGCTAACGTAGTCTCAAGACGCTAGCCTCAAGAATAGATGAGGAGCAGGCTGGTGAGGTCAATTCCTTCAAACCTGTAGACTTCAGCCCCAACCAATACTGACTCAAGTGACATCACTTGAGGCAATTTATCAGATCTGGTGCAGCTCCCTCTGGAGCTAAATATAATATTTGTATTAAACAGACTTTGATGGGTATAATTGGTGGAGTTCCCCTTTACGCAAATGCAGCAGAGCTGAACAGTTTCGTCCTGCAGAAAGAAGCCTATTAAGTATGTATGATTGTTAAAAATAAAAAAATAAAACACATAATGTAGACAGAATTGTATTAAAAGTTCCTAAAGATAACAGGAAAACACATCGCTGATGCAAATAATCTGCTCAAAATTACACAAATCACAAATCTTTACATAAAACTTCCTGCAGTTACTACGTTCACTATTTTGGGTTAATTATACAACTTATCAGTTGTTCTGTACGGTTATTGTTATACCTACGCCCCTTGCTATTGAGGACACTACAGAACAGCTGAATATGGTCAGAAATGCAACAGATTTAAAGCTGCTCTTTAAGAAGTTCAGCTTGGCCACCTCATGTCAGTTCCAGGAGCAGTTCCATTTAAGAGTTTGGAGTTCTGCATAGAATCAGTGGCCTGTATAGTGAGGAAGTCGTAATCATCCATCCCATACCTAAACACCATCACTGCTCCAAATATGAGCTGCTCAGAGGAAGGAGAGGAGTAGAGTTTCCTCTCTCTCTCTCACACACACACACACACACACACACACACACACACACACACACACACACACACACGCACACACACACGCACACAGCAGCAGATATTGGTATCTCTGAATCTCCCAGCAGGCTGTGTGGGTGCACTTACAGCGCCATGATGTATCATCAGTGTCCTGAGTGGAAGAGGATAGTGTCACATCATTAAACATGCAGGCCAATGTGTGTGGGTGTGTTGAATCCACATAAATGCAGAAAGATGATGAGAACACTGCAACAACTTTGTGTGTTTCAGGTGGAGCAGTCCAAAGTGCTGGTAAAGGAAGGAGGTGTCCAACTGACACTCACCATTGTCGATACTCCAGGTTTTGGAGATGCAGTGGATAACAGCAACTGGTGAGGAGCGCTGGCATTTCCCAAAAATACCAGATGATCATATGTTCTTTGTTGTTATCTAATGTCCTCCCTCTTTCCTCCATCTTCCAGCTGGCAGCCAGTCATCAACTACATTGACAGTAAGTGCGAGGACTTCCTGAATGCAGAGTCGAGAGTGAACCGCAGATCCATGCCAGACAACAGAGTCCACTGCTGCCTGTACTTCATAGCGCCCTCTGGACACGGGTAGGTCTGCATGAGACAAAGGTGTAATAAGATGAGGTAGATGTAACGTGAAGTAAGGTGAGACAAAATAAGGCAATAATGAGATAAAATGCTCTAAACGAGACACTGAGGCTGTCAGCCATCGCTCCGGTCCCAAACAAACTGAAACATGATGACAGCGTGCGTATGGCGTTACGTCATTGTGCATGCGTAACTGTCTGAAAGCATCAATAAGAGGAATCGATACACACGGAGGCATGAGATGCCAAGGAATCGGACAACTAGGAACCGATTCTCTATTCACATCCCCAGCGTTTTCCCTGCATGCCAAAGTGGCGGATGACATGCCGTTTTTATCCGCCACTGCCAACAATTTACCCGCATTTGGCGGGTGGCGAGGGCTAATTTCGGACCTTGTACAACCACTAGTGCAGTGTGAGGTCACTAAAGATGCTCAGTTTTTTTGGAAGTTCAAGTGTCTATTTAATGGATCTTTAAACCTGCATTAACCTGGACAAACTCCATTTATCATAAAAAATATGCTCAAATCATAACATGGCAAACTGCAGCCCAACAGGCAACAGCAGCTGTCAGTGTGTCAGTGTGCTGACTTGACTATGACCTGCTTAAATCTTTATATCATAAGGTCAGAGGTCAAGGGACCCCTTTTAAAATGGCCATGCCAGTTTTTCCTTGCAAAAATGTAGTGTTAGTTTGGAGCGTCATTTAGCCTCCTTCCTTACAAGCTAGTATGACATGGTTGGTACCAATGGATTCCTGAAGGTTTTATGGTTTCATTTGATACCAGTATCTTCACTCTAGCTATAAAATTGAGCCCGCTACAACCTAAAAATTGCAAGTTGTGAGCAAGCGCATTAACTTTGACAGCCCAAGTATTAACTCACAAGTTATTATAAGTGTTTGAGGGGGGATTTTTTAGCCATGAATGGATTTTGTTTATTAACATGATGCTTGTCTTATTCTATCCTGTTCAGCTGCTTCACGTTTTGCTGTTCAAATTTTAGGTGTTGTGTTTTATTGTTGTTTTTATCGCTAACTTTTGCCAAACATTGGCACATGAGTTATGTGAATTAATGTGCATTGTCCCTGAAAATAAAATAAAAAAAACACATTTACGCATCCAGCAGAAACAGAGCAACATTAGCATTCATTTATAGTTGTGTTTCTGGCCACCTAATGAATGTAGGTCCAATATTCACTCTGCTTTTAGCTCCGTTTTGGTCTCCACCAACTCCTGCTAAATGCCTCATGCTATGTTCACCAGTTACTTGCTAACTTCGTCTGCTTGCCATTTGGTGCTGGTAGTGTACAGAGGGTTTGTTAGAGCTTATTTGTTGAAAATAGCTGCTGCTGGAAACTATACGGATAAAAGCAGTGAGAGTAGTTCTATATGGGCAGTAAAAAATCAGAGAATCTGAGAGACGCTAAAACACTGAGGTTAACTACAGAGTCGGTGGTATTTCTCTGCGGGTCTGTCACTACAAGCGACCCCTTTCACATTAAAAATAGTCATTTGATCCATTGTTAAAAATAAAATATTATAGCAGATTTAAGTTTCTATTAGGGCTGTGTATTGGCAAGAATATGACGATACGATATGAATCACGATACAGGGGTTGTGATTCAATATATTGCGATACTGTTAGCAAGGCGATGTATTGCGATATTTTTTTTATATTTAATTTTAGGAAAAGTGTCAGTCTGAAGAACACACCGCCAAAATGTTTACTTTTTCACAGTGCGATCAGCATTTGCATTTCTAACAGTCCCTGTAACATCCAACATCGTAGCACTACAATGAGTGAGCGCATATCTTTGCTAATGAAATAAAGTATTGACTGAGTTAATACTTGCATGTAAACTACTAGTTAAAAGTGTTTTTGAGAATCAATACACTATTACAAAACATAATATCAATGCAACATTCGACCTAGTTTCTATAGGCTATAACTTCATTCAGTATCATAGTTCTAACCAGGTGAAGTCAAATATTTTGCAGCCAGCATTTTAGAAGCAGCAGTCGGCATGTGGGGGAGGATGGTTTTGTTCTGGTCGAGATGTCTATTTGTATTCAGAGGTGTTATTAACCCACATTCCTCTGTACTGATCCAAATGACGGTGCTGTGCCAGTCAGTGAAATCAATTGATGCGGTGTTAAAATGAGATGAAAACCTGCAGACTCTATGACCTCTCTTTGGCTCAGAGACCCCCGAGTCTACCTTTTCTAGCTTCCTGTCCTCTGCCAGCTGTGCGAGCTCTGAGGCTGAAGCAAACTGGTATGTGTGAGTATGTGAGTGTCTGTGTGTCTGTGCCATGGATGAGGAGGCTGCCAGCCAGTGTTTGTGACCCACAAAGGTTATATAACCCAGTTCTGCTCATGCTCAGTAGAGTTCTGCTCTCCATCCCTGAATCACCCAATCAGAGCGGAGGCTTCGGAGCAGCTCACAGAGGCAGGCCTCTCATCACAGACAAACACACTCTGTCTTCTCTCATCTTGCAGTGTGTGTGTGTGTCTGTGTGTGTGTGTGTGTGTGTTCACTTGGCATCTAGAACATTCCCTGTTTGTCAGTATAGCTGCAGCAGCACCAGCCTGGGTAAAAATGTGGGAACCCAAAATCCATCCTTCCACTCGGGTTTAACGATGACTAACTTTGATCCACGGAGATTTAAATCATCCCTGGATTGTTTCTAAATCTGCGGAGATGAGTCATATGCAAGGTGTCTAAAATGACATTCTTTAATAGCATCAGCCAGAAAGTGTGTGAATGTGTTGCTTGCTATTAAAGTTACTGTGAGGACCTTTTAACTGGTTATGAAACAGTCTCAATTGAATGCCGATGCCTCTATGTGACCTACACTAGCAAACAAGACCATCAGCAAGAAGATTGGCTATTTCTATATAGTTATTTTTAAAGGGGACCTATTATGCTTTTGTGCTTTTACCCGTTCCTTTAGTGTGTTTTTTTTAGTATAGTTTTTATGCAAGTAAATGGTCTGCAAAGTTACAAAGCCCAAAGTCCACACCAAAGGGAGTTCTGCCTTTTCTTCCGTAACGTGTCACCAAGTTGCATAGCGGCTAGTCCATTAGAGCGGAGTCCAAAGAGTTTGGTTCGGTTGACCAAGATGCAACGATCTGACTTTTTCAGTCCCGATAGTGATACCTGGGCCGAGTACCGATCCGTTACTAGTGTTTAATTAATAAACTGTATGCCTCACTGTGTGGAAGTGACAGGGATCATTCTTTTATGTGTAAGGAAACATCAGGCTTGATTACATTACGTACCCACCGCCCCGCCCCCACTGTCGTTTTGATTTTTTTTTTACAGAAATAAAACCCATTTAGTTTATCAGCACCGTGTTATCAATAAATAGTGTGTAGTACAAAAATAGTAGTGTAGTGTACAAACTGAAAGTGAATGCGTCTGATCCGTACGGAGTCTCAGCTCAGAGTAGCAGGAGTCTTATTTCACACACAAGGGACGAGAGAGAGTTGACAGACGAGACGATGGCGGAAGATTTGGTGTCGAAGCGAAAAGCAAAAGTGCTTATTTGGCAATATTTCAGATTTAAACCCGATGCTGTAAAGGGAACCATAACATTAATGAGGCAATCGGCATGCGGAGGACGGAGCGGTCACAGCCGGTGTGCGCAGTGGAGCAGCGGCGGGTGGAAACCTGCGGCCCAACAGTGTCATCTTGACCGTCATCTTTTCTTGTTAAATGTCCGGTGTAATCGGCAACACCGATGTTGTCACAAGTTTATTAACCGGTGGGAAAATGTCATCACCGTCACATCCCTACTTTGCTCCACCCTCTCGGGTCATTTCTGGTTGCAAAAAAAACAAGATGGCGACGGCCAAAATGCCAAACTAGACTAGTCCACAAACCAACCAGACGTCACGGTGACTACGTCCGCTTCTTATGTACAGTTTATGGTTTCTGCGCAGCTTTGCACAGCGATGTAAGTTTAGTGAGTGCATGATAGTTTGAATTTAGTTAACTACGCTTCTCTGTATTTGACAGCTCTATAAATGACAATAAATGGCCGTGGCATGCCTCACTCTTGAACTCCAGGATTGTCCAGGATACATTCAAGCTAACTATTGATGCCCTGACGGTAAATGTCAGGGCAATTGTTCACTTCTTTGGGTAAATATATCAGGTAGTTGTGCTTTTGCTGTCACTCTACAGGAATTTGTGCTAGTTGCATACTGCTGCTTCCAAAAGTCACTGACGTGGCTGTAAAATTTGAAATCCCATAAATCCTGCGTTCGAAGTAAACTGCATGCTCATGTTTCCAAGCTCTGCCTGTCTCTGATATTTTATATACCAAGATACCACAAGGAGAAGGAAGGAAAAAGTTCCAAAAGCGAGTCCAACCAGCAGTGAGTGCTGCTAGTTGTATACATCACTGTCAGCGTGTAGAGACAATTTATGGTTTAACTCTGAAAGGAGTGACCTTTTGAGTGCCTTGACAGTCGGTCTTTAAGACAGACACTCTGACTCCTGTTTTATCTTTCACTCCAGGACTCCTCTAATGCTGGACTGTACACCAACCTGACCCCATTCTTTCCAACTAGTTCATACATGCACTCTGTCTCCGTGTCCCTCTGTGAACTAGTGAACCACTGAACAGCTGTTTTGTTGTCCTGTATTTCTGCATTCCTGAGTACCTAAACATCCCCTCTACCCACAGACACACATACATTTACAGAACTATGTCGGGACACAGCATGCTTCACTTGAATGTACATAAATGAAAATGATTGCTTTGATACGGGCACAACTGGATACAAGTATTCAACAATGTACAGTTATATTGTTGCATAATTTTCTCCCATTATGCAGAACACGCTCATTTTCCACACACACGGCCCACCGACCTCACGCCCACCAGAGCACTCTTGTTTCTGGCCACGCTACTGAGTATGAGTCCCGCTTGTCATTGAGACAGAGATGGTGAGCCTATGGGAGGATTACAAAGACAATCCCTCATCAGCCTAGCAAGACAAAACCATTAGTTGTTACCACAGAAGAAGAACACATGAGACAAAAAAGTCTCAGCTGTCTTCATTGTGTATTTGCTGTGGGCTAAATGTAATGGACTTGGTTGGCCCTCTGCTGGTGACCCACTGAACTGCTTTTACTTTGAAAAGTCATGCATTGATGAAGCCCACTGTGGCATTTTCTTTAGATTAATTCTCATAAATGAATTCCTCATTCACAGGATGTGTCACCCTGCCTGACATGGCTGCTGATTAGGGATGCACCAATACCACTTTCTTTCAGACCGAGTACAAGTACTTACATTTGGGTACTCGCCGATACCGAGTACCGATACGAGTACCTCTCTGTGCCAAAAGACCCTCGTTAACAGCCAGCTGGAGGGTGTGAGCGACACCCGGCAGGCTGGGGAGTCCCGCATACGAGGCGGTGCGCCGCGACCGGCTCTAGGTCGGTTTGAAAGGCTCGTGGCGAGGGTGCTTCCCGAGGCCGTGGACAAAGTCCTCACTGCGCCCTCTCTCCCCGCCGGTGAGGGACGGGGCCCCCTGCTCCCGGTGCAACTGTCGACCGGGGCGGACTGTCCTCAGTGCGCCCCAACCGCGTCGTGCCACCAGGGCGGGGCTTAGCCCACGTACAAGGCGGCGGGTGTCTGATGTCTGCAACCCAACCGACCCGTCTTGAAACAAGGACCAAGGAGTCTAACGCACGCGTGAGTCAGAGGTTGCAAGCAAAACCCTGTGGCGTAATGAAAGTCTCGTCTCGCCCGCACCGTCGGGGCGGTGGAGCGTGAGCGTGTGCAATAGGACCCGACAGATGCTGATGAGAGGTTAACGTCAAGTTGCCGTAAAGTGATAACGGTGCCGTTGTGTTGGAGCCGTTTTGAGAGTATGAGTACATGAGCACAGTATCGGACCCGATACTGGTATCGGTATCTGTGCATCCCTACTGCTGATCCATGTATCATTCCGTTGTTTCATTGAAATCAACCACAAACCCATTTCAAGTTTTCATTCATCAATTTTTCTATGAGTGGATCCTGTTCAGAGATGAGGAGTGCCGAGATTAACCAGCCTCTCTCACTGGCAGAGAGACGGGGTACACCCAGGACCTGCAAAACAGTTACCTGTTGCTAACACACAAATACTGTAAATCTATTCGATGCGATACGATACGATGCGATACACTTTGTCTCCTGTGGGGAAATTTGTCTTGGACTCAAGTGCTGCACACCATCAGCTGCCTCCACAGCAGCATCAATAAATAAAAACATTCCACATTTAAACAGAGAAACACAAACAATGTAAACCACCAACAACATATATTGCACATTACCCATATTGCACAAGAGCTGCATAAAAACAGCATAAATAAGAGACAAAGATAAAAACACCACGATGCTATTGCATAACCCTTCAGCCTCAAGAAACATTATTTAACATTTTGATGGAGGTGGGCACAAACGAGTTCTTAAAACAGTTCAGTTTGCATTGAGAGACTCTGTATCGTCTGCCAGATGGTAATAGCTCCTACCCAGAGTGGAGGATGTGAGATGGGTCAGACAATACTTTCTGCGCTTGCCTAAGAACAGACTGCTCGTAATTCATATTTATAAGCAAAGATTAAATTATCAATGGAAAAATGGGCAAGTGCAAACAATTGTAAAACAGTGTAGTGTACTGGCCAGGTGTTGTTCAGCTGGATAGCAAATGACTGGACCTTTGGGGTCGCTTTTTGTTGTTCTTACACTTTTCTTTCTGTCTATCCTTCAGCCTGAAGCCGCTGGACATCGAGTTCATGAAGAGACTCCACGACAAAGTCAACGTCATCCCTCTTATTGCAAAAGCCGACACTCTGACCCCAGAGGAGTGCCAGCTTTTTAAAAAACAGGTATTTGTGCGTGTGTGTGTCACTTTGGAACATATAAAATCATTTGTAGCATATTTGCATCTGATTAACTTACTGCAAGCAACATAAACATGTCAAGTAATAGTGAACATTATGGGAAGTACGTTTATTAGCTTTCTGAGAGTTAGATGAGAAGATCGATACCGCCCTTATTTCTGTGTGTCAAATATAGAGCTAGAGCTAGGAGGCAATTATTCTAGCTCAGCATAAAGACTGGAAGCAGGTGAAAATAGCTAGCCTGGCTCTCTCCAATTCCAAAAATCCTCAAGGTAGCAAGCAACAGCTGAGTGCAGTGACTTCCCAGGTTCTTGTCGTCACCTCGAGGTTGCCAGGCAACCAGCATAGCCACTGCCTGGAAATACTGGAAGGATGGGATGAGCGGTTGTTCATCAGAGTAAAACACTCCGGTTCATAACTCCCTCTAATGTGTCTGTTTGTGTACAGATTAAACAAACGTGATACAACATGTTAATTAGTGAGCTTTCCAGTTGTTGGTAGTCATGTTTTTTAACTTTAGACAGAGCCAGGCTGTTTCATTCTTCCTCCATCCTTTATGCTAAGCTAAGCTAAGCTAATCACTTCATATGAACGTGGTATCGATCTAACTCCCAGAAAAACGAGCAAGTAAGATTAAGGATTGTAGACATGAAGGAGAAATTAAAATCATTTTTGATTGTATGTGGTGTGTTTCCTTGTTTCCTTTATTCTGATTACTTTCTCCCTTCGTCAGATCATGAAGGAGATACAGGAGCACAAAATCAAAATATATGAATTCCCAGACACGGAGGACGACGAGGACAACAAGCTCATCCGAAAGATTAAGGTAAAACGCCCGGTCTTGTTAGTAATGTAAAACTTGATTTAAAGAACTGATCGTCAGCTTTATAGACGATCTCATTGAAGAACTTTCACCAGTGATTGTTGTCGATGTAGCTCTGCCCCAGTAACCGCTGCCTCTAGCAAGAGCAAGCATGATACTACACCCGCGTCATGTCGATGTCGGCCATCAGTGACGTTTACGTGATTAGAGGCCCAATCACAGTAGCATTTAAAACAGTGAGATGGCACCGTTTAGTCAGTAATCAGTTCATTTCAATTGAAATTCTGAAATCCAGCTACATGTTGAATTCAACTTTGGTGAATTGCGCCATTGACCACGAGCAAGCCGTCTTGACAGAACTGACCTTTCAGGGAACAGAGAGTCGCTATTGTAGCTTATAAGCTACATTGCACCATCCAGTTTTTAAACCCGGCTCTAAAGGAGTATAAACTACTCCACAAAAAGCAACACTATACGCCTTCTGAACAAATTGCGGGAATTAATTTTTTCATTAGCAACCAAGCAAACTATCTTGCTAACTTACAGTTAACAAGCCTGCTAGCTCTGAGAGCTTTTTTTCCCACATCAATGACTGTTTATTGAAAGAAAGTGATGTACAACCCTGGCAACAAATTGCTAATTGTGACCGACTAGTGCTAGCATGTTCCTGGCTTGCTAGTGTGTTAGCGGTTAACTTGCCAGCCACAGTAATTAATTAGCTAGCCTTGCAAGTAGTCCTTAAATTACCAAGCATCTAGCACCAACTATTTCGTGAGGACACATGGATACATTTTGCTGTTCCACTTTTTGGCGTGACAAGGCCATAAATCTGAGTCTAAGCCAAATCTCTCACCGTAACAAATGCTGTCAGTCCATTACACTTGAACTAGACGGGAGATTGAATGTAAAAATACAAATAGACTTGTCAGCAGACATGTTTATTATTATTTTTAGAGTATCCAAACCCAAAGATTCACGCAATTAACCCAAATGAAACTGACGTCCGGTACAATCTGTTGCCACAGGAAGTTACCAAACAAACATTGAAGAACGAAGAAGTCTATCCAACAGCTGTTAGCAATGCGCCATCCAAGAATAAGCTGGATGCAGCAGTTCGTTCGCAGTAAAACCAAAAAGTTGTTTCTCTCTCCACACCAGGAGAAGATGCCACTGGCCGTGGTCGGAAGCAACGTGGTAATCGAGGTGAACGGCAAGAAGGTCAGAGGCCGGCAGTACCCGTGGGGCGTGGCGGAAGGTAGGTTCACTCAGGTCCACGACCAGAAAAGAAGGACACGGCTTCCATTTTGTGGCCAAACTAAGAAAATGAACCAGAAAAGTAGTGTGCACACTTTGAAAGTTCACAAGGGGCAATGATTGAGCATGTTTTGTTTGTTGTCAGTTGATTTGATACACAGCATGTCGTTGTGCCTCGGTCAGACGATGGCAGACGTGAGAGAAGCTAACGCATGTTGGCGTTTGGAGGTTGATGTGTTTGGGAGTATCCAGCAGTCCCAGTATTATTATCTCTATCATGATGAGCAAAGCATGATACTCCTCAGTGTGGGACATAGCCTGTATGAATGTATTAACTACCAGGTAATAACAACAGCTTGTCAAAATGTATTCTTGACTGGAAATAAGTTGATGAACAAATGCAACCTGTTAAAGTAGAAAGTTAGTGTTTTACTGCCACATAGCACATGATTGTAATACACCCCGCTGGAGCTTTATAGGATTAGTCTTGAAATAGATTTTAGTATGATTTTTTTATTTTATTATTGTTGGATTTTTAAGTTGAACAGAAGTTGATGGGCACATTTGAACCATCACAGTAATAAGGTAATGCCGAGCCGGCTTTCAGCAAGTCTCAGCCAGGGCTCATTTTTGTTGTTGAATCGTATGCAAGTGTGTAAATGAAAATCCAGACAGTAGTAGAGCGGTACAGTTTTGTACATTTTAACAAATAGTTATCGCTGTTGCTATGGTTGCATAGAATTGAAGTGTTTTTAAGCTTTCCCATGTCGTGCTGCTGAAAGCCTTTTAAGGGCGTATTCGTTGATTCGTACCATGCCGAAGTACGATTGCCCCCCCTCCCCATCCCCTTCCCCAGTCCCCTGTCACTCAGCTTTCACATTAGTAAAGTTGTTCCGTTCCCGTTGCGTCATCATCCACGTGTTTTTGAGTCTGTATTAGGGATGTCACAAGAACCAATACTTTGGTACCAAGTCGATGCCAAATTTCTAAAAAGGTGACGGTATAAATCTCTGAGAAGTGGTGTTTTTTCTTTTTTTTATTGACCTCTGGACTCTTTATTTCCGGTGAATGTTATTGGGTCTTGCATTTGATTATCTTACACTTAACTCCCCAGATCTACTTTGTTTGAACCAATCCAACAGCATGCAGTAAAGTTTCAAGAGAAAACCATGAAGAACTAACGTTACGTTACTGAGCACCAGTTGGATCCAGTTACTCTGCTGTTAAAATGACGTTACATTTGGTGAAGAGCGCGTATGGCTTGTTTAGGACTCCAGACCTGAGTTGGGTCTTGAGTGCACAGACTTGAGACTTACTTGTGACTTGCAAAACAATGACTTGGTCCAACCTCTGGTAGCCTATACCCGGTGAAATGTCACCATGTCAGCGAATTTAAACTACTGCTTGCAATCTGAGGATATATATAGACACATGTGCACATTACATGGTATCGAATTTGGTATCGAGAATTGTGGAAATTCACTGGTATTGATTACTAGATTTCTGGTATCGTGACATCCCTAGTCTGCATGCATGAATGGAGGTTTAGCAGTGGTGGACATGGGGAACTGACCTTTAAACATTGTCCCAAAGCTTCTGGAATAGCTCACTAAGTGGATTTTGCATTTAGAAGTTTTGACTACATACGTGTTCCCAAGGTCAAGAAAGAACCTCCTCATTTAATTACAGGGTTTTACTACTTTTTCTTATCTTGGATTTGGGATTAAATGAGCGCAACATGTTCCTAAAGATATCATCAGATAACATTTTGACAAGTTTGAAGTTACCTGGCAGGCAGTTAATACATTGTCACCTTATACACCCACCCGCCTTCCCCTCAACACAAACAAATCACGTGCACACAGTCCTGTCGGTAGTGTTGGTATTGACCCTGATAGGGATTCTGGAAAAAAAATAGAGCCATAGTGTATTATGGGATATGTTCTTTCAGTATGGCAGCAAGCATTGACTGACCCCAACCAGTGTCACCACTAGCCACGATGAACTGCTGTTGCTCTTCCTGGTGTGTTGGTTTTCATTTGTTTCCTCTGAAAGATGATATACTGTATATATCTTTTTAAAAAGTAATTTACCTTTGTTGCTCTGTGGTTGACCGTTTATCAGTCATTCACTTTTTCATTCTTTCTTTTCTCTCTTTTTTCTTTGTCTATTCTTTTCCATGACTGACAGAGGGCATTTTTGGTAAACCAAACCATCTTTCACTTTAGTTCAGCCTCATTTTTCTCCCCTACTCCTCCTCCTCCTCTTCCTCAGAGTGGCCCCCCCCCACCCCAAACTCTCCATCCCTCCTTTCCCTCCACTTTTCTGTTGCTGTGCTGTCTCATCATTATAGGCTGATGGTCAAACCAATGCTCTAATCAGACTTGGGCTGAATACTTGTCTAATTGCTGAGATACACCATATTTTGGAAACATTTGAAAACAAAGAAGAACATAGATTGACATTTTTAATTGGGAACATATTATATGTCGAAATGCAACATAAACATAGACACCAAAATCATTCATGTGTTCTCAGTCGAATGTGGGCCCCATTGCTCTTTGCTGACACTTCATCATACACCGTGCTGAATGAGCCTCTGCAGCCAGCTTACATAAGAAGTGCCAATTAGTAATATAGTGTATCATTTAGATATTCTGAAGATGAAATATGAGTAACTCAATGTAGCTGATATTGTGGGGTTTATTCTTGAACGGGATAGTACTTGGACTATACCTATATCTCCGGATTTGATACTATCACGATACTCGGGTGCCAATTCGATATGTATTGCGATTTTCAAGTACTGCGATTCGATATTACGATTTTTGTTAACTTTTTTAACACTAGACCATGGGAAAAAGTTTAATCTTACACTTCTAGGGACTTTTACTTTGTAAAATATATAAATTAATACAGTAAGAATGTTTGATTTTCTGCATGTATGTAGTCAGAGATGTCCTGAAGTCAAATATATCAGTCATTGTCAGGAATTATTTATTAAATTTTTTCGGGCAACCCAAAAATCATTTAAAAAAAAAAAAGATTTCCCTCACAAATTAGTGGTATTTTCTTTTTAATTTATAAGGGACGTGAAAGACCTGATTTTTGTCTAGTGTTAATGTTAAAATGTAAATATCAGCAGATATATACTACAGTTATTCAATTTTTTTAACTCTCAAATATTGATATCAGTGTCTGCCTCAAAAATTCAATATCTGTTGAGCTCTAATGTGAATCTTACCAATCTTTGGACACTTTTTAGATTTGGGTAGTCTGGCTACACCAGAACAAAACCCACTACATAAACCAACTTGTCTCAGTCCATAAGTACTTTTTAAGATATTCCTCATGCCTAAGGTAAATTTAGCAATCTCTGCTCTTCTTATTGTTACTCATTAGAGTGTATGCTGGGTGTTACCATGGGGCAAAAGAGCCCGTCATCTACCAGAAGGACACATGAATGATGATGTTTGTTGTCTGTGTTTTTATCACTTAATTTCATAGTCAAGTTTTTAAAGGGTAATTCCAGTTTATTACAATTTAGGTATTGTTTTGATAGCTTGGATTATTTTGTTCTATCAGTTACTCACCACAGTAATTACTGAGATGTGGGACCAGGGTGGCATCATTACAACCAAGTCTGGCAGGGCAAGAAACACGAGCAGTCAGATGATCAGACGGGTTGTAAACAAGCCAACATTGTAGCCAGAGTATCTGAACCACTTAACGTGGAGATAAAACTAAAATATTGCTTATAATCCCTCAGTGCACTGGAAGACTACAACAAGTATAGTAGGTCAAACAGTTTTGGTAATCATTTTACCATTTGTCTTTACTAGTGCAATGCCTGTTCAAAACATGCCGGTTCTGAACAGGCTTAATGCTTGGCCTGCTGTGTTGCAGCATTCTCGAGAACCGCTCATACAAACAACTTCACACTCGACGCTGCGCTTCATTGGGTCCCAAGCAATACACCTGACATGACACAGTTGCATCACACACCCAAGTCGTGGCTTCCTACGGTCAGAAACACCGGTGAAATACACTCTGGTTCACGAAAAAAGAACAGGAGCAGGTTAACTGCCTGGGTCCCCCGACTAAAAGGACCCCTAACAGCTATGGATTTATTTAGATATGAAAAGTATAAATTATGTTACTGTTCTAACTTATTGTACCCGAAAATAACAAAAAGGCCCCCAAAGCACTTAAAAAAATATGCAAGTTAACTGTATACTACTTACTATGTACTTCTACTTCAGAGGAAAACATTGTAATACTACATTTACCTGACCGAGAAATGTTAACGGTTACGTTGCAGATTCAGATTTGCAACGGATCAAATATAATGCATTATTATTCAGTATTCTATCCAGCATTAGAATTGAAAGCTCCACCTTGCAGGTCCTGTTCACGGAGCCAGCAGCCATAGAGTAATAGAGAAGTTTCTGTTGGTTGCAATCCGCAACCTCACTACTAGATGCCGCCAAATCCTACACACTGTACCTTTTTAAGTAAATGTAAGTACATTGTGCTGATAATACCTCACTTTCAGTCTTCACTGAAAGTTAAAATTTGAATGCAGGACTTTTACTGTGCTGTATTAATAGTCTTACTATAAATAGTTGTTTTGACTAGGCCTACTTCTTCTACCACTGCCAATACCAACATTCCCAGTTAGAGAGGGTGAAAAGTAAAGCTAGATAACGTTTGCCTCGGTAACCCCAAATCACTAAACCCACACCTGAAAAACACACCCAGGTCGCTGTTACTCGCGGCCATAAACATTGGTGAAATACACTTAAAGGAGGTCATTTCCAAATAGCCCTATTAGTCGCTTGCTTTGACATAATGACTGTGGTAATAACGTCGAGCATGGATTTAATTAGCGGAGGTGTTTTGCTGGCGCTAACGTTGGTGGTGTTATAAGTTAGTATCAAGTCTGACACCGGGGGAAATACAGTCTTACTTACGAAGGGGAAAAACACACCCACAGCTTACTCACGATCACACCGGTGATATACTGTACATTCTGGTTCAATCTGCTATCCTCTAGTGTTGACTCCAGGGAAATGAAGAAGAGTTTGGTCGTAAAGTGAACTGCAGAACCCTGAAGCCCCTCCCCCGCTGCTGCACAGAGCGCTGTGTGCTCGTTTATACAAAGTGTATTCATTTTGAACATGTCTAAATTGCACCAAATTTGACAAAGCACTCCATGGGGTCCCCGGCAATACACCCGCCAAGTGTGAAGTAGATCGGATGAACGGTTCTCAAGATATGCGAAGGACATACGCACACACACACAGACAGTCAGAGATTTTCTGGCCTTTATAGTTAGATTTTCTCTTCCAAACATGTTTGGCTAACCTGGAGGTTTGTTGAAAACCCGTCTGATGACTGACTGCTGAGTGTTTCTTGCTCCGTCAGACTTCCTTTTTAATGTCCACACTGTGTACCCAGATCTCAGCAATTCTCTCGGGGAGTATAATGTTTTTATTACCGGTAAGACTGATGGCCCAAATTACAAAAACAAGACCAAGGTTGTAATAAACAGGAATTATCCTGCAAGGTGCATTTAATGAAGCTTACCCTGCACATTATCTCAAAATGAGTCTGGTGTCCTCAGCAGGTTTAACGCCTTCACATACTCACTTGTTGCCCCAGGTCTGATGCTGTGAATAGTCATGGAGAACACTAGAGGCTGTTTTGGTGCTGAAGCTACAGCTGCAATAAGTAAATCACTCTAACGCTGTGCGGTTCCCTTCTTTGCTCCTATGGTATCCCATACTGTTGTACCCAGTTCATTTCAGTCCTGCTTCAACCACATGATTCAGCTCACTGTGTTACGCTAGAGTTGAATCGGTTGTGTTGGTGCAGGGTGAGATAACGGTGTACAGGCCTTTGCTGTATCACTGGACCAAGGACTGGGATCCACCATCCTAACGCATTGCTTATAGGTTCATTATAGGTTCATGAGCAGTTAATGGTTGAGTTAGTGTTTTCAAAAGGGGCATGTAGCAGCTCATTTAAGTCATCAAGGTAACATGTGGTTTGGTATCATGAATTCTCACTCATTAACAGCATATTTGGAATATTTGAATGTTAATGTAGAAACATGTTGTTGAAACAGTTGTGTGCTCTTGATTCATTAAACCAATGCAGTTCATCATCATGGCCTAAATACACGCTGCTAGTGGATAAAGCGCTCAGGCTCAAAACACCTGATGGACAATTTTCCATTAACGTCCATGATTGACAAATAAAAACTAAAATGATTAGATGTTTTTAAAGAAGTTTGAGAAGAGTTTGCATCAGGTATTTTCTGCCATTCATCAACAAATAAGATCTGAATACTATTAGTTCCAACCTTTTTTTTTTTTTTTTTCCTTATGACCCCTGACCCCACTTAGCTCCTCCACTTATTCCCTCACTGAGACTTGCACCCCCAGCTGGTCATGCCTAGATCCTCATATAACACCCTCCCCTCCAACCACCACACTCCCTCTACAAGCCCTGCGTTCTTTAGTCAGTCAGCTTGGACACATGCAGGTTATGGTGTTGATCCGGGCCAAATCTGGGCTGAATCTGGGCTAAACATAGGCCGAATCTGGGCTCGAACCGGGCCAGGTCTGAGCCGTAATAAACCCAGCTGCTCCAGACCCAGATTTATACCCCCCCGCTGGGCGCAAACAGTAACTGAAAAACCGTACCCCTCCCCTCCGTCAGAGCTCCCTCCTCTAGAAGAGACAGAAGGTCAATGGCTGGCTTGGGATGCCAAGGGGCGGGACTTCTTAAGTTTCATCAATGGTAAGGTGTCCTCCTTATCCGCTCCCCCTCATGATGATTGACTGCCCGTGAGGTGGAGGCTAACCAATAAGGAGCAGCGTATTTGATGAAGAGGAGGCGGGAAATCCACCACATACTGTACATCCTCAGCAAAAGTTTATCTGCAGTCCTTTTCCAGAATCCCATCTGACCGTGTAACCATTGTCTTTGTTGTTAAGATGAAAACTCACGATCATCTAACTGTAACCATGTTGAAATGAGACCAGTTCTGTTTACTGTTGTCTGACCAACAACTCCTCTTCGTTCTAACTATGTGGCGTCCAACGGTGAAAGGCTGTGATCAGATAGGAGGCGTCTTTCTTTTCTGAAACACAAAACTCAGCTGTGAGTTTTGTGTTTCTACGACTGTGTAACGTGAAAGAGATCGCTCGTAGTGATGAAACTACTCAGCAGTAGTCACAGGTATTTATTACACAGCTTTGTTGAATAACGGATTCTGATTGGTCAATCACAGCGTTCTACGGTATGTTATTTCTTTATAGCAGACCGTTGCTATGTATAACACACCGTTGCTATGTATAACACACCGTTGCTATGTATAACAGACCGTTGCTATGTATAACAGACCGTTGCTATGTATAACAGACTGTTGCTATGTAAAGCAGATCGTTGCTATGCAAGCAGACCGTTGCTATGTATAACAGACCGTTGCAATGTATAACAGACCGTTGCAATGTATAACAGACTGTTGCTATGTAAAGCAGATCGTTGCTATGCAAGCAGACAGTTGCTATGTATAACAGACCGTTGCTATGTATAACAGACCATTGCTATGTATAACAGACCGTTACTATGTATAGCAGACCGTTACTATGTATAACAGACCGTTGCAATGTATAACAGACCATTGCTATGTATAACAGACCGTTACTATGTATAGCAGACCGTTGCTATGTATAACAGACCGTTGCAATGTATAACAGACCATTGCTATGTATAACAGACCGTTACTATGTATAGAAGACCGTTGCTATGTATAACAGACCGTTACTATGTATAGAAGACCGTTGCTATGTATAACAGACCGTTACTATGTATAGCAGACCGTTGCTATGTATAACAGACCGTTGCAATGTATAACAGACCGTTGCTATGTAAAGCAGACCGTTGCTATGTATAGCAGATCGTTGCTATGTATAATAGACCGTTGCAATGTATAACAGACCGTTGCAATGTAAAGCAGACCGTTGCTATGTATAGCAGACCGTTGCTATGTATAACAGACCGTTGCTATGTAAAGCAGACCGTTGCTATGTAAAGCAGACCGTTGCTATGTATAACACACCGTTGCTATGTATAACATACCGTTGCTATGGGCGCAGTTCTGATGTCGGACTCTGGCGGACCGTTTATGTGTCAAATTATTGATTTCTTAAGTAAGTAGCCGTCACCCGTCTGGGTTTCTTTCACAACAATGACCGGCTCGCTGTACATTATTAGGGGTGGGCGATACCTTAAAATTAGTTTTTGATCCGATACCAAGTTATACAGGGCCAGAATTGCCAATATTGATTACGATACCTTCTATAATTAAAAGCTGTTTATGTACTTTCATGTTGCTTTCCACTGGTAATTACTTATCACATGCATGTTAAAAAAGCAGGACACTTTTTAAAGGCAAATAATTTATAATAATATATAATAATTTATTATTGTAAATTGAATGTGCAAACATCAAAAAATATATATATTTTTTAATAATAAACAAAGTACGAACAATTATTTGTTGAGAATAATTAATGTTGTCGAACTTTTTAAGCGCAAAAAAAAAAAAAAAAAAGCACAAACTACCCTCAACCATCACTTACAGCTGTGATATAGCTCCAAACATGCTCCCCTTTCTCCAGCCGTCATGTGTCTGTCAGAGTAGGTAGTCTGGGTGCGTGTTGCTGTGCGCGCACAACGCGTGCACAATGCTTATGTTGTTTGAATGCACACAACATCACAACAGCAGTGAGAGGGAAAACAGTTCAACAGATCATCATACAGACAGTTCTACTCTTTGATGAAATACAGATGGGTGTAGAAGAGAGAAACTGATCCCTTTTTTTGTATTGATTCTATTGACGCTAGAATCGATCTTCAAAACCAGACGAAGGTATCGGTAGTATCGATATTTTGAGATCGATCCGCCCACCCCTATTACGTTATCACATACTTATCGGCTCCAGCTCCAATCGGCAGTGATGGAAACATGAAATTCGGGTGGACGCGCACATTTTCATCGCTTTTCCAGTTCGATGCTATGTGACCATAGGCTTTATAAAATATTGATGTAGTCTCCGTGACGTCACCCAGAGGTTTCTGAAGAGCCGTTGTGAAGTTCAATGTGGGTTGGCAGTCACAGCCTAACTCACGGCTAATCGTAAAATGAGCAAAGAGGCGGCATAATGCGCTACTTTTGGTGGGAAAAAGGGGATTAGTGGGCATTAGCCACAATGACTGACTGACAGGTGTCTCAGCCGACCACACTGAAGGCTCCAACATAACGTCATGTAGTAGAGCATAGGGCCTCTACCGCTGCATATGCATTCACACCCGTTATCCTGATATTAAGCTGCACACAATAAGTTTGCAACAGCACTGTTTGCTGTCGAAGGGGGAACCCAGCGTCTCGTCCGGTGCTCCAGACCAGTTTGTTGTCGACAAAATCCGATGAAAAAAACAGAATGAAAGCCGTGTGCTCATATTAAACCCGTCCTATGTGATCATGGCCTGATGTCCTTCTGCCCTTTGTGCCCTGTTAATGTGCTACTACAACTCACATTGTACATAGCCTCCTTAATACTGTCACTTCTCCCAATGTGCCCCTCCCTTTACAACCAAATGAATGAATGAACTTGACATTCTGTGATATGCTTGTGTTTGTACCATGAGGTCTCCATAGAGATTAACTACATGTTAACATTTTAACTTGGTGATGTTTTGCTTATATTTGCTAATCTTTGTTTCTATATTACCACTACACACTATATGTTTTTAATCATATAAATAACACAGTTGTGTTGATCTTACTCACCAAAAACATAATAAAGTGTGTTTCTGCTGGGACGTTCCTCAGTGTGAACACACAGCCAGAGTATAGACCCCCAGCAGTTGACAGTTACTTACCCAGTAAATCTGGTTCATTTACCCAGAGTTCATTGCAGTTATTTAGCACCTGTGCGACAGGTCTAAGACTGTATAAGATTATTCTGATTACTACTACTAGGAGAAGTGTTCATGTGTAGTAATTTTGATATCTGTGTGTCTCTCCCTGTGTGTTTCAGTGGAGAATGGGGAACACTGTGATTTCACTGTGCTACGCAACATGCTGATCAGGTAAAACATACTGTCTCTCGGAATATACACACACACACACACACGCACGCACGCACGCACGCACGCACGCACACACACACACACACACACACCGAAAAAGCCCAGGATCAAAAAGTCCTTTTTCTCTCAGGAAGGTTCCTAACGGAGTGAAATGACCCGGAAGTATCTCAGTAGCAGCCATGATAAGAGCTGTTTGAATCCTCTAAATGCTGAGGAAAGGTGCTTCAATGCTTCCTTTATTATCTCCTTTAGCATAGGATACACTGGAGCATCCTTTACCAAAGGAAAGGAGAAAATGACATCCCACAATTCCTTGCGGCCGCAACTTTTAAAAGCGATGCAACATTCTACCTTTCATGAAAACAAACAACTTATCTTGCGTAATATTTCCATACAGTCATATACTAATTGGGATTCATGTTGATAAATAGGAGTGGACAGTGACTACTGCTTGGTTTCACTTTATTTCTATTTATTTATGTCGAACAAGTAACAAATAAGTAAAAAAACAAACAAGAATAACAAATCAAATGAGCAGTAAACATAGAGCAAACAAATAATCAACATAAATAAATATTACGTCCAAAAAGGAGAAGGAAGAAATATACATTTAATGGTTCTATTCCTTCACCATAACAATATTTATCATATCAACTTTGTGCTAGCCTGTAGGTTATTCCTTTTTTAATTTCAATTCAAACCTTGGTAATGAAGTAATTTTATTTTTCTGGGTTGTCCACATTAGGTCAGATAATCCCTAAGTGTTCCAGCAGCAGAAGGACATGTGGTATCTCTCTTTCACACATCGCCAGTGAAGCAGTTTGTCACTGAAGGACATATTTAATAATGCACGGGAGGGAAGCAGCGCCTTCTGTAGTCCATCTTCAGAACATTGTAGTTTCATCACCCTCGTCACTAACATCCGCCGCCGTTGCATCATAATTACGGAGTTTATAGTGAAAGTGCAGTCGGATTCTCTCAACGCCGCAGTTGTCTTTTCCTAAGTCCTTCTGAATTCTGCTTCTCATCTTTCCTTGACCTCATGATGTTTTCAACCGAGGTCAAGGAAAAATGGTTAGGAAAAGACATTAGGACGTAATTTTTTGACTTTTCGACCGCAGCCCCGGTCTGCTCTGATTGGCTTGCGAGAAGAAAATGGTGCAGCTTTGCAAAGGTAGTTCTCAAGCTGGGGGCGGTATATTCTAATGAGCTTCCATGTGACATAGGAAGGGGATCCGAATGGCTCGTTGAATCACATGTTTTCTGATTTAGGCAACCCACAAAAAAACTGACTGGGTTTCATAGTTTGTGGGTTGGTAGACACTCCAGATACCCAAATGTATGTACACAAGCACTGAGAAAGTGAGTTCTTCATGATATGTCCAACTTGATTTCTTACCCAGAGACACCACTAGAGGCTGACAAATGTCTTCTAATGCCCACTTTAGTTTACAGTTAATGCTTTGTATTGTCTCAGATATCTACTGTATGTAGCAATAGTCAAAGATTAATATACAGTATGTACAATTCCTTTGTAGCTTTAGCTTGTTCCTTTTATAAGCTGTATCTTTCTTCTGGATTCTCTCTCCTGTTCCGTTCCTCTTCTTTCCTCCCAATCCTCCCTCAGGCTTACTGCACCTGATTAGTTTTATTTTCTTTTTCCTCCCCTTCCATAGGACCCATATGCAGGATCTGAAGGACGTCACCAACAATGTCCACTATGAGAATTACCGCAGTAAGAAACTCGCTGCCGTCACCTGTAACGGAGTGGACAATTCCAAATCCAAGGGACAGCTCACTAAGTATGCCTCAGTTACTAAACTACTGCTTCCCCTCATTTTACAGAAAGAGAACACACTATTTTAAATGTGGAAAAAAAACCTACAATGGCAGCTCGTCACAGCTTCCCTTTAGTTTTTATTATTAAAGGTGAACAAACTAAACAATTAACCTCCTGCCTTCGCTGTGGTCAACAGGAGTCCCCTGGCGCAGATGGAGGAAGAGCGCAGGGAGCACGTGATGAAAATGAAGAAGATGGAGGCGGAGATGGAACAGGTCTTTGAAATGAAGGTTAAGGAGAAGAAGCAGAAGCTGAAGGACTCAGAGGCCGAGGTGGGTTTGAGGATATGTGTGTGTGAGATAGAGAGATGAAAAGTTGTGTTTTATAGAACTGATACAGACTTTTAAAAAAACCAACACCGGAGCTGTAAAGGATGTATATTGTGCCCCACACACACAACATGCACGTAGCACACACAGTGCAGCCACACAAGTGGACAAGGGACAAGATAACCAGATCAAAAACTAGTTCTTTAAGTAAATGAATGACTGATGGTGATGACATGTGCTATTGAAGGAAACATACAACTTAAGAGTGAGTCTATCTAATGTTTTGGGTTTTTTTTACCCTCAGCTGGAGCGACGCCACGAACAGATGAAAAGGAACTTGGAGGCGCAGTACAAAGAGCTGGAGGAGAAGAGACGAGTGTATGAGGACGAGAAGCACAACTGGGAGGCTCAGCAGAGAATCCTCGAGCAGCAGAAACTGGACGCCTCCAAGTCAGTAACACTCCCACTTCTCAACAGCTGACTAATATAGCTGTTTAACTGGCAACATTTGTTCAGTCTGCAGTATGTCTAGTCTACTGATACATATAACAAAATGTCCTTTGACAATATTGTTGGCATGATTCTTTTCTAAAATAAGACATTAGCTGTATATCGTTACCGCTGTGGCACATTTCATTTTAAGCACATTTTCTTACCCTTTCGCGACACAGAATTACATAACGTGCTACTTTCACTGACCACTAAAGGTTACCAGTACGAATAGCAACGAAATCTTTACAACTTCACCTCAATTGGCACAAAATATAATTTGAAATATAGGTAGTCACAGTTGACATAAACAGGATCACACACAACATGGATGTGCGAAACATTACAAAGTAATACTGTCTCTGATTCAGTCTTATGAAGGGCTCATTGCATGGGTGGAATATGGTCTCAAAAAAGTACAAAATGCAAGTCTCCCTCAAAGATAATCCAAGGCACACCGTAGTGTTTGAACAAAATTAAAATGCCTTTATTTTACATGGCAATAATTGTTTAAAATGACCGTTGCAATCGACATAGGTCTTCATCATTGTCATTTAATTCATTCTAATTGTTGTCTTATATGAAGTTATCAAATGATACTCTCCCTTTTGTTATTTTCTCACGGCTGTGTGAGTTCCACCAAATGGAATTCTGGGCCAAAAGAACGACACTATCTGCTTTTCAAATGAGAAAAGAAAAAAGATGCTTTTTATTTATTCTTTTGTGATTTGGGTGAGTCGACCGTTAAAGATGGCTGCAGCAGTACTCTCCCAATGTGCCTGTAAAGCCCAATAAACGAACAATCCATGCTACTGTGCAAGATCGTGAAGTAATGTTCTCACTTTTTCTCTTGTTTCTAACGCAGGACGATGGAAAAGAACAAGAAGAAAGGAAAAATCTTTTGAAGAGATACGACCTGTTTCTTCAGTTTTACACAAACTCAATTTTTTCTTCATCCCCTCTGAAGTTCACATGTACTGTGGCCCGCCGAACATACGCACACATAAACGGATATAACACTCAACGGCGCATTCCTGTTACGTTTAACATGCACCACGCGTGACATGGACGCCATTCTCACACACACACACACACACACACATACACACATGCAAACGCCCACAGCAGCCCACATGCTCGTCTCTCTGCAGGGTCTCTCTGTATCTGTTGAAACCTTTTCATTTTCATGGGGAATGCATGTTTTTGTGAAATTCTATTTTCCTATATTTCCTGACAAAGAGGAGAAGCTCGAGTTCCTCTGAGCGACAGTGCGGAGTTAACACATGGCAGGGACCATGCATAGCCATTTGTACACATGTAGTAGTTGTATGTTCTCTAGATATTCCATTAGATCTGCAGATAGACGTACTACCCCTCTCCTCGACGCTCTTTCTTTTATTGTTCTCAACAACTTAACACAAGTGTATACACGGTAAAACACTCGCATAAAGAGTGTGTTAAGAGAAGGGAGAGTGTATGTGAGTGAAGGTAACTGAATCAGGTGGCAGCTGAGTAGGGAGAAGTCAGATTGGGATTAAGGCCCGGTCACACCAGAAAGTGGACCAGCGAAATGATGATCGGTGAGTCTTTAAGGAATCACAGGAGCTTTTTGAACTTCTATTTTTTCAGCACTGGGCCGTTTACTCCCCCAGTTTACTCCCCCAGTTTACTCCCCTCAGTAGACAGTACAAATACGTCTTTTGAATAAATCACAATAGGTTTGCTAACGTATTGTGATTTATGTTTGTTGATTCCTTTCTCATAACTGTCTACAAACCACTCCTCTTCTTTGAAGCAGTTTTTTACTGCGACAGACAGCGCTCGAAGTGGGACGGTACTCGGTACCGGCACTTTCTTCATTTTACTCCTCGGCGTACCGTGACTTTTTCTTGCGTACCGGAACTTCTCACAAGCTCGCCGGTACTCTCCTCTGCCCTCTCCGTATCAGCTTCTGTGGGAGATTCATAATCATATGACGCAGCGCCAGCGTATTTGAGCCTCGTCTCATAAGCCCTGTGAACATAAAAACAATGTGGGGAGCGTCGCAAATATCATTAATGTAACAATTATTTAAGAGTTTTCTGAATCTGCTCTTTAGATTTATAGAATATGATTTTTACAGGGCAAACATTTCCAGAAGAGTTAAATGTTCAGACGAAGACTGTGATAAATAATAAAAAATAACTATTCAACTATAGTGAGTTTTGTCTTTAAACTTTTTTGGAGTTATCTAATAATAGTCCAAAATTATGTAAAATTGCATAGTTTTAAGTCAGAAACCTTCAAATTATCTTTTTTGATCCTTTTATTCGATGTATAAATTCAGAATGTGTCTCTGTATAATATTTGGGAGCATCTGCTCCTAAAACCTGAATGAATAGCTCACACAGCTCAGCTCTGCATGTGTACCTGCCTGTCTGACTGGCTGGTGGTGATTTCTAGGCATCCTAATATATATTATAGAGAGATACTACAATTAACACAGGAAAACTATCAACGCTCTGGGTAAATATACAAACCCACCACATCCACTACTTATTGGAGTATTACAGGGCCTATTGTAGGAGAGTAAAATAATATAGCAATAAAATCACAACTGGTAATGACGGACACAGTATAACATGATTAAAGAAATAATAATAAATTAATAGGAGCAAGAGATTGCTGATAGCGGCAGACACACAACATGTGAATAAGGGAAGTACCGACACTTATTTTTTTCCACTTCGAGCACTGTGGACAGAGGAGATTAAATGAAAGCGGATGGTGCAACGCAGCTAATAAGCTTCAACAGCTTCCTCTATCTCGGCCTCTCTGTTCACAGCTGGTCGACAGCACAAATTTGCCCTTTTATTGAAGTTCACCAAACTCAATGTGAAAAATCCGCCCTTGCAAACCAATTCACCGATGAAAATGTTGCTGTTTTTTTTTAATTGTTGGTGTGACCGGGCCTTCAGGCGGGACTTCCAGTGGTGTGTGTGTAATGAGCAGGTGTGTTTTATTAAATGCTGTGTTTGAGGTCGTAGATGCTGTCTGATCTGAATCAGACAAAAAGAAGGGAGAGAAGTAATTGTGTGTTAACAGCAGCCCAGAATATTGTCATTGCAGTGTGTGTGTTTCCTATTTAAATAGAAGACATTATGCAAAAAGCCTCATTTACAGGTGATTTACAGTGATTACAAAGATGTTTTATATCGTGATGTAAGTGATGGATGTCGTCATAGATCTGAAGCAGCTTTTTGTGATATTTTCCCTTTGTGTGTAAAACCACCAGAGGGTCAATTCATCAAAAACCTGATATATTCCTTTAATCTTCCTTTTTTTATCCTGGACTCCCCAGAAGGATAACTGTTTGGATAAGTTTGCCAATTCAGCCACAGCTTTGTCTCTTGACTTCACTTTTGAATATTCTACATAACTGCATCCTCACACAGCGAAACATTACCCCTCTGCTGTTCTCTAAAAACCCAATCTGGAGTCAATTCAGAGTCAGAAAGCCGCGTGCTGCGACACATTTTAATATACCTTTCCAAGAGTTCCCATGTTTTATTTTCATATGGTGATGACAATTACGATATTAATAATCCTATATGTCAGGTTGAAGAACGACTCTTTAAATCCCTTCTAGTTTTTCTTCAGTGACTCATAGAGTAATCTGTTGTTTTAGTAGAGTTTTTCAGATCGCCTGCAGTCTTCAAAGCAAAAATGCTAAATGGACGAACCTTACACCTGCAGCACATAAAATATTACCTGTATGGATTTTTGTTGATGATGGAAATGCTTATATTGTGTACATACTGGAGGCTGACAGTGGCCTTTTTTTTCCTTTTGTTTATTTGTTTTTTCACAATATTATATTCCAGGAATAACAACAGAACTTGTACTCAGAACAGAATCTATTATGTAAAACTTGTCTTAAGAATACATGCATTTATTCATGCACACACACACACACATATAAACTGTATACATCTACGTCAATGAGTACACATTCTCAGGACTACTCTGTAATGCTATATTTTCTCTTTAAGTGCAGTGAAAAAAAGCAATTATTTCATCCTACAAGTTAAAAAAAAGAAGGTACATTTTTCTTTGAAACGCTTGTGAACCACTCGCCCTTCCAATAACACCAAGTTAAGATAGGCAATTTTTTGTAATATTTCCTTTTTTTATATGTACACTGTTTACTGATATTCTTCTTTGTTCTGTCTCTAACTGTAAAGGTTAATAATAAAGTTGACATGGTTATGCTTTAACTCCCAACGGGTGCACGTATTCTTTTTAACACACATTTAATATGAACTCAGGACCAGTGAAGGGGTCTAACAGTGAGTGACCTTCAGAGATTTCTACATATATCATTCAGTTTTGCTGTTTCACACAGATTCCAGGTTGATTTAGTAAAAACATTTGGCAGCCGTCTTCAGGATGAGTCCAGCTCCATCAGAGCTGTCGGGACATTTTTATCATAACTAAGGTTGTCGCAGCGACATCAGCAGTGAAAGACAGCTGGTCATCCAGTGTCACACCCAGGTTCCTTGCACTCCCGAATCGGGGAAACCACAGAGTTCTCAATTATGACAGAGAGAGGTCAAGGAACGGGAGATGCTTTGCCTGGAAGGAAGAGCAGCTCAGTCTTGTCATGGTTTAGCTTCAGGTTGTGTGTAGACTGAGAGACGTCAACCCAGGTGACAGATTGGGTCTCTGCTTGTCTCGTATGGCTAACAAGCAATTTAGTGTCATACAGACTTTAAAGGTCCCATATTATGCTCATTTTCAGGTTCATACTTGTATTTTATGTTCCTACTAGAACATGTTTACATGCTGTAATGTTAAAAAAACGTTATTTTTCTCATATAGTCTGCCTGAATATACCTGTATTTACCCTCTGTCTGAAACGCTCCATTTTAGTGCATTTCAACGGAATTGCGCTGCTAGGCAACAGCTTGGGTCCATGTTTACTTCCTGTCAGCTGATGTCGTTCACATCAAACTGCAGCGGGAAATAAACTGGGACACATTTAGAATGCTTGCCTTTAAAACTGTGAAATGGTCTTAATGTTGTAGATTTGTGACATCACAAATGGACAAAAATCCTGACAGCTTGTTTCAAAAGACACAGTTTCTGAATACGGACTGTGGGTATTTCTCCATGGATTGAGCGTTTTGATACTTTCATTGTGTTTATACAGCACTTAAACCTACTTTATGGTATAAAAGACATGGAAATCTCACTTTTACAATATGGGACCTTTAAATCTTAAGATTCACAGACTAGAAGCAGATTTACACTAGACTCCAGTGGGAATTACGCTGATTAAAAGAGATGAGGTGGACATTTTCCTTAAATGTTGGAAAACTGTTTTAAACATTTTCGCTGCATTTAGTTGACTTAAACTCACTCTTTTTCTGGATCTGTTCCCAGACTGTTAGAGTTGATCAGTGGATATGGGGTGTGGCATCGCCGATATTTTGTTCTGGTGGAATGCAGCATGCACTACTGGAACCACCCCGATGACAGAGAAACTAAGGTATGGATAGACCAACAGGCTGAGTCTCCAAGTTACTTTCATTCTGTTTTCTGTTTTAACCTCCCAGGTAACAGAGGGCAGCATTTCTCTGTCCAGCTCACCCAGTCGCTGTGTCAAGCCTGTAGAAGAGGGACTCGTGTGCTCGACCTTTCACCTTTGAGCTGGTTAGCAACATCCCACAGCAGCAGGACGCCAGCCAGGACGCCTTGGCCAAGTAAGATCAAATAGAAACGAAACACCTTGAGAAATGAGATCTGTGGGAGTTAGTGAAGTGTAATTTCGTTCAGTTATAATTGAGAGCTTCAAAACAGATCTCAGGATTTATTTTTATGTGCATGGATTCATCTGTGAATCCCAGACCGCCCGTCTGTAAAGGCACTTTTGTTTACATGAAGCATGTTGCTTTTCTGGCTGCAGCCAGCTAGTGATGTCACAGAGGGTGTTTTACTTTTGACAGTTGATAGGAAACACCTTCTGTGACATCAGTGATCGGGCTGTGTCGAGAAATGTACAGGGAATCTATGGCAAGCCGTTTTAACATTTAATATCTAGACAGGATGTTTATTAGAGATATCTGCAATGTCGTTTTGCCTAGTCAAGACTCTAATTCAAGATATCCCTAATTCTATTCTGACTAGGCAAAACTCTAATTTTAGATATCCGTAATTACATTTTGACTAGTACGATTCAAACTACTTTTGCCGTTCATGTGTATGGGGTTTCTCATTACAGATATCCACAATTCACATTGTGGATTATTGTGGACATTGTGAATAAGAGTCACATTGTGGACAATTCACATTGTGGATATCCGTAATTGAACTTTAGCAATCCAGGCAGGGGGTTTGCCTGCTAGTGCTGTTACAAAAGGCTAATATGTCAAATTTTGAATGACTCATCAACATTAGATTATATCACTTTGATATTTCCATTTTCTTTCCAATGGAAAACATGTTGAAATCAGTGCACAATGCACAGCAGATTTAATGGGTTTACATACTTCCCATTTCTTAATGTCTTACCACACTCTTCTCCTATATTGACATTCACACACACACACATACAAAGGAATGTAAAAGTGTGGCCGGTGGAACCATAGATGTGCTTTACATACGGAGCATGGGAGAGTCTGGCAGGAAGGCAGCTCAGGTCAGGAATGTCATACAGGAAGTGGTCTAGAATTAGACTTCCTGTTCATCCCATAGCTCCTCTGGGTGGAGGCACTGCTGGGTGTTATGGAGCTCAAGGTGATTACAACAACAGGGGGAGGGAGAGGGGGCGAGACATACAGCTGTGTTGAATCGGCCAACAGTGACTGTTACGACATTCGTATACTCTGGGTGCCGGGCGGCGGTACGGAGCAGTGCATTTCTAATGGGTTTGTCACCTTTCACAGCATTGGCCAATTTTTATGCCAGTAATTTAAGTTCAGTGCGTAAGGTTCAAATGGAAGCTTGTAAACATGATAATTCATGATACAGATCTGTCCATTCAACATGTGAACATTTTACTCAATCAGACCAGTTTCTTGGGGATTAGATTTTGTTACATCTTTGTATGCACATTTGAAAATGCAGGTGTTATGGTGGTGCTATGGAGGAGAGGTCAGCAGGTCACCATTGTCTGGGGACCAGGAACATCCACAGTGAATTTTCTATCAATGTGACCCACGGATCACGTGTTGAATGGTCAATGGACAGCCAATCCAAAGGTTCAAAAGTTATATTGGTGTCAATTGTCTGGATGCTGGACTCGATCTTTTACTCTGATTTCATCCTGCAGGATGGCTGTACGTACAAATAAATATATCCTTTATTTAACCAGGTAAAAAACTCATTGAGATTAAAATCTCTTTTCCAAGAGTGACCTGGCCAAAAGGGCAGCACAGACATTGTTACAACAATAAAAACAAGCAATACAAGCAGACAGAATACAACAGTCACACACCACAAGTGAACGAGCATGACATCCAAAATTTGCTATAACACACAAACAGGTCAATCTCAAAACAATTCAGTGAGAAATTCAAGAGCAATCACATCGACCTATATATAGTGCCACTTTGTCGATCCTTTAAAATGGACTTAAATTCCCCCGTACAGTAGTAACCAGCTCTGACAGTTTCAGGTCCTTCTGTACATTATTCCAGGAAGAAGGACTAGCATATTTAGAAGCTTTTTTTAGCCTATCTCCGTTCTAACCTTTGGGACCAACATCTGTAGAACAGGCCATATTGATTGCGGTTTGTACACATGTATGCACACAGATACGAAGGAACCAGTCCAAGGAGCGATTTATATATAAGAGCCGACCAATGGGAAAGTCTGCGGACATAGGGAGATGTTCATTTAGCAGCAGCATACAGGGTACAGTGCTGAACCAGATTTCCACAGCCAGTAATGCAATGTAAAGCACAATGGTAACCAGTATCCAGCTTCTTTAGGCACTGGTCAGGTGCATTCATATAGAGCAGATCACCGTAATCCAATAAAGATAAAAAAAAGTTGCTGAGATCAAATCAGCTAGCTAGTCAGCAAATCAGATTGTTAGATCTACGGCAGAGGGAGTAACTGAGCAGCCAGAAACACGGGGGGGGGGGGGGTTGACTCCCGACTGCAGTGAGACCAGACTGGAGAACCTCAGGTCAGTGGCCTTGTTGTCCTTAGCAATGTGGTCCCACCCTGACAGGAATACATTCTGCACAACATCCTGGTGTGTCAACCTCTGCTCTATTCCTTACATGGCTCTGGAGGAAACTGTTCCTGTGTGGTAAAGATACATGAGATGATACTGAGGTGGATGGCCTTGTTACTGTGAATAACAAAGGCACCTTGACAGAAGGAAGGTTAGACAGATACAATACCAGTGTCGACATTTTGGCTTGTCTTGTTTTGCATCCTGTAGTCTAATGCTGTTACACAGTGAAGAGAATAAGGGACTGTATACAAATATGAATCCCAGATTCATATTTTATTTAAGCCTTTCCATGTGACATGTATTATATAAACCTTGCGTTCCACCTTTTGTTTAAAGCATCTACGATAAATACTTTGTAACAAAAATAGGTCAAATGAGATGTGACAAATACATCACCCAGGTCTGCTGTTCCCCTCAGCTCTATGGAGCACTTTAGTATCTTTCAGCTCATTGTTTTGGTTGTATGGCCTGAAACGTAACTGTTGCGACTCATTCTCTCTGCTCTCATAGCGTCGTTTCCAGCAGCAGCACCACATGGTGGAGCTCTTAGCGGCTAAAGAGCCAGATATTTGTCTGTGGAGTTGATGGAGACCAAAACAAAGATGGTGGCCAACAACACGACTTCAATTAGATGCTATTGCTGCTCCCTATCTGCTGTATGTGTTTGGTGGAAATTCACTATATCAACTTATAAGGTGATAATATGTCTGTGTTGTGGGGTCCAAAGAAAATATTAAAGCAGCAGTGGGTAGAAATGGAGCAAATATGATTAAAAGTTATTTTTATAAAACGGTCACTATATCCTGACAGTAGTGCATGAGACAGGTAATCTGAATCATGTTCCTCTGTGTCGTCCGGTGCTTCTAATGGCATCTGCAGGATATCACAGACCGGAGGAAAACAAGCAGTCAGAGCTGATCTGGAGTCTGCCGTCCAACTGCTGTATATGAGAGCCGGCTGTCAATCACTTGCAAACTCCGACCAAACGGTCAAACTAGGCAGCGCTGATCAAATATGAATCAATATTCTGTTACTGTAATGCCTATTTCTCTCCTCAGATGTTTTCAGAAACATCTTGTAGTTTACTGTTTAGCTGTAAAATGAGAAAGTTTGTGACCCGGCAGCCATGTTGAGATCTGTTGACAAAATACCAAGCACCGCCCACCAGCCAATAGGAACGCTCTCTCTCTCTGAAATGACCTGTGATTGGTCAAAGTCTCCCGTCACTAGGCTAGATTTTTTAAAGCCTGAAAACAGAGCCATGAGGAGGTGAAATCTAGTTTTCTCTCAGATACTTGAATTACAATATGCCGAGTGTAAGTTTTGCCCAATGATGCCAAAAAACTGTGGGAGGGTCTTGCTTGTTAAGAAAGTAAAACATAACCAATATAAGTTCCGTACAGTCCCTAGACGCTCAACCTATCAGTCACATCCTACGCAAGCTTTCTCAGAGCCAGTTCTTTCACTATTGTCCCTTATTCCGATTAAATTTGTTATTCAAAGATAGCACCCACGCACACATTTTAGAATTGCATGAGGAAATCTGAAGTGCAGCACTGAAAGATGATGTTCCCCTTCAGATAGCCTGTTTGTGCTGGCTCCAGCCACGGGGCCACTTGGCACCCGTCTTGCTGTGTTTTTGAAGAGGTCCGGAAAGCTGGAAGGCGTAAACAGGGCGGCCGGTTCGGAGAACTTTATAAACAAACTTCCCTCAGTAGCTGGTGCAGGTCAAACAGCTGCAGGGGATCAGAGAGGGTCAATGACACTGACTCTGTTTTTGGTTTCAGTGGAAAAATTCGACACATTTAGCTCAGCATGAACAATAGAGCCACAAAGTTTACCTACCTGTTGTTAAAGTGCCTTCCAATGATGAGTAATAGTCGTGGACTCCATTAGTTCTTGGCTCCTTTGTGTTCCCTATACTTTCACGGTGGGTTGTAGGCTAATGACTTATACATTATACATTGTTTCTTCCTGTACACTGTGTGTTTGATTGGTTTCCCTTTACGAGTCAAGACAGAAAACTCCCAAGAGGTTTTGTGGAACACCATGTCCACTTACTCCCCCCCCCCCCCACCCACCCCTCACCCTTCTGCCACCATCTGGATTGTTTTCCTCTAGTCTCTCTCTCATATGCTGCTTTTAATGTGGGACAAAATATCATAATCACTTGAAAATGTAAACTATTTTAATTTAATGCTTATGTGTTTAAGCTATTTCGATGCTACAGTATTGAGACACCACGTGTAGACACATGGTAACATGTAAAACGTGATGTTTTGACACTTTGGTTTTTGTACAAATCATACAAACCAGATATAACATGTTAAATGGCGAGCTGATGCTAGGCAGAGTCAGACTAGTTATTTCCCTTGGTTCTCATTCTTTGTGCTAACTGGCTGCTAGCAGTAGCCTATAACTTCATATTTATCATACGGTATCGATCTTCTCATCTAACTCTCTGCAATAAAAGCGGAAAAGCAAGTATTTCCCAAAATGTCACACTATTCAATATGTAG
This sequence comes from Sebastes fasciatus, assembly GCF_043250625.1. Lineage (NCBI taxonomy): Eukaryota > Metazoa > Chordata > Actinopteri > Perciformes > Sebastidae > Sebastes > Sebastes fasciatus. The sequence goes on from NC_133798.1 coordinate 6,332,671, forward strand.
TATATAATCCAAAAAATCGACATCGTTAAGCGTGCAGTTCAGTCTTGATTTTTGAATTGTAGTTTTTGACAAAACAATCCCAACTCAAGGTCCACTTACTAGCTCTCTCCAGAGCTTTAAACCGCATCACATGGCCTTCATGAGTGGTATGAGTTTGCTCAGTTGTCATGGAGATGGCTCTGTTGAGTTGCAAGCTCAGTAGCAGTTAATATTTCATAACAATCTTTATCACCTGATGAAGACAATGTGGCTGAAAAAGCTTTGAAATCAGAAAACTCTAATAGTATTTACCATCTTCTCTACAGGATCCTGAATACAGCACATCTCCCCATAGCCTCCCAATCCCTGCCCCTTTCTCCTCTCAACCTCCCCCCCCCCACCTCCAGCATTATTCTCTTCCCTCTCCTCCCCCACAGCTCCCTCCCTTTCCTGCCCTCCTCTCAGCAGAGGATGTGTCTGGGAGAGAGAGAGAGTGTGTGTGAGGGAGAAGAGGAAAGCCGTCAGTAGAATGGATATGTGCCCTCTCTCCTCCACACGTTCTCCTCCTTCTTCTTCTCTGTCTTACATGTGTCTTTCTTCACCCTCCTCTGCCAGCGTTGCACCCTGGGTTCCCTCAGTGCCGGCCCTCGGGGGAAAAGGAGACTCGTCGGGTGGACTGGAAGCTGAAAACTGAACTTCGATGTCTGCAGGGGATCAGAAGAATGGTGGGGACAAACCAGAAGGTAACTGGATGCACAGACACACACTGTTTGCCTGTTGACAACACTGCTAAAAAGCCAACACCCACTTCTTCTAAAACCTCTCAATAGCTAGAGACTAAACAAAGCTGTGCTCGGCTCCAGTGTTGCATGTCTATGAGATAAATGAATGAACTCTCAGGATTAGGTTTTGGAGTGATGCACTGATTTGTGGGCCAGCCCTGGAACATTTGCCAGTCAGTGTCACCCAGCCTTAGTGTGATGAAGGTTCCTCCCTGAACACAGCAAGCTGTGATCGGACCATATAGTCTTGAGTTTACATTCAGGAGCTACCAACACCACACATTCATCAGAGTCTGAAGACGTTTATGTCCTCTGATGGTCCAAAAGTTTATAAAACAGTTATCACCACAATGTCCATTTAGTAGTTGTTCTGGAGCTGTCAATCATCTTGTAGTGTACTGTTTATCTGTAAAATGAGAAAGTTTGTGCAGCCATGTTGAGATCTGTTGAGGAAATACCAAGCACCGCCCACCAGCCGGGGCACAGCCAATAGGAACGCTCTCTCTCTCTGAAATGACCTGTGATTGGTCAAAGTCTCCCGTCACGGGCTAGATTTTCTAAAGCCTGTAAACAGAGTCATGAGGAGGTGCAGAAGTCTAGTTATCTCTCAAAACACTTGAATTACAATATGCTGAGAGGTTATTATGGAATTTTTGCCCAATGATGCCAAAAACATTCTGCCTCCCCCCACTTTAATGTCCATTTTTTATGTACACTTGAAGGACTTGCTTTGAAAACAAATATTCCATGACCACTGGGTTTGGAAATCATGCTATTTTCTGGAAAAGCTCCACAACAGCTACTAAGATTTTCTGCTGGTTTTGAGGTCAAGAATGAAGTTTGAATGTCAAAGCCATTTCAAATACTTTTCTACCCTGACAAGAATGAAGATGAGTACATGTTCTTTTATTTATTTTTTCATGTTTTTAATGAAAATAGCCAAATTTAAAGGGACAGTCTAACATTTTAGTATTGCACTTCCAGGAAGTTGGGGAATTTTGGAGAGACAGATGAACAGAAGAATGGTCAAAAATCAGTGCAGCAGAAGTCAAGATATCCTGCCTTTTAGACTAGTGTAGGTCAAACTCCCAAAAACGTGAATCCTACACTTTCCATAATGTAACTCAATAGCATCTTTTGTGTTCCTGTGACTAGTAAATTGACATTAACATGTAAAATCAGAGGAGTGCCCCTTTAAAGACACTGAGTATCTGCATAAAAAACTGGATAGCATTTTATGCTTAGGCCTATCGGGAGTAGGTCGGCCATGAGACCAGCTGTAATTCTCCACCATGTGCCATGATGAGCAGAGAGTCTGCTGGTTTCCATACCAACCTGCCATTACCTCAGCATTATTGTGCGATGATCAGTGAGTAACTGCGGTATTGTCCTCTGTGCACTTGTGTTTTTGACTGTGCTGTTGCAGCATACATGACTCATCACTTTCCTGGATGTGAGCTCTATGGTTTATTGTTTTGCAGAGTTGCTGATTATGACCTTTCAGCACTCAGATTTTGTGTTGGTATTAGATAGCAGTGTCCCATGACCTCCTCTGAGACAGAGACAGTCCTGTTGGTGTATTTGAGGCATCCAAACATCGACACACAAACACACAGAGTCATGAATGGCTATACTTCCCAGGACCAAAAACCTCAACTTTTAGTGATGCATGGTTAATCTATAATTTTTGCTATCTTAACACAACTAAGCTTTCCCAGAACGACTGCTCAATGGTGATGACCTAGCACAGCACATTACTCTCTGCTGAGTCACTAACCAGTACATTATTCAATTAAGACCAGTTAGGATGTGTAAATCAAATGGAAGTATTATGACCTGACTCTGATGGCTACACGGCTGCCTGTCTAGCTGACTAACTGATGAGAAATGATATCCTGCTTACTAGGGGTGGGAAGAAAAATCGATTCACCTATGTATCGCGATTTTTTGTATGATTCTGAAATTGATTTTTTAATGCCAGAATCGATATATATGCTTAATTTGTTGTTGTAGTCTGAGTAACATGGCATCATATCTGTTCCGTATCCGTCAACCAAAACAAACCGCAGCTGGCCGCAATGAGGTAGTAGAAAACAGCAGAGGATCCATCGGGATACGACCTGCACCCTCACATGTTAAATCCAGCATGGTAAACACTACACATCCAGTAAAGTATGGAAACACTTTGGGTTTCACACATTGACAGGAAAAGCAGAGCTAGACATCACGGCTAAAGCTGCATGCTAACTCTGTCACGGACAGGAAACGTTATCATATCGCGTGCGGTCAAGCCGGCCATCACTCTCATCTCTGTGGTCAAATGGGCCGACGCTACAACTGTAGAGCACCCATATACTGACATTTATGTTAAATGCATTCAAACGGCCCCGATGGAGCTGACCATGGATGTATAAAGAGAACGGAGCTGACGGGAGAGCTAGAGACCACCTTGGAGAAGTTAGAGGAAGTATACACGAGGGACTACGTCCGGTTTTCAAAATAAGGTGTTAACAAAGGGAACTGTATATACAAAATACATATATGGAAATCAGATTGATTGGATTATATTCATCAGAAGTATAAAACATTACATGCCCCTTATAAATTAAAAAGAAAATACCACTAATCTGTGAGGGAAATGTCTTTATTCTTTGATTTTTGGGTTGCTGGAAAAATTTTAATCAATGATTCCTGACAATGACTGATACATTTTAACTCCAGGACATCTCTGATTACATACATGCAGAAAATCAAACATTTTTAATGTATTAATTTAGATATTTTCCGAAGTAAAAGTCCCTAGAAGTGTATGATTTAACTTTTTCCCATGGTCTAGTGTTAAATTTTTCTTTTTTAAATCTCAATAAATCGTAATGTAGAATCGCAATACTTAAAAATCGCTATACATATTGAATGGGCTCCCAAGTATCGTGATAGTATCGAATCGGGAGATAAGTGTATCGTCCCAGCTCCACTGCTCATGACTTGCCAATTGACAACACAGCCTCAGTTCTCTCTGCTATAAAAAGATCCTCTCCTTTAGGGTGCAGAGAAATGTTTAACTCAGACTGCACAGCATATCCAATTCCCTACACATCAATACTGCTGCTGCTCAGCATGCTCACCACTATCTCTTTTTTATGGTTGGTAGCTCAACAGTGAACGGTGAAAGCGTGGGAGAGCTGGGAGGACATTGGGGGACAATATTGAGAGCTATAACAAAATCAGGGTTTCCTTTTCTTGAGCTGGTAAATGGGAAACACATTAAATAATGCAATACATAATTGCTATTGACAGAGAACTTCCCAGCTGGGAACAAACCATATCACACCACACTGAATTTTATTTCTCCAAACATTTATTGGATGCAGAGCTGCTGTGGAGACAGAAATAATGACACTGGTGAGTAAGTTAGACCTCATTTGGCAGATAATTGGGCCAATTCAAGCTTTTCTGTCATTGGAAAGGACGTGGCCCGGTTGCAAAAGTCTCAGTTTCCTCTTCTTCTGCTTATACAGTTTGAGATTTTTATAAAAGTACTCATCCACTTGGGACCACGGCTGCCCAATTTTGATCAAATATGGTTTCCTTCAGAAAATTGTTAGCTGAGGTGGTAAGCCACCCAGATCCTGAAGTATCTGGTCTCATGATCAATTTAGTTAATAGATGACACCATAACCTATAGTCACACACACCATAAATATATAGCATTTACAGCGTGAAATATCCCGTATGCTCTTTCCCACTGGCGTATTGTTTTATTTCATAAAAAGTGTATGCATTTTTTATGCCGTTAGTCAGGTGGGCTTTGTTTCCTCCGCAATAAAGCACTGCTGGATTGCAAGAACCAAGAGTAGCTTGTGTATCATAGTGTGAAGGGATCACTAGTTGATTATCAGACGGAACATTGTTGCAGAGGGTTGTATATTTGTTGTTCTCGGTGGGATCAGGCTGTTCAGTCTACACAAGTCTGACCAAGCAAGCCCCCAGAAAGAACGCCAGGATTTGATGCAAATTTTCGTAGTGGCCAAACGGCAGTACTACAACTTCCTTGTCCGTCACGTGATGCCATTGGGCCCAAAAAGACTTTTTCCCATAGACTTACATTGGGAAAGAGACGTCGGTAACTCAGCTGATAATTTATATTGAGGTAAATCAACTTCCCATTACGAACACTTGAATAGTCCTTATTTAAATCATTAGGTCCTAAAAGTTGTAAAATGCACTAATAGATGAATACAGAGTTATTCTCCTTCCTCCATTCATGTAGATGAGACCCAGACCTACGCTGGAGCGAGGGCTGGGAGGCGGAGTTAAAGGAAACGCTACTGCGCCTGCTCTATGGGCCCAATGGATGCAGAAGATCGGATGATCCATGTACTTTATCACTCGGCAGTCGAGCCATTTTGGCTTCATGCGCCACTGAGCAACTCTCATAGAAACGAACGGGAGCTCGCCTCTAACGCTGTATCCAGTTCTCTTAATACATTCATTGTAGAGACCTTGGGCAGAACCAGGCTCTGAGTGGGAGGCCATCTGCCTCTGTGCAGTCTGTAACATCAAATATTTGAGGGCCCCTGGGTGGTGCAGTTGCATATATTTTTAAACATAAATGTTATTCTTCCCTCACATTTGGTCTATTTTTCTGTCAGACACGGTGCCAGTGGCTAAGGTATGGCCAGAGGTGGAGAGGGCGGACTCTTTGGCCCGCGGCGCGGCCCTGAAGTGGGCGTCAGGTGTTTTCTGTCGGCCTGAGCATCTGGAGCGACTGAGCCAGTACAGGAAGAGAGAGAGTCAGAGGACTGCCTCCATACACACCAGACTCAAGGTGACATCACAGACACACATGAACACATTCACAATATGATACAATGTGACCTCGGTTTATTAAATCATAAATGGTTGCAGCTGTGCGCTTTAGAGGAAATTGTTGCCATTAGTCACCAGTGGGGATCAATAGTAAGCACTGTGCTGCTGCATGTTACTGCTGCTCTCCTTCCAGTCCATGGTCCAGTCATACCTGGAGGGGGTCGGCTGGGGTCTGGAGCAGCTCCGGGAGGCCAGGGCCGAGCTGAAGGAGGTGTCACACGTTTTGAAGAAAGCAGGACTGGAATCAGATGGAAACGCAGAGGGAGTGAAGTCTCTGGAGAGGCTGAGAGAAGTGTCTGTCAGCCACTGTCAGCTCCTCGCTGCTGTCAGCAACCTGCCACGACTTTACTCTGGTGAGATGCCGTACAAAGTCATTCATTCAATCATGATGAATTCAGTGAATGATTATAACATAGAGCACCCTACTGTGATCATACTCTCTAGCAGCTAGAGGTTATTGCATAAGTTGTTGACAGTTTGAGGAATTAAAGTTCTCCCTCCCTCCTCCCCTTCCTTGCCCTGTGCAGTGCGTAGCATGGTGTTGGAGACTGAGCGTCTAGTGGAGTCCCGGCGACTTCTGGAGGCCCACGCCCGGCTGATGGATCTGGAGCGCTGGCAGGACGACATCCTCTGGCAGCTCCACGGGGCTGCTGGGATGGCAGGAAGTGCACTCAGCACAGAAGACCAGGAACTAGTGGCGAAATATTTCTCTGGTGTCGGGCAGCTGGTGGACGCCCTGGGTAAGGAGATCCTATAGACACAGGGGTAGACAAAGACTCAGTGTTGATTCTCAGTCATTTTTTGTTCTGACCAAAACATCTCTAAAGTTTCAGGTATTGAAAACTATCAAACACTTAAAGCTGACACTGAATGTTTGTTCAGTTTTGTTTTCTTAGTTTTTGGTTTAGACATTCCCTTATTTAAATCTGAATTTTACTCATTATAGACTGTAATTCATTACGGCAATTCATTGGGCAAAAATTCCATAATAACCTTTCAGCATATTGTAATTTACGGAGCCCCCCTAGACCACTAGGAGAACATTTTATGAACTCTTTCCCTCAAGTTAGTAAGCCGTTCCCTCAAGTTAGTAAGTCGTTCACTCAAGTTAGTAAGCCGTTCCCTCAAGTTAGTAAGTCGTTCACTCAAGTTAGTAAGCCGTTCCCTCAAGTTAGTAAGTCGTTCCCTCAAGTTAGTAAGTCGTTCCCTAAAGTTAGTAAGTCGTTCCCTCAAGTAAGTAAGTCATTCCCTCCAGTTAGTAACTACTACTACTACTAGTACTTCCCTCCAGTTAGAACAAATTACTTCATAGTGCACTTCCTCCAGTCATTCCTGACAGTGAAGTCATTGACTTCAGTAAAGTTGGAAAGATATTGACAGATTCAAACTTCCTGGATCAATAACTCATAACAGAAACTTTGTTAACCACATCTTAATCACAACCAGTCGTCCTCCGAGCTGGACACATAACATCGGTCTCTATGTGCAGCCGGCTGTGAGACGAGTGGTCAGGGACCGTCTACAAAGTGCAACGCCGAAAAGGGATGCTATAAAATATTCAATAACTTCACTGTTATACAGTGTGGTATCATCAAAATTACTTCACACATCAATGATCTCCTCATGGTTGTACTACAACATTTAGTTTGGAAAAATATGATTTAGCATAATTTTGGTGAATTCTTAATGGGAAAAATATTCAATAACTTCATTATTATGCAGTGTAGTACCACCAAAATCACTTCACACACCAATGACCTCTTTCTGATTATACTTATTAAACTAATTAAGACATTTTGGTGGCACTACACTTTATAAAAGCACATAGTTTCTCCATTCTCAACATCCACACTGTCTCTGCAGGTAAGGAGCTGTGGGCGGTGGTGAGCAGTGCTCTGGCTCTGGCCCGACAAAACCCCACACCATTTGTATCAGCGGTGAGGATAGTGGAGCGGGAGGAGGCCCTGGACCAAGCTTTACTGGAGGAGAGGGGGGGGACCAGAGGCAGCAGGCCCCTGCCCCCAGGACGACCTCGCTGCTGGAGAGCATGCTTCTTCCAGGTCAGCACCTGCTGACACAAACAAAACACTTTTTTTTTACCAAGTTTCTCCTTTTTAAATTTGTAATTGTATGTTACAGTCTGTCCTTTCTCACATTACCTTCCTTTCAGGTACTAGAAGAGGCGGTTTCAGCACGCTTTCGCAGTGTTTCCTACCTGCACACGCGTGGTCCGGGTCTAGCAGGCCACCTCTCTGCTCTCCAGCACGGTATCATGGCTGACCTGGCCACTGTACGCCACCTGTTGGAGCACTGCGTCCCGCCGCACTACCGGCTAACGGGAGCCTACCTGAGGGCCAGCCACCGCTGTTTACATGCTCACCTGGCACAGGTCAGTGATGTGAAAGAAATGAACCAATTTTGTAGATTTATCATAATATGGAATCAACTATTTTCAAACTGGTGACAACCTCATTATACACGTGTAAGTGATGCTTGTGGCCTAGGTTAGCAGCTGGGACCTGGAGAGTGGCGAAATCTTCGCTGTGCTCAACTGGGTGTTACACAACTACAACAGGTGAGGTTCACCACCTGCTCAGATTCTGTATTTTATTCTTTGTCTTTCTGTCTGTGGGGTTCTTTGTGCTTTAAGAATGGTTTGTGTTTTAAACCATGTACTATGACATGACATCATGCTAGCTTCCCTTGACCTCTGACCTCCAGATATGTGAATGAAAATGGGTTCTATGGGTACCCACGAGTCTCCCCTTTACAGACATGCCCACTTTATGATAATCACATGCAGTTTGGGGCAAGTCATAGTCAAGTCAGCACACTGACACACTGACAGCTGTTGTTGCCTGTTGGGCTGCAGTTTGCCAAGTTATGATTTGAGCATATTTTTTATGCCAAATGCAGTACCTGTGAGGGTTTCTGGACAATATGTGTCATTGTTTTGTGTTGTTAATTGGTATCCAATAATAAATATATACATTTGCATAAAGCAAGCATATTTGCCCACTAATTATTTGGGATTAGTTACGATTAACTATGGACAATCATGCGTTGGGCTTGAGTTTACCATGTTATGATTTGAGCATATTTTTTATGCTAAATGATTAAATATTGTAATCGATTGACAGCCCTAGTTGTAGGGTTTAGAGGGTTAGAGGAAGGTGTAGTTTTATTTCTCTGTTTTAACACACCAGAAAAAGGAGGAAATACATTTTGGAACACAGATTTGTACTTCGTATTTGTCATTTGCACAATACCACTTTCCAATAAAAAAAAATCTATGGGGGAAAAAAAGAAAAAGCTCAGAGTCTGACAGTCTTGATTTGGCAGCCCAGACATGATGGGTCATCCAGAGCTGGTGACCGAGATGGAGAAAGTAGAACTCGGACCTCTCATCTCCATCGAGGGACTGGAGCATCTGCAGAACAAATATGTGCAGAGTGTTCGGGTGAGTCGACCACAAAAGTTTTTTTTTTAAGATACAGAAATTGTGATGGGTATCATCGGGTCCCTACATACTGTAGTTTAGGTCATTTTAGTATGCAGGTTTGGAAACTGAATTATGCAGTCAGGATGTACATAGGATTACACATTTTGTGTCAGACATCCATCATATCACAACATTTTGAAGGATGTCTATTATCTTTTTGAAAGGGACATGTTGATTACCTATTGTTGAAAATAATTTCAATTAATATCTGGAAAAATTGGTAATATTGAAATTGAAAGTGGGTAAGAACCATATAAAAGAGTGACATGTAGAGGAACACGATGGTATCTGTGTTGTTATACAGAGTACATTCAATGTGTGTGTCCATGTTGTTGCTGTTATAGAAGAGTGTATCAGAGTGGATGCACAAAGCCCTACAGGTGGAGCTGCAGGACTGGCAGAGAGACCAGGAGCCAGATACAGACCATGAAGGTTTCTATCAAACCAGCCTGCCCGGTATCATCACACAGGTAAACGTGCCATACAAATACACGATAAATACAACCGGTGCTCCTAATGGCATCAGCAAGATTTCACAGACCGGAGGAAAACAACAACAACATCTGGAGTCTGCCGTCCAGCTGCTGTCTATGAGAACCGGCTGTCAATCACTCGCGAACTCTGACCAAACGGTCAAACTAGGCAGCGCTGATCAAATATGAATCAATACTCTGTTACTGTAATGCCTATGTTTCTCCTAAAATGTTTTCAGAAACATCTTGTAGTGTACTGTTTAGCTGTTAAATTAGAAAGTTTGTGACCAGCCATGTTGAGATCAGTTGAGGAAATACCAAGCACCGCCCACCAGCCGGAGCACAGCCAATAGAAACTCTCTCTCTCTCTCTGAAATGTAGATTTTTTTTAAAGCCTGAAAACAGAGCCACAAGGAGGTGCAGAAGTCTAGTTTTCTTACAATATGCTGAAAGGTTTTTAAGGATTTTTTGCCCAATGATGCCAAAAATATACTGCCTCCTGCCACTTTAATGAATTTGTGCGCAGTATCGCAAGGCTCAGACAAAGTCTGGAGAGTGTCCAGTTTAATGATGCGTGGCATCTCTGCTGTTTGCTGATGATATTGTCCTTTTGACTTTATTAGAGCATGACCTCCTCCAGTGTGCACTAAAGTGCTTTGGAGTCATCTCTGGTCACAAGCTGTAGGTAGTGACCAAAAGAATGAATTTGCGTACACAGGAGGCCAAGATGTGTTCACTCGCTCAAGCCTCTGTTTGTAATGTCATTAAAAGCCGTCACTGTAATCACCTTTCAGCATCATAGTGCCTAACATCACACTGATGTGTCCTATTATACCGTGGATTTGCTTTGTTTCTTTGTGGAACTGTGGTAGATGCTGGAGGAGAATGCGCGGGTGGCTCTGATGATCGGACAGTCCCTAAGAGATCAGACCATACAGATGGGACTGTATGAGATGGAGAACCTCCTAAACAGGTGTGCGTTCATGCAAGCCATTTTATTTTCAGTATATCAAACAGGCTTGGGCTAGTCTTCACTGACACCCTTTCATACACTTCCATTCCTTCACATCACAGGTTTCGAGAAGCGCTGGTGGAATTTGGGAAGGAGCATCGCAGGGATCCGAGCAACAACAAAAACAAGTTCTACCTCCACTATCTGCTGGCCTCCATCAGCAACTGCATCATCCTCAAGTGAGATCATAGCAGAGTGGTGGTGAATGGCCGCTTTCAAAACTTTCAAAGCTTTCAAAGCTTTACTACACAAATGTTTGGAACTTTGGAACAAACTTGTAGGTTTATCACATCACATGCAGTTGTAAAAGACTACTTCCCTCTACTCCCTATAATAATACATTTTATTTAGTGGTGCCTTTCTGGACACCCAAGGACACCTTACAAGGATCAGTTTAAACATAGACAGATAAAAACAAATAAAAACAACTGGACATGACAGAGACATATGTGTACAGACACATAGGATGGGTGCTGATGAGTACTATAGAGAGTAGGCCAGTTTAAACAGGTGGGTTTTGAGGAGGGATTTGAATGATGTGATATTGTCAGACTGCCGGATGTGTGGGGGGAGTGAGTTCCATAACCTGGGAGCAGTGCAGCTGAATGCTCTGGCTCCCATGGTGCTGAGGCGAGAGGTGGGGGTGGTCAGAAGTCCAGCTGATGATGAGCGGAGGGAACGGGAGGGGGTGTACTCCTGAAGGATGTCTGTGAGGTAGGTGGGGGCAAGGTTGTGGAGGGCTTTGTAGGTGAGCAGAAGGTTTTTGTAGTCGATCCTGGATTTAACAGGGAGCCAGTGCAGTTGGATGAGGATGGGGGTGATGTGGTCGGAGGATTTGGTGCGGGTGATGATACGGGCGGCAGAGTTCTGAATGATTTGGTGTCTGTTGAGTAGTTTGATGGGAAGGCTAGAGAGGACAGCGTTGCAGTAGTCGATCCGGGATGTGACAAATGTGTGAACCAGGATTTCAGTGCTGGAGTGAGACAGGGATGGGCGGAGTCTGGAGATGTTGCGGAAGTGGAAGAAAGCAGTCCGGGTGACGTTTTTTATGTGGGATGTAAAGGAGAGGGTGCTGTCCAGGGTGACCCCAAGGCTCTTGATATGGGTGGAGAACGGTACTGAGAAGCCATCAATGGTGAGGTTTGGAGCATTGGTGTGTTGAGATTTGGAGATGTTGTTTTTGGAGCCAATGAGCAGGGCCTCGGTTTTATTGCTGTTGAGTTTTAAAAAGTTCCTGCTCATCCAGCTCCTGATGTGTTGTAGACAGGTGGTGAGGGAGGTGGGTGGCAGGGCAGCAGTGGGTGTAGTTGAAATGTAGACCTGTGTGTCGTCGGCATAACAGTGGAAAAGGACATTGTGATGACGGAGGATGGTGCCAAGGGGAAGGTGGTAAATGATAAATAGGAGTGGACCCAATACTGACCCCTCGGGGACACCCAGTGAAACAGCAGAACACCTTGATCTGTGATTGCCCAGTTTTACAAATTTTTGTCTGTCAGTGAGGTATGAGGAGAACCATGTGAGTGCAACACCAGTGATACCAATATCAGTCAGACGTTTGATGAGTAGTGGGTGGGGGAGATGGTGTCAAAGGCAGCAGTGAGATCGAGGAGGATGTGGATGGTGAGCAGTCCAGAGTCAGCTGCACGGAGTAGGTCGTTGGTGATTTTGACCAGGGCTGTTTCAGTACTGTGTTTGGGGCGGAAACCAGATTGGAAGGGTTCATGGAGGTTGTTTGAGTTGAGGTGGGACTGAAGTTGGGCGGCGACCACTCTCAAGGGTTTTGGAGATGAAGGTGAGGTTGGAGATGGGCCTGTAGTGGTTCAGATCAGCTGGGTCAGCACCGGGTTTTTTGAGGGTGGGTGTAATTGCAGCAGTTTTGAGGGTGGGGTGAACAATACCAGTGGTGAGGGAGGAGTTAATTATTCTTGTGATCATGGGGGAGATGGTGGGCAGACAGGCTTTGACGAGGATGGTGGGAAGGGGATCGAGCTGACAGGTAGTGGGTTTGGCTTTATGGATGAGCTCAGTGATGGTTAATTCCGTTGTTGGAGTGAAGTTAGAGAGGGTGCTGATGAGTGGTTGGCAGGAGGTTGCCATCCAGGGTGGGTCACATGGGGAGGTGCAGGATGAGGCCAGCTGTTGGTGGATGGTGTTGATTTTGTTTTCAAAAGAATTGCAGAAAGGCAGTGCAGTGATCAGTGGAGGTATGTGGGGGAAGGGTTCTTGGAGGCTGAAGAAGGTGGTTTACTGTTGAGAAGAGGGTTCTGGTGTTACCTTGACCGGTACTGATGAGGTTGGAGTAGTAGGAGGATTTGGCGGTGGAGAGAGCATTCTTGTAACGTTGTAGGTGTTCTGTGTATAGTTGGATGTGCACTGAAAGTCCAGTCTTTTTGTATAACCGCTCTAGTTGACGGCTGGTGGTTTTGAGATGGCGGAGGTCAGCGGTGCACCAGGGAGCGGTGTGGGTGAAGGAGACTGTGCGGGTTTTCAGGGGAGCCAGGGTATCCAGGGAAGAGGAGAGACCGTTGTTGTAATGATTCACCAGTTCAGCAGGGGAGGAGGATGGGGGAGGAGTTAATAAGGGTGATGAGATCTGTGGGGTTGATATGCTTGATGTTTCTGAAGGAGATGGTCCGTTGCTCTTTTATTTTAGATAGGTGGGCGTAGACTTCAAACAGGATGACTTTGTGGTCAGAGATGGGGAGGTCAGCATCAGTATCAGTTTAACAACGTTACCATTTAATCAATTTGTCCTCAGCAAAAAAAAATGTTTTTTAATGTGCATACAAGTTATTGGTTGTTGGTAAAGTACCTCCAGCCCAACAGCTCTAATGACCTGCCTGATCTAGGTGATGCGGCACATTACAAGAATTGTCTAAATAAAACCCACGGTGTCCTTTGTGTTCCATACAGAAAGTCCACAGAGAGCCTGCAGCAGCAGCAGTCGTCCCGGTCGGCGGGACAGTTTTCTCGAACTCCTCCCAACCCACTGGCAGCTCTGGACCGAGCGGTGAGACGGGCATGTCGCCTGGTGATGGATCAGCTCCTGCTGGACCTTAAGCCTTATCTCCCAGGCCTGCTGACCCGACCCTGGATGGTCCAGGGAGACCCCACCCCCAAACTCTGCCGCGTACTGGAGCATCACCTGGATTTGTACGGCCGTGTCCGACCCCCCTGCAGACAGGTCACAACTTGGCTCGGATTCTGTCCCCACTGTAGAGATGCTGTTTTAGTTATACAGACTCAGTGTGTCTCAGTGGTGCTTTGACCCAGTGGGTGGAGCTGAAGAACTATAGTTTTTAGTCTTTTTATCGGTTTAAAAGGCGTGAAACAAAGGGAGGAGGTCTCATGCCATGCTAGTGTTTGTATTTACCCCAAAACTTTTTCCCATGTTTGGGATGCGTGTGTCTAAATATGTATTTTAATGTACATTATGTGGTATAAGATTTCTTGGATACCTCAAAGAAACAAATATCCAAATATGCCCATCCATACAGTCCAAATATATGAATATTTATCAAAACCAGGAATGTATCGTATGACTAATCATAAACTCAAAACTTTTGCCCATATTTGCTTATGGCCCAGGGTCAGCTGAAATCCTTTTTAGAAGGTGAACCAATAGTTCTTGAATTTCGAGCAGATATTAGGCCTGTCAATCGATTCAAATATTTAATCACAATTAATCACGTGATTGTCCATAGTTAATCGCAAATTAATCACACAGTTTTCAACACATAATAATGACAAATATTGTCCAGAAACCCTCACATGTACTGCATTTAGCATAAAAAATATCTTCAAATCATAAAATGGCAAACTGCAGCCCAACAGGCAACAACAGCTGTCAGTGTGTCAGTGTGCTGACTTGACTATGACTTGCCCCAAACTGCATGTTATTATCATAAAGTGGGCATGTCTGTAAAGGGGAGACTCATGGGTACCCATAGAACCCATTTTCATTCACATATCTTGAGGTCAGAGGTCAAGGGACCCCTTTGAAAATGGCAATACCAGTTTGGAGCGTTATTTAACCTCCTTCACGACATGGTTGGTACCAATGGATTCCTTAGGTTTTCTAGTTTTATATGATACCAGTATCTGAGCCCGCTACAACCTAAAAATTGCAAGTTGCGTTAATGCATTAAGAAATTAAAACAAATTTGCGTTAACGTGTTATTATCACGTTAACTTTGACAGCCCTAAGAGAGGTATATCTCCAAAACACATTGTGCAACATAACATTTTGTAGCCAAACATCTATACTGGAGCTGCTTGACTCTGCTTGTAGAAGACCTGTCCTTTCATTGCTCTGAACCTTGTATGTGTGGTCAACATGCAGCGTCTGCAGGAGGAGGCCCAGTGGCTGATGGTGGTGGAGTACGTCAGGGCTCTGATGCAGAAGAGGCTGGTGTGTCGCAGCGGCGAGGAGAGGAGGCTGCTCGCCCAGCAGATGGTCCAGGACGACCAGCAGTTTAGAGAAATCCTCCATGGCCTGGTGAGGAGGAACTGACTCTTGCTGTCATGATTCAAAAAAGTTCATTAATGCACTTCAGCACTTAGCAGTGTCATGTGGGTTAGATATATTTTGTAAAAGTTATGAATGCTGCAGCAGTTGTCTGTGAGAGGCAACATAACAGATTTTATGGCAAAATTATGACTAGAATACACTTTAATGTACACAAATGATTTATCTTTTTATGCTACTGTAGTACCAGAAGTCATAGCTGTAGAAGTAGTCCTAGCATCCTGTATTTTTATGGAGAGTTTTATTGTCCCATGACGGCTTTAACAGCTGGTAGCATGCATAAAACGCTGGGTTTTATAACTAATATAATATATGTATATTAAAACATTTCCACAAACTATTAGCCAATAACAGCTTTAGTCAAAGGTATTTATTTCTGTTCCCATATCCATCAAACTCATATGTGTACCTGTCTGCAGGAAGGGGAAGGGTCAGTACCTGAAGTGAATCCTTTGGCCTTACTACCCGTCATGGCTGACTTCATCCGACTGAAAGACCCCGGCATGCTCACTTTGGAAGTTTCTGGACTCGCAGCCAAATACCCTGACATAAGGTAATCTGACCTCACCTGCTCTTTAGCCCTACCTGCTAATAGTAGTGTTGTTGTTAACCCTGTGAGACCCACAGTAGACCCGTTTTTGTCTTTTTTTGGGGGGGCTACAGGAGGTCTTTAGGGGGAGATAGCAGGTCAACAGTAGATGTCACATAGAAGTGGTGTACATCATCTGAAAGCTGGGAACCTGAAGATCAATTTGAGATGCAGATCAGCATTTGTTCTAGTCATAAATCAGAAATAAGAATGAATTCATTAATGAATTCATGAATTAATTAATTATTTAAAATGAATTAAAAAAGTGTATAAGGGTTTAGAACATTATGATCAAAGTATATGACAGCCATTCCCATGCTCACTTATACGCTGTTGCAGCAATTTTTGGGTTGATACCATTTGTTACACAGATTTGGTGCAAAATGTATCCATTTTCTGTCACTTGAAAATTGATAAAAAATGATCAATAACCCTCAAAAATACCACATTAAGACACCAATACCTTGAGGAACACCATAGAAAAAGCCATGCTGTGATTTGGTGTCAAAAACTTTTGAGATTTGGGGATTTCTGCAAGAATTGCATTTTTTGGTGATTGGATGGCGAGCACTTCTGTTGTGTAAACTGCTCAGAAACCCCCTTATTGTCAGTCTACCTAGTAAAGCCATCCATCCTCTGAATGCTCTAGGTCTGTAGTTTGTGGCTGTAAAGTTTCATGAGGCTGTGATTATCCTAGAGGTCACCACAGGTCATTTTATACAGTGAGGTCAATGAAATGTCTACTATGGGGACTAACATCATCACACATGAATACAGTTGGGCTCATTGGATCCACAAGAGTCTCAGCTTTACAGTTATACCCAATTTATGTGATTCCAAAGACAGTAAAGTCGGTCGGGATAGCGGCTGCAGGTCTCAGGTCTACCATAGTATCCATTAAAATCAAGCAAGATCCTCATAGCAAAATGATTTATTACTAATAGTGTTGTTCAGAAAAAAGGATATTTTTAAGAGTTTTGTGCCAACATTATTATCTACCATTTAAAAACACTGTTTTTTTTTTGCTGTTCCCTCAGCGAAGAGCACGTGTCTGTACTGCTGGACATCCGTGGTGATGTCTCCAGGGACATCAGAGGGGCTGTGCTGGACTTGCTGGAGCAGAGCGCCCCCCCTCTCCCTGCAGGATACCGGCCCATCTTCACTGACATCCTGGTTCCTCACTCCACTATGGCCTTCTGTCTGCCCACTGCCAAGTGTGCATGACTGGGACTGAAAATGTGGCCTGAACTCAGACTTTGGCCATAAAAATCCAGGTAGATCTGCTTCTCAGACAGATCATCAAGCCAGGTGCCCGTATAGCTCATTGTTAACAGACTGTTCCTGCTGAGTTTCTAGTTCTGGTGATGGATGGCCAGCCCGTGTTCAACTCTGCTTCTCGTTAAACACATCATTCATATTGGGAGCTGCCCAGTGCCACCATCACTGTCTTCTTTTTTCCACTGAAGTAGATTGAGGGTTCAGGGCCTTGCTCAAGGGCTCCTTAATATGTACTGAGCTAGGGGACATTGACACCTTTTCATTTCCTTCAACTACCATTTACAAGAGATTTGATCTGGACCTGGCTTAACTAACCCATCAACAAAACCAGTCCCAGCTGCTGGAAACAACAGCAGCTAAGCTTGGACTCAAAATAAATGGACCAAAAAACTAAATTATGCGGATTAGCAACAAAAGCATGAATCCTATAACAGTCGGGGACAAGCCACTGGAAGATGTCGACAAATTCACATATCTAGGATGTGGATGGTGGAACAGAGGAGGACATAAAATCAAGAATCGGAAAAGCAAGAACAGCATTCAAATCAACATACTGAACAAAATCTGGAAATCCAAAAATATTTCACGAAAGACCAAGCTCAAAATCTTCAACTCCAACGTTAAAACAGCACTGCTATATGGATCAAAAATCTGGACGACCACCACTAACATCATCAACAAGCTGCAGACATTCACTAATCACTGTCGCAGCCTTGGGATCTACTGGCCAACCACCATCAGCAACATCAACCTGTGGGCACGCACCAAACAAGAGACAGTAGAAGTACAGCTAAAAAGGAGAAAGTGGAGCTAGATTGGACACACTCTAAGAAGCAAGACGGCAATAACCAAGCAAGCACTGACATGGAACCCACAAAAAACACCTGGAGAAGGAGCCCGCAACAAGAGTTCAAAAAGAAGGGACTGACATGGAAACAACTGGAGAAGATGGCCCAAGACAGACAAGGATGGAACACTGTTCATCAATGGCCTATGTTCCGCAAGGAATACAAAGGCCAAATGGAAAAATGGATGGAGCGGTCTAACTTTAGTTGAAACTCATTTTTGGTACATTTTGAATCGATGAGCCACACACATAGCTAGACTGGTTACAAGGTAAAACAATATATTCTACTCTGTCACAACTTGTGTCTCAGCGATTCATTCTACAGATTTAACCGGACTTGAACATTAAAGCTGCAGTAAGGTGCTTTTAACAACAAGCACAATTGCTTAGAAACAGTCTCTTTATCACTCAGAAATCCTGATATGTACATGACGTCAGTAAACTGCACACCGTCCCTCTCTGTGTGTGCCAACTTGATGCTGTCAAATGGATGCTGCAGCTTTAAAGGGTCAATTCTCTGTTCACTGTTAACAGATTTCAATGACAGTACGTCCTACTGAACAAATGCTTTGAATGCCATCAGCAAAATTCCTTTCACCTCGGCTGTATTTGGGAGGCAGCAGTCATTTTTGGAGGCAGATATCTCGAAATCAAAAATATTCACGTGGCTACATATTACTGCTGAAACATTGTTTTTTCTGACTCGGGTCAACTGACACGTTAAGTGACGTCCATCACACAACACAATAGCACAATATTGGGGATAATTAATCAGGAACTTGTGACACCTTTCTGAATCCTGATCAATAATTAAAAACACTGTCAGACAGCACTACAAGGGCAAAAATCCTCCTGCAGCCTGTGAGATATTCAAGGTCTACTTGTATATCTTCTTTCTGAATGTATTCCATTGTAAAGCTTGACCGTTCCTGCTGAAGAAACAAACAATTGGATTTTGAATTGGCAAATCAATTTGTGTATATGATGCAATGTTTATTTTGCGCTGAACTTAGGAATCAGTGGTGTGAAATTAAATGTATTTATTTATTTATGCAGTTTTAAGTTACAGGGACAGTGCACATTAGTAGATATATCTGTAAATGTGCCAGTTTAATACATAGGGATACATTAAAACAGGAATACTGTACATATATATACTAAAGCACATTTCATAAAAACACATTAAATTCTTTGAACAAGGACATGTATTCATTTTCTGCCATTTCCTTTTGAATACTGTTTCCTTTTGTTATTTCAAAGGATAATTCCCTTGCTGTGGTTCATAGTTATTGGTATACAGGCACAAATCCTCAAAAGGGTTTTAGTTTTTCAGATACTCCTACCCGATGTAGAACAAAACTAGACCATGTTTTTGCATAATTTTGGTGATGATGGTCACAACAAAAATATTTTATACAGGAAAAAGTGATGAAATGTATCAATATTTTGACTCACCCCATTCAGTGTAAAAGTGAACTGATTCGTCAACAGACTCGACCAAATGCATCATGGGATAAATCTTGCCCTCAGTACGCCTAGCAAATAACAGATATTGCAAGAAGTGAAAGTCAGTTATCCTTTCAACGTCAGGGCCCAGCAGCAAGCCAGTAAAACGTCCGCCTAAAAAGTGGCGTACAACAGTATATGTATTCTATTGTCATATTTAATGTCTAACAGTACATTACGTATATTACATTACGAAATAACATTGTGACCAAGATGCTGAAATTACTGAACAGGACATTTTACAGTTAAAAAAATAAACTTGGGCATTTTTGTTCTGTGCAATGTAATGTCACTACTATTACATTGCACCTTATCATCTATACCTCATGCTATACTGTAATTTATCATACTAAAGGCTACTATATAAATATGCTACCACATCAAGTACTAATAATAAATAAATAATATTTCTATTTTACTAAATTATATTAATACAGACAACACTAAGTATTATCACTTAATCACAGTACATATTATTCTGGTGTACAATGTCTTTAATATTTGAAATATATTGTAAATATAATAAGCGTTTTCAGTCCAAAATGGCAGCAGCGGCTGTTGTCTTTACTCTTATACTATTTGTGAGTGTTTCTCCTGTGTTTTTTGTTTTGAAATAACGTTCGTTTTCTGACTTCTTTCTGGAAAAAACTGGGGGGCATGCCCCAACAAAGGCTGTAATCATCTTTCTTCATCGCACAGGACTCTACGTTGGGATTTAAAGCTGAAGTAGGTGAGATTGTAGCAAACATGATTAAAAAAAGTTATTTTTATAAAACGGTCACTATATCCTGACAGTAGTACATGTAACAAGTAACCTGAAAAAAAATCATGTGCCTCTGTGTCCTCCGGTGCTCCTAACGGCATCTGCAAGATTTCACAGACCGGAGGAAAACAACCAGTCAGAGCTGATCTGGAGTCTGCTGTCCAGCTGCCGTCTATGAGAGCTGTCAATTACTCGCGAACTCCGACCAAGCGGTCAAACTAGGCAGTGCTGATCAAATATGAATCAATATTCTGTTACTGTAATGCCTATTTCTATTGTCAAATGTTTTCAGAAACATCTTGTAGTGCACGGTTTAGCTGTTAAATGAGAACGTTTGTGACAAGGCAGCCATGTTGAGATCTGTCGAGGAAATACCAAGCACCGCCCACCAGCCGGAGCACAGCCAATAGGAACGCTCTCTCTCTCTGAAATGACCTGTGATTGGCCAAAGTCTTCCATCATGGGCTAGATTTTTTAAAGTCTGAAAACAGAGCCATGAGGAGGAGCAGAAGTCTAGTTTTCTCTCAGAACACTTGAATTACAATATGCTGAAAGGTTATTATGGAATTTTAGCCAAATGATGCCAAAAATATACTGCCTACTGAAGCTTTAATCCAGCCAATGGTGATCTACTAGTGACCTGTGGAGGGCAGCAACACGTCTCTGCTGCTTTGAGTCTGCCGCTAATTACAAAAGAAGAAGAAAAAAAGAGTGTGACGTCACTGGGAAAGATGGCAGCGTCCGTCGGTGCAATGCTGCTTCTATAAAACACATTTACTTTGAGACTTGTGGAGAATACTCTGTTAAAAACACAGCGTTTATTTAGCCTCACATCTTACCGGTAGTGTTGTAACAGTTGTGGCGGAGATGAAGACCTTCTGTGGAAGAGCCAACCCGAGCACCGGAGCTCTAGACTGGGTGGAGGAGAGCGAGGACTACGACTACCACCAGGAGATAGCCAGGTAACCTTAGTTACCACCAGGAGAGAGCCAGGTAACCTTAGTTACCACCAGGAGATAGCCAGGTAACCTTAGTTACCACCAGGAGAGAGCCAGGTAACCTTAGTTACCACCAGGAGAGAGCCAGGTAACCTTAGTTACCACCAGGAGAGAGCCAGGTAACCTTAGTTACCACCAGGAGATAGCCAGGTAACCTTAGTTACCACCAGGAGATAGCCAGGTAACCTTAGTTACCACCAGGAGAGAGCCAGGTAACCTTAGTTACCACCAGGAGAGAGCCAGGTAACCTTAGTTACCACCAGGAGAGAGCCAGGTAACCTTAGTTACCACCAGGAGAGAGCCAGGTAACCTTAGTTACCACCAGGAGAGAGCCAGGTAACCTTAGTTACCACCAGGAGAGAGCCAGGTAACCTTAGTTACCACCAGGAGAGAGCCAGGTAACCTTAGTTACCACCAGGAGATAGCCAGGTAACCTTAGTTACCACCAGGAGAGAGCCAGGTAACCTTAGTTACCACCAGGAGAGAGCCAGGTAACCTTAGTTACCACCAGGAGAGAGCCAGGTAACCTTAGTTACCACCAGGAGAGAGCCAGGTAACCTTAGTTACCACCAGGAGAGAGCCAGGTAACCTTAGTTACCACCAGGAGATAGCCAGGTAACCTTAGTTACCACCAGGAGAGAGCCAGGTAACCTTAGTTACCACCAGGAGAGAGCCAGGTAACCTTAGTTACCACCAGGAGAGAGCCAGGTACCGTTACAGTATCTCCGAGCTCAGCATCACAGCACGGAGAGGAACCGCACACATCTGAACGTTGTGTTGTTGTTGTTGTTGGTGAAGATGTGTAATTCAGTAACGTTACGTGGAAAGTCATTCTGAGCCCTCTGAACAGTAACAGGTGTGTTTATCTGGTGTGCTGAGAGGAAGAGTTGAGAACCTGGAGTCTTTATTAAACAAGCAAACCAACTTTATTTTAACACTTTTCTACCGCGAGCAACACGTCGCGTCCTTATACAACTCAAGCTCTTCATAAGTGCACATTTGTTGATGTGTTTTTCATGTAATTACGTTAATATCTGCACAATAACCTGACCGATAAAGGATTATTTTTTAGGCTGATATTTGACAGTGATGTGATTGTGACCAAGATGCTGACATTATTGAACAGGAGATTTTACAGTTAAAAAAATTAACTATTTTTTCCATTTTTGTATTGTGCAATCTAATGTTACTACTATTACATTGCACCTTATATCATCTTATACCTCACACTATACTGTACCATATCATACTATATTGCTACTATTTAAATATGATATACTGTGTTACCACATCAAATGCTAATAATAATAAAGAATATTTCTATTTTGCTAACAGGCAACACTAAGTATCATTACTTAATCACAGTACATATTATTCTGCTGTACACTGTTTACATACTGTATATAAAAATTGCGCAAGTTTGGAGCGTTATTTAGCCTCCTTCCCAACAAGCTAGTATGACATGGTTGGTACCAATAGATTCATTAGTTTTTTGTAGTTTCATATGATACCAGTATCTTCACTTTAAAACTGAGCTGGCTACAACCTAAAAATCCCAAGTTAGTGGCATTAAAACGAATATGCGTTAAAGCGTTATTATCATGTTAACTTTGACAGCCCTAATTTATTCTTATTTATAATTTTTACTTCTCTATTTATCTGTACTTATTTCTGTCTTTGTGCTGCTCCAACACCTGAATTTCCCCCCTTGGGGTCAATAAAGGCTTAACTTAACTTATCTTATCTAACTGACATTTCTTGTAAGTTATCGGCCGACATATACACAGATAATGATATATTAGTTGTTATTATATTGCAATATAGAGATTGTTAATTGATTTTCTAAATTGAAACATTGCATGCTGAAGTCTCCCACAGACCAGAAGGACTCAGAAGAAGTTTAATTCTTATTTACTCTTTGTTAAAAAAGCTAAGCATCAAAAACTTGCCAGAGTTTTTATTGGAGTTAGGGGTTTTGTCCTTATTTTACAGTACATATTGATATTAGTACGTATTGATATTAATAATAATAAGTAAGCTGCAAGTTACTCAAACAAAAGCATCAATAATACCAACACTGGTCCATGTGAATCTGTCGTGCTGTTGATCAGTTTAGTATGTTTGCCTTTCAGGTCCTGTTATGCCGATATGCTTCATGACCATGACAGGGTGAGTAACATGACATCAACCTCTGCACAATGAATTCATAAACAGTCTGATGTGACCCACGTTTGTAACGAAGCAGAGTTTTCTCTGGTAATGAAGTGATTTCCAATTAAAAGTATTCTGTACTTCTGTATTCTGTATGTAATTGTTAGTATCCAAAATCTACACATATTAAAAGATGATGTAGTAGTTTCCTTTGGTTCAAGGCATTAAACCAGAATCTTTCAAGCCAAAATACTATACACCTCTGATGAATAATTAATACACACAAAAACACACCAATCATTATTGTCTTTTCTAGGATAGCTGACTGTATTCCAAAGGAGAAAACAAAACTGATTTAGTCACCACACTGACTTTGATAAATCTGTCTGCAGAGCATTGTCGCTCTGCTTCGGCATTGACACAGCTGATGTACTTTCTGCCACCAGAATATAAAGTACTACCAGGGTATCCGGGCAGCTGTAGCCAGAGTAAAGGCTCGTGGTGAGAAGGTTATTGTCCTGGACATCGGCACAGGAACAGGCCTCCTGTCCATGATGGCCCTCACTGCTGGAGCTGACTTCTGCTATGCTGTGGAGGTAGAGATGCTCTTCCTGTATGTTCTGGATGAGGAGTGTACATTCCCCTGTTTTCCCCCATATTTTTACTGCGTAGTATCTACTAAAAAAATAATTTATGTATTTATGTTTGCTTTATAAAGCATTTATTTAAGCATTTATATTCACTTTAAAGGGCCAGTATGTAGGATTTACTCACTGGTTCTTTAAAGCTGCAGTGGGTAGAAATGGAGCAAATATGATTTGTGTTTTATCTATGTTTTTATGTTTTTATGTACAAGCTGCTCCAAACCAATTGTCCCTAGAGGGATTAATAAAGATGTTTGAATTGAATTGAACTGTAAAAATGACTAAATCAAGCTCGTAGAAATTTTAGCAGGCATGCTAAATTCCCATGTTTTTTATTTTACCTTGACATGATTGGACATTAGGGCTGCATTTCCCAAATCCCAGACGGCTTCAGTTGTCATCTCCGTTTCTTTTGTGTCTGCAGGTTTTTAAGCCCATGGCTGAGGCGGCGCAGTGCATTGTGGAGAAGAACGGCTTCTCTGAAAAGATCAAGATTATTAACAAACACTCCACCGATGTCACTGTGGGGCCAGGTCAGAGAGACTGACACGATGCACACACAGCTGCACTACACAATATTGGTGTCCCTTTGCTTCTCTCACTTGACTGGTGGAAGTTGCATGCATCTGTGATTTTTCTAAAATACAAAATGTGATTCTCTGTGAATTTGTGTCCTGAAAGAGGTCTGCAGAGAACAACATGATGCTTGTTAGTATGCCTGTGTTGCTGATGAGTATGTGTTGTGTTTGTAATTGAATACAGATGGAGATATGCAAATGAAGGCCAATGTTCTGATCACAGAGCTGTTTGATACAGAACTGATAGGTGAAGGAGCCCTACCCAGCTATGAACATGCTCACCAAAACCTTGTCCAGGTGTGTTTAATATTACTTCTGACACTGACTGTATCCTGAGCGGAGCTTGCGGGGCAGAGAGGGATCTTCACTACTCCTTTCCTACGACCCTCTTTATTTTTCCTTTTTTTTTTCTTTTCTAAATCTATTATTTGATTTCATAGAAATGTTTTCCCTTTTTTATTATCTTATTTTATTTTCTATTTATTTACTTTTAAAAATTATTTTATTTTATTACTATTATTTTTTCATTATAATTTTTTTCTTTCCCTTTTGTGTTTCCAAGACCAACATGGGTTGGGTTGGGGTGGGATTTTTCTATTTTTATTTCATGTCACAGACACGGAGTTATGTTCTACATTTGATAAGATGACCTTTGCCATGTCTGTAAAAAATCCAATAAAAAAGATTGGAAAACAAAACAAAAAGTATTTGTTTAATACTCGAAATGTCAGTTAAATCAGTCTGGCTAAAGTAAACTGCAGGCAGTGTGGGTGAAATGTGTAATCCCAGCTGGTGGTCAGATTTGTCTCCTTGTGTCCCTCCACCCTATAGAAGGCTTGTGAGGCGGTCCCTCACCGGGCCACTGTCTACGCCCAGCTGGTGGAGTCGGAGCTGCTGTGGAGCTGGGCTCAGCTGCAGCCGGTGGAGGTGGAAGGGGCCCGCCTGGCCCCGCCGCCCGCTGTGGGCCACTGCGCTGGAGCTCATTCAGTGTGTGACATCCAGCTAAGCCAGGTGTCTCCTCAAAGCTTCACCCCGCTTGGTCCTCTCTGCACCATGTTCAGGTAGGAAAGTGAGAACCACGCTCTCCTAGATTGTTTTCTCTCAACATCCGTTTTTCACATCTTGCTTTCCCGTCCTTCCCTCTCAGTGTGGATTTCAGTAAGCCAGTAAGCAGCGCATTCCAGTCCCACTGCTCCCAGTTTGTGGCTCAGTCCGGCGGTCGGGCCCAGGTGGTCCTATCTTGGTGGGACCTCGACATGGATCCCAGTGGAAGCATTGTGTGCACCATGGCTCCCAGCTGGACGTACCCACAGCCAAAGACGGCTCCGGTGAGTTATAGGACACTGTGGCTGCGGTCAAAAAGTCCTTTTTCTCTCAGGAAGATTCCTAATAGAGTGAAATGACCCGGAAGTATCTCAGTAGCAGCCGTGATAAGAGCTGTTTGAATTCTCTAAAGGCTGAGGAAAGGAGCTTCAATGCTTCCGTCATTATCTCCTTTAGCAGAGGATACACTGGAGCATCCTTTACCAAAGGAAAGGAGATAATAATATCCCACAAGTTCTTGTGGCCACAACTTTTAAAGCGACACACCATTCTGCCGTTCAGGAAAACAAACAATATGCCTATCTTCTATAATATTTTCATAAAGTCATGTACTAATTGGGATTCATGTTGATAAATATGAGTGGGCAGTGACAACCATTTTCACTTTATTTCTATTTATTTATGTCGAACAAGTAACAAATAAGTAAAAAACAAAACAAGACTAACAAATAAAATGAGCAGTAATCATATAGAATACAAATAATCAACATAAATAAATGTTACATCCGAAACACAAACAATAACTCAATAATTTTGTAGTCCATCTTGGGAACATTGTAGTTTTTCCACAGCAGACCCACGTCACTAACCTCCGCTGCCGTCGCATCATAATTACGGTGCCTAGTGTAAGTGTAGTCTGCTTCTCTTAACACCACGGTTGTCTTTTCCTAAGTCCTTCTGAATTCTCCTTCTCATATTTCCTTGTCCTTATGTCGCTTTCCACGGAGGTCAAAGAAAAGTGGTTATGAAAAGACGTTAGGACGTAATTTTTTGACTTTCGACCACAGCCTGAGATCTGATGTTCTGAGTTCCTTTCTGGGCTCTCGTCACACCCCCCCCCCCCCCCCCCCCCCCCCCCCTTCTGATCACTTTGATGTGTTTCAGTGGCGGGACCACTGGATGCAGAGTGTGTACTTCCTGCCTGTGGAGAGCAGCGTGACAGAAGGAGAGGAGCTGAGTCTGACTGTCTGCCATGATGACTACAGTCTGTGGTACAGCCTGCAGCCTCACAGGTAACTCAGAGACCATCAACCATAGCACCACAAATACAGCTAGTTCTTTTTTTTGGTCGTTGTGGCGTCAGTGGCTAATTTCAGCGTTGCAAGGTCTAACTACTCTAAATGGTGTGCGTGTGCGTGTGCGTGTGTTGCTGTCCTCAGCCAGCAGGACTCACAGACCGAGGCTCTTTCCTCTCGGCCCTGTTGTACCTGCCAGGCTCACATGGTTTGGACTCGACCGCGTTTCGGTGAACTCAACGACAGACGGCGCACAGAGAGCTACATCAGTGCACTGCGCAGTGTAAGTGAAGGCCAACAAGAATCCAAACTGTCGACGAGTTAATGGATGTGATTGTTTCTCTGATCACCTGCTATGTTAACTCCAGGTTCTGAGGGAGGACAGTGTGTGTCTTGGCGTCAGTGATGGAAGTCTGCTCCCTGTGTTTGCTCACATGATTGGAGCCAAGAAGGTACTGTACTTTGACCATGAGGGCACATGCTGTACCTTTTCAAACCAAAGAGCATACTCAGACTTTGTTATTGACTTGTTTTTTTATTCTCCTGGCCTCTACTTACTCAGGTCTGTGCTTTGGAAAACTCCAGAATGTCTAAACAGGTTATCGAGCAGGTAAATAACTAACTATTGAGAACTGACAGATGAGTAGGGATGCACCGATCCGACTTCTTCAGTCCCGATACCGAAAGCGATACCTGGGCTTTGGGTATCAGCCGATACCGAGTACCGATCCGATACCAGTGTTTAATTAATAAGCCTCACTGTGTGGAAGTGACTGGGATCATTCTTTTATGTGTGAGGCAACAGCGTCCTGACTTAAACATCGCTTTCCTAACTTTGTAAAACAAAACGTAACAGATAAAAACATAGATATAAATTTACTGTCATTTTAATTTATTATTAAAATGATAAATTGTACACCAGCTACTTCGTAAAAAAAATCTTTAAAATGGAATTACAGTTCAGGTGTAAACCTTTTTAATGCAGCAACATATTGATCAAAACTTAACCAGGAATTGAAATTCCAGTATATAATGTATATAGTATATAAACATAGAACTGTATATAATAGATCGGCCCCATTGTCACCGTTATCCGATCCAGCTATACAGTATGAGTCAGTATCGGTATCCGGTATCGGTGCATCCCTACAGATGAGCCTTGATATTTTTACACTTTTAGGTATATCAACACAAAAATACAAAACTCCAGAGGCAGTTTAAAAGGTGCTGATGCTCCACATGTTTCTCTGCAGGTGTTGGAAGCCAACTCGAGGAAGGGATGTGTTGAGCTGCTGGAGCTCAGGCCTGAGCAGCTGACCAGTAATGATCTAGGAGGGGAACAGGTACCTTTGGAACAAGCCTTTATTGGCGTGCTTTGCCGTCTGCTACAGCGTCTTTGTTGATATTACCACACAGTGGCCTTAGAGCTGCACCAATCAATATCTTTTTTTAGAATTCACAGTGTGAAACAGGGCATCTTTATGCTAAAGTCACAGGCTGTAACAATCAATCAAAAAAGTGGAAGGCAAATTTTAAACACTTGAGACACTTACCATATCAGTAATTGATAAAAAAAATAAATCATTAAAGCTTCAGAAGGTAGTATATTTTTTGGCATCATTGGGCAAAAATTCCATAATAACCTTTCAGCATATTGTAATTCAAGTGTTCTGAGAGAAATCTAAACATCTGCACCTCCTCATGGCTCTGTTTTTAGGCTTTAAAAAATCCAGACTTTGGCCAATCACAGGTCATTTCAGAGAGAGCGTTCCTATTGGCTGTTCTCCGGCTGGTGGGCGGTGCTTGGTATTTCCTCAACTGATCTCAACATGGCTGCCGGGTCACAAACTTTCTCATTTTACAGCTAAACCGTGCACTACAAGATGATTCTGAAAACATCTGAGGAGAGAAATAGGCATTACAGTAACAGAATATTGTTTCATATTTGATCAGCGCTGCCTAGTTTGACCGTTGATCAAAGTTCGCGAGTGATTGACAGCCAGCTCACAGAGACGGCAGCTGGACAGCAGACTCCAGATCAGCTCTGATTGGTTTTTTTCCTCCGGTCTGTGAAATCTTGCAGATGCCGTTAGGAGCACCAGAGGACACCAGAGAAACATGATTTTTTTTCGTAATCTAACAATACGTCAGAAATGGGCATCTCAGAGTAGTGAGTGTCAAGCATCTCTCCTACAGATCTCTGTCCTGATGGGTGAACCGTACTTCAGCACCAGTCTCCTACCCTGGCACTCCCTGTTCTTCTGGTACTGTCGGACCGCCCTGGCCGGCCTTCTTCGGCCCAACGCCACCATCCTGCCCTGCTCTGCCACTCTTCACGTGGTGGCTGTAGAGTTCCAGGTGAGACAGATGGGAATATTGAATTTTTTTTTTTAGATCCTTAATGCAAAGTTCTAAATGGCTAAATTTTAATTTTATAATAGTATGATGGAATAATAATTCTTAAAGGTAAAGGTAGAGTCCCTGTTGAATTAGTTTTGTCTTTTCCATGTTTGGTAGGATTTGTGGAGGATAAGAGCTCCGTGTGGAACATGTGAGGGCTTTGATGTCACACCCATGGATGAAATGGTCCAGGTAACATTTTCATGTATTCGTTTGTCTTTTCGAGGCCCGTTTTTACATCCAGCGTGATCTTCAGGTACAGCAGGTGTATATTTTCATCATTGAGAAGAAATGTCTTAATCAGAAAAACAGAATCCATAAAAGACAAATCATGACAGAAGATGGACACCTTCTTTGATTTTGGTTTTGTTTGTGAATTTAAGTTCAGATGGCGGATGAGAAAAATAGCCACACCAAGATACCTCAAAATATGGGTTTGATATTATCGGGAGATTTGTTTGAAATAAGAGCACGATTCAAACAAACAATGTCCCTAAAACATATGAGGAGACAGAAGGTGACACGAGCATAATGCAATGAACTGAAGGCAAACTCAGTCTGGACTGATGATTATATTCAGCCGTTATTTCATGGTTTGAACATCTGTGATGTTTAGCTGAAGTTAAGGGGGCCTGTATTGCGTCTGTTTTGACTTTCCAGTGTTTCCAAAAAACTTTTTTTTTTTAATAATTCTTTTAAAAATGACTTCCCATATCTGTCCCTTCAGCGATCTCTGGATTTCCGTGAGTCCCGTGAGGCGGAGCCCCACCCTCTCTGGGAGTACCCGTGCCGTGCTCTGACCCAGTCCACAGCTGTCATGACCTTTGACTTCACACAGTGTGTCCCTCAACAGCCAATCAGCAGTCAGGGCTCGCTGCCTTTCACAAGGTACAGAGTTTTCTTCAGTCTGAGATCAAGAACCATATACCAAAGTATAAAAGCTGGTTTATTCTAAGGTATACGGTACATAGAAATTCTACCTACTTACAAAAGGAGATTGTGAGTGCTCAGTGACTACATGTTGATTTTGGGGTAAATTGATCCTTTAACTCAAGTTTACTCCAAAATTATAATTCATATATAGACAGCTATCATATATGTCAGTATCTAAATACATATATCCTGGTCTGATTAGCTTGTAGCCAAATGATTTCACTTTGTGTCCACATTGACCTCTTCATTCAGTATTATGGAGTGTAAAGGAAGTAGTAGCTTTATGTTCTGTGGCGCTGGGTTGAATCGGTTGAACCCTTGATAGACTGAACAACAACAGCAGCTAGCAACCTCATTTAGTGTTTGAAGGCGCTACAGACGTGAACAGGGCTCCCACAGACGGCCAGTGTGCTGAACTCTTCCTTCACAGGTTGTAAACAACACCTTCTCATCGCAGAGTTAACGGTCTGTTGAAATGTCTGTTTCAGGATTGGTCGTTGCCATGGTGTCGCGTTGTGGATGGAATATCAGCTAACCGACAGCATCACTGTCAGTGCCGGTCTGATTGGAGCGATCAGTGAGCAGGTATCACAGCCGTCACTTATAGACCTTTAAAACTTGACAACATAAACATTGTAAATGGGGCCCCTTTTATAATTCCTGTTGCAATGGTTTTTAATGCAGTAGCTGACAGGAAGTAAACTTGGACCAAAGCTGTTGCCGTAGCAACAGAATTGATCATCTTTGCACCCTAAGCTTGACTTGCTGGCTGTATTTTGGGTCATCTCACTCCGTCTAATCACACTAGTGGAATAAGGGCTGCAACTAACAATTATTTTCATTTTAAAAGAATCTGCCATTTATTTTCTTAACTAATCGCGCCGTCTTTAGCTCATATTTTCCAATATTATTGCCCAGTTTCAAAACTTGTTGTCCCCATTAGTCACTTGGACAGAAAAAAACATGGGAAACTAGAGTCCAGGTTGAGAAACACCCTTTAATATCTTTGTAATTGTCAAGTCGCTCCAGTGTTTACTGTCAAATGAAAAGCAATCAATCATTTCCTTTTTTGTGCCTTCCTTGCAGGGCGAGTGTGAGTGGAGTCGACACAGGAAACAGGGAGTGTATTTTTTGAGGTCACCGTGGGAGAGCTCAGGTGATGGCAGAGCTGCAGTGTCTTACAGCTTTACCTTTGAACCCAGTTTAGGAGACATTAAGATGGACTTCAGCGTCGAGTCCCAGTGATGTGGAGACTGAAGAACAGACTCTGAATGCTGTGCTTTTTTTACCTCATGTCACTGTTTGCATTTTGGGTACACATTTAACATCTGTTATTCAGCAAATATGGTTTTATTGTTCCGACTGAAGCTGGTATCATAACTAACTCAATAT
The DNA here is from genome assembly GCF_043250625.1 of Sebastes fasciatus. Classification (NCBI taxonomy): domain Eukaryota; kingdom Metazoa; phylum Chordata; class Actinopteri; order Perciformes; family Sebastidae; genus Sebastes; species Sebastes fasciatus. The sequence goes on from NC_133798.1 coordinate 6,364,237, forward strand.
CTGAGAAATTAGAATGTAATCATTATCATCAAAAAAACAAAGTGTGAAATATGAAAACTGTCTGCCACATCCCAGAATGTTACCAATGATCATCTTAATTATAGTAATGCATATTAAGTGCTTCCCATAATGCTACGTTCACACTACGAGCGTCAAAACTGCCAGCCTGCCCGCTACATTGTCGGCGAATCGCCATCGGAAGTTTACTCAAGTGATGGTTGACGTAGTTATGTTGTTAGATAGCACTGGATGGAACCATGTATGTATAAAGAGAACTGGATACAGAGTTGGAGGCGGGTTCCCGTTCATTCCTATGAGAGTTGCTCAGTGGCGCATGAAGCCAAAATGGCTCCACTGTTGAGAGATAATCATCCGGCGATCTTCTGCATCCATTGGACCCGTAGAGCAGGCGCAGTAGCATTTCCTTTAACGCCGCCTCCCAGCCCTCGCTCCAGCCTCGGTCTGGGTCTCATTCACATGAACGAAGGAAGGGATATAACTCTGGATTCAGCTATTAGTGCATTTTACAACTTTTAGGTTCTAATGATTTAAATAAGGACTATTAGAGTGTTCGTAATGGGAAGTTGATTCACCTCAAAACAAATTATCCACCGAGCTACAGACGTCCCAATGTAAGTCTATGGGGAAAAAGTCTATTTGGGCCCAATGGCATCACCTGACTGACATGAAAGTTGTAGTACCGCCGTTTGGCCACTACGAAAATTGGCATCAACGACCGGCGCTCTTCCTGGGGGTTTGGATGGAACGGAACAGGGTGAAACAAAACCATATGATTGGTTGCCGCTTCACCACGTCATTTGATTGCTGAAAAAAGTTGAGACCAGCTCAACCTTATTTGCAGTGCATCACGTCAAGTGTCGGGCGTCAGTTTGTAGCTCCGCGTCACCAGCTTCCTTTGAAAATGACTTGCAGAATGTTGCGGTGTCGCTCGTAGTGTGCATACAGCTTAAGCAGCTAGCAAAGTAGTTAGCAATTCTACAATAAATAATTCAACAAATTAAATCCATCACATCAAAGGTGGCTGTCACTTACTGGCTGATGGTTCAGTCAGTTGAGTGCAATTAGGGATGCAAAATTGTACGTGTTTAAGTAACCTATTTGGGTCATTACAGCTAAAGATCAGAGGGACTCAAGTTTGTGTACCAGAAACAACAACATACAGTTTTTGTGAATTAACTGTCTCGCAAAGCCAAATGGACTAGCAGGGCAGTGACATCGCTGCTGAGCTCTTCAAACTGCACGTGTTCACGGAGAAGCACTCATTGTCGTGGTGCGGTTATTCCAACAGTGCTGGAATATATGAGGATGTACCATCAGATGACTATTGGCCACATTCAGTGAAATAAATGGGATGCCTATAAACAGAAGTCTGGCTTTAGTTTATTGTATTAAAATGAAACCCAGAAAAGCAAAATGTCTTATTGCCAAACTGCCTTCCTTTACATACAGAAATAAGCTTGTATTGGACATGTGTCTATGTGTGTGTCAGCGGTCGGATGTAAATACAACTTCAAGTGAAAAGAACGAAAACAAATGCATTTCAATGCTTTTCTGTATTATAAACCAACTCGGTAGCTTTCATTAAAATTTTATTATATTTAATAACAGCAGGAGTCAAACTGCACTTTTTCATTTAATTCAAATCTCACTCTTGCTCATCGTCAAAGCTGTATTGCCATGCTCTCAAATTAAGAAACTCGCCTTGAGCATGGCTTGCCATTGTCGGTACATGAAGGCATCACATGTACCGACGAAACCAGATGTGTGTAATCTCAAACACTCAATGCGTCGAACAGAAGCCATCTCACTGAGCAGACGAGCGGGCAGAAATCCCCATCACATCCGCAATGACGTCGACTGAAAAAGCAGCTTTCAACTCTGCTTTTGCAGAGGGGGAATCGTGTCTCTGGGGTGGATGGAAAAAGAAAGGAATGTAATATTTTGAAGCATGAGCGGTAGGATGTGTGAAATGTAGTGTTTCAAGCATCTGTCAGCGTCTTGTTGTCCAGCACAATCTTTTCTCCTGGTTTGAACGCTGGCTTCCCGGTGTGAGGACAGCTGGCACATCGGAACGCATCACCAAGGTAACACTGCCACAAGTACAAATGAAGGTCATTGAAATAATTATTTCTTATTCTACTTAGTGTGATAGTAGAGGAAATATGAACATGGTGAGAATTTGACAATATAAAACAAGGCAAAAGTGATCATAGCTCACATAACCCCCGCTTACTGCTTGACCCCTACTAAAGTAGGGCCAACGGTTTTGCCCTTTTGGAACTAATGGAACGAGTTCTGATCCGGAAACGAAATTGAAGTGGGAAAAAAAACAGTTTTTGGCCAAAATTTCAAAAAAATGTGGGCACCCTGGACTTCTAACCCCCAAAAGGCACAACTAGACCACACTGTCAACCATCATACCAAATTTGAAGTTCCTAAGTTAAATATTTTCTACTCCAGAAACGAAAGAGTGACACGCGAACGGACGGACGGAAGAAGACGCGGGGGGTATAACAATCAAATTATACTCACACTTCCACAGGCAGATTTCGCTGCGATAGTCTTCGGTTTTTCTTTAGTTTCCTCCTTTCCTTTAGTTTCCTCCTCCAACTCCTCAGCAAAACCACATGAGCTACACAAACATGCAACATATTGTGTTTCATGTAACTTTTCAGAGCACAGATAAATGTACAAAATGTAAAAAAAAAATGTTGAAAGCCCAGCTCTTTCCGCTTTAGCTATGATCCAACAGAGCCACAGCGTGCTTTTGTCTGTGGTTTGATACCATTTGTGCGGTGACCTCACCAGTCCTTGCAGGCTTTCTTCTTGGCGGATCCTGGTCCACAGTCGGGGGCCTTAAGAGAAGCTGGGTCTGGTTTCTTCAAGTCCTCTTCATCCAGCAAAGCATCAGAGTCCACCAGATCCTAGAGAGAAGGGGGACAGAAGGGACAAGAAAGACTCAGTAAATGCAGGAAGTACAGAAAGACATGGGCATGACGGTTCGAATAATAAATCTATCTGTGTGGCTCTTAAAGGTGCAGTGTGTAGGATTTCAGTGGATCTATTGGCAGGAATGGAATATTATATTCATAACTGTTTTCATTAGTGTATAATCACCTGATAATAAGAATGGTTGTGTTTTCGTTAGCTTAGAATGAGCCCTTCATATCTACACAGGGAGCGGGTCCTCTTCACGGAGTCCGCCATGTTTCTACAGTTTCTAATGTGAGCCACTGAGTGCAAAACTGTGATACCTCCAGCCGCCATCTGACTGACAGAAGGAGAGGAGTGAGCAGAGGGATACTCAGTTGGTTGCACTGTGCAACCACACCACTAGATGCTGCCAAATCGTACACACTGTGGTACGCGGCGGTCAAGAGAAAATGTGTTCCTCCCTACGGAGCTGGCCAAACCATATTTATTGACACAAAAAGATACAAACTCCATAACTCACCACATCATCATCATCTATGTCATTTGCTGACAGTGTCCACATTTTGACAGTGTTGGGATCCAGAGCAGGTTTCTCTGCTGAAATCAAAGGTGTTTGTTTGTGTTGAGTAAATACAAATATGCAACTCATGACTATACATAATACCATAAAGAAAATCACACACATACCGATGTCAATAATGGGCATTAAAGGGTAACTTTGGTATTTTTCAACCCTATTTTCCCATGTTTTTTGTGTCTGACTAATGGGGACAACAATTTCTGAAACTGGTCCAGTATTGAGGGAGAGCGCTGTAGACGGCAGCTGCTCGCTGGCTATAATATGGTGCTATTGGGGCAAGCAGGCACCGTCATTTACGTCCACTAAAAGTGCTTGTTTTTGCCATGACAGGCTCTGATTGTTATTATAAGTGTCTGACATTATGGAAAGAGTCTCGCTCAAGGAGAAGTCTCATTCTGAAATCTGACACGGTGACGTGGTGGAATAGTGTAATCATCCATGTTGGAAACGCGATTGCCAGGTGGGCAGAGTTTGTTGTGTTGGAGTACAGAAAGCGTAGCTTAGTGTTATCTAAAAGATTTTCAATGTCATGGCTGAATATTTAGATGATTTCAACAATGTGGATGAGCTCTTTGAATTCGATGGCCGCCCGTATCTATTTGATTTCACAACCAGACCTCTCCTGGAGCGGGACTTGGACACAATAACAAACAGACCGGATCGAGCCAAAGGTAAAGAAAACGTTTTATTTCTCTGTAGGGTCCTCTCCATAATGTTGTCAGACACTTATAATAACAATCTGAGCACGTCAGCGGCAAAAACAAGCACTTTTAGTGAATGTAACGTCACATAGATGCCGCTCACTTGCCGTCGCAGCTCGTTTCATCGGTTACAGCGGTATCCCTCAATACTAAACCAATTTCAGAAATGATGGTCTCTATTAGTCACTTAGACACAAACACATGGGAAAATAGAGTAGAAAAGGTGAAAAATAATGAAGTATATATTTTTAAGTATGTTGGACAATGACCTAAGTACAATCTCAACTATACCTACAAACTAAAACTAATGGAAAAGCCACCATGTAAGCACATTTCTGGAGCCAGGTTTGTCAGTCAGAGTACTTTTGACCATTATGAGACACATTATAGTTCTGTTAAAATCTGACCAGTGGTTTCAGAGGCATCACATGGGACAGACCAAGGGACAAACGTCCCAACAGACACAGAGTGATCTCCTTGAATATAACAGTTGTGGACAAAAATACGCTTAGAAAGAACTAGAAAACTGCTGTTTATAAACCTACCTGGCTTTTTCCCGAATGACAGTTTAATCTGGCTGGATGATCCCACTTCAAAACTGGGTTTGGCGGCAGAGATGCGGACTCTAGACAGAGTGTTTCCTTGGAAACCAGTGGCATCCCTGAGGGAGCTCAACGCCTCAGCAGTCAGTTGTGCTTTATTGACCTGGATGTAGAGAAGTAAGAGGTCAGAATGGAGACATTTTGCAAGAGGTGTACATGTTTAACCATACTGATAAGATTTATTATCACGCAATTACATTTCTCATATTCTTGCGTGTATATTGTAGTTTGGTAAGTGCGTATACTAGTGCAATTACAGAAAACTAATGCAATGTGGTTTTATGCTTTTTGTGTGTGAACCGACTCACGCACCTCTGTCACTGACATGAAGCCTGACAACTTCAGAGCGGACATGAGCTTCTCAGGAGTCCTCACAATCTGAGCCTCAGTTCCTGGAACACAGAAAGTAACAGGTCAGACACTGTAATACAATCAGAGCCACGACCTTATCAGTGCAGAACAGTGACCTTGTGAATAAAGACACATGAAATAAATCACATTTATGGATGAGCAATACTAAGTGTATTTTTTTTACTTTCATATTTTGATGGGATTGTATCTGTGTTAAACATAATGCTGTGCAGCATTTCTAGTGTACTTTTCCATTCTAGTGGCATCAGGTGGACTTCATCTTTGAAGTCATGAGGTTCAAAAATCTTTCCTTCTCTGACTGAATTCCAACATAAAGGTGCATATCATTCTATTTCCCTTCTAGATAGATTTAAACATCTATGTAAAAGAAGTTAGAACAACACTTCACCTGTAACTGCTTCATCCAGAACCAGCTTCCCACCAGGTTTGAGCACTTTGGCAATTTCTGCTAGAGTCTCTGAACTGTGGACGGAGGAGCTGTCAGCCAGAAGGCAAGAGAGCACCCAGTCAAAGGAGGATGCCGAATGGGAGGCTGAGAAGAGCAGAGCATCATTTTAGTACTGACTTTCACATCATGCCTTCCTGTGTGGAATCATTGTTATACTGTGCTGAACCCATTCACTCACTTCTGACAGAATTGTATTCATGCTAACAGGATAAATCACAGCATGTGCTGTACAGTCGTGGTGATAAAACACTCAATACATATACAGACGTGGACAAAATTGTTGGTACCCTTCCGTTAAAGAAACAAAAACCCACAATGGTCACTGAAATAACTTGAAACTGACAAAAGTAATAATAAATAAAAATGTACTGAAAATGAACTAATGAAAATCAGACATTGCTTTTGAATTGTGGTTCAACAGAATCATTTTAAAAAACAAACTAATGAAACTGGCCTAGACAAAAATGAAGGTACCCTTAACTTAATATTTAGTTGCACAACCTTTTGAGGCAATCACTGCAATCAAGCGATTTCTGTAACTCAATGAGACTTCTGCACCTGTCGACAGGTATTTTGGCCCACTCCTCGTGAGCAAACTGCTCCAGCTGTCTCAGGTTTGAAGGGTGCCTTCTCCAGACTGCATGTTTCAGCTCCTTCCACAGATGTTCAATAGGATTTAGATCAGGGCTCATAGAAGGCCACTTCAGAATAGTCCAATGTTTTGTTCTTAGCCATTCTTGGGTGTTTTTAGCTGTGTTTCTGGTCATTATCCTGTTTGAGGACCCATGACCTGCAACTGAGACCAAGCTTTCTGACACTAGGCAGCACATTTCGCTCCAGAATGCCTTGATAGTCTTCAGATTTCATTGCACCCTGCACAGATTCAAGACACCCTGTGCCAGATGCAGCAAAGCAGCCCCAGAACATAACCGAGCCTCCTCCATGTTTCACATTAGGTACAGTGTTCTTTTCTTTGGATGCTTCATTTTTGCGTCTGTGAACATAGAGCTGATGTGACTTGCCAAAAAGCTCCAGTTTTGTCTCATCTGTCCAAAGGACATTCTCCCAGAAGCTTTGTGGCTTGTCAATATGCATTTTGGAAAATTCCAGTCTCGCTTTTTTATGATTTGGTGTCCTCCTCGGTTGTCTTCCATTAAGTCCACTTTGGCTCAAACAGTGACGGATGGTGCGATCTGACACTGATGTACCTTGACCTTGGAGTTCACCTCTAATCTCTTTGGAAGTTGTTCTGGGCTCTTTGGTTACCATTCGTATTATCCGTCTCTTCAATTTGTCATCAATTTTCCTCTTGCGGCCACGTCCAGGGAGGTAGGCTACAGTCCCATGGACCTTAAACTTCTGAATAATATGAGCAGCTGTAGTCACAGGAACATCAAGCTGCTTGGAGATGGTCTTATAGCCTTTACCTTTAACATGAAGGTCTATAATGTTCTTTCTAATCTCCTGAGACAACTCTCTCCTTAGCTTTCTGTGGTCCATGTTCAGTGTGGTACACACCATGATACCAAACAGCACAGTGACTACTTTTCACCCTTTAAATAGGCAGACTGACTGATTACAAGTTTGAAGATACCTGTGATGCTATTTACAGGACACACCTTAGTTTAATATGTCCCTATGGTCACATTATTTTACATCTTTTCTAGGGGTACCATCATTTTTGTCCAGGCCAGTTTCATTAGTTTGTTTTTTAAAATGATTCTGTTGAACCACAATTCAAAAGCAATGTCTGATTTTCATTAGTTCATTTTCAGTAAATTTTTATTTATTATTACTTTTGTCAGTTTCAAGTTATTTCAGTGACCATTGTGGGTTTTTCTTTCTTTAACGGAAGGGTACCAACAATTTTGACCACGTCTGTATATATTTATATATATATGTATATACACCGATCAGCCATAACATTAGGACAGAATGGGCACCCTGACCGGTCTGCGGCTACGCAGCCCCATACGCAACAAACTGCGATGCTCTGTGTGTTCTGACACCTTTCTATCGGAACCAGCATTAACTTTATCAGCAGTTTGAGCTCCAGTAGCTCTTCTATTGGATCAGACAACACGGGCCAGCCTTCGCTCCCCACGTGCATCAATGAGCCTCGGGTCTGGCCCTGTCGCCGGTTCACCGGTTTACCTTCCCTGGACCACTTTTGGTAGGTCCTGACCACTGCAGACCGGGAACATCCCACAAGAGCTGCAGTTCTGGAGATGCTCTGACCCAGTCGTCTAGCCATCACTATCTGGCCCTTGTCAAAGTTGCTCACATTCTCACGCTTGACCATTTTTTCGGCTTCCAACACAAAGCTCAAAGTTCAAAATGTTCACTTGATGTCTAATATATCCCCCCCACTGCCAGGTACCATTTTAACGAGATAATCCATGTTATTCACTTCACCTGTCAGTGGTCTTAATGTTATGGCTGATCAGTGTATATACTGTATATAGTATATACATGTATGTGTGCGTGTATGTGTGTGTGTGTGTGTGTGTATGTGTGTGAAAGAGTGAGTGACTGAATTAGGTGAAGAGTCACTCACACAGCAATATTCTCTCCATGTTCTCCACTGACACTTTGCCGCTCGCACCGACGATGTCCCCCAGTTTCTCTGCATACTGTTTGAGGGCTGCTGGTGCTGAGGGCTGAGTCCAAATCATCATCACCGTCGCTCCTGCTTGGATGCCAAGCTCTGACATGATGACCTCCTGATGAGAAGTGCTGATTTATTGAAGTTGTTATACTTACAAAACCTGCTTCTCTGTCAGGTCTGTCCCTGGGTTATCTGAAAGTGAAGACACGTGTCTGTTACTGGAAATGATCCAACTAGACCAACAGAAACAACCAAACCCACATCACAAATTATTAAATAGGAATAAACTCTCTTTATACAGCCATGATTTTGACAGTTTTTTAAAACAAAAAAGTTACCAAAAAGACAGAAGTCAGTCCCAAGAAAGAAAAAAAAAAGAAAAAAATAGACGACCTTGAGATGATTGTGATGTTATCACAATAACAGCGCAGATAGTTGTGTATCACTGGTCCATTGTAATAATAGTATTACAATATTTTCAAAAAGAATGGTAATAAATTAAATAATGTAAAATGGTGGAAGGGTCTGGCAGGTCAGTCATCTATAATGTTAAAGGTCCCATATTATAAAAAAGTGAGATTTTCATATTTTTTTATTATAAAGCAGTCTTAAGTACTACATAAATACAGTGAAAGTATCGAGACACTCAATCCACAGGGAAATACACACAGCCCGTATTCAGAAACTCTGCATTTGACAAGCTGTCAGGATTTCTGTCCATTTGTGATGTCACAAATATACAATATTTAGACCCTTTACACAATTGAATGATATCAGCTGACAGGAAGTACACATGGACACAAGCTGCTGCCTAGCAATGCAATTCTGATGCAATTCCGTTGCAATTCCGTCAAAATGCACTAAAACGGAGCGTTTCAGACAGAGGGTGAATACAGGCATATTCAGGCAGACAGTATGAGGAAAATAAAGTATTTTTTTAACATTACAGCATGTAAACATGTTCTAGTAGCAACACAAAATACAAGTATGAACCTGAAAATGAGCACGATATGTCCCCTTTAATACATAGTCAAGACATGTGGTTGTTTATTTCAGTTTAATCTTAACATGTAGGGGGGTTAACCATGGATGTATTGGGGTTAACCCGGCTAACTACTAGCCAGTTAGCTTGTTTGTTGACACAGATGATAAGAGTAGGTTAGCTCGAGCCAGCAGCGTGACGCAGAAAACACCGGTTTCTTATTAACTTCATACTCACGTTGTTAACACTGAGAGAGTCCAGCACATGAATACCCACCAACACAATATACTAATATTTCTGTATGATTGTTCTAAAAAGAATTTTAGAGGTTAAATTACTGAAATAAAAGGACATTCCAACCGACCGTCCTACTCACCTAATGTTACCTCGGCGGGCGCTTCAGTCCAGTTACACACAGAGTGCAAGTCTTCCGGTTTGGCTTTTCAAAATACCACCATTGCTAATGCGTCGTAATGTTTGACCCTTCAAAGTAACGTTAACAGGTGAACATGTAGAAAGATATATATATTCAAGGAATTATATGAAGTACACAGAAAAATTGCATACACAATTTTTTTTTTTTAACAATGTCTTTATTGTTTTTTTTGTTATACAAACATCAGCATTACTATGCAATATATTCAATACAGGATTTACTTTAACAAACATAATACACACCACCAACCCACCCGTTCTCTCTTAACTTTTCTCTTTCTCAATATACAGCTTCACAGTACCAATCATACAATTGAACAGTTAATGACACCTCTAACAATGAATGAAGATACACATAAACAGAAAATAAATATATAGAAAATACATAATAAATAAAATAAAAAGATTTTGCATACACACTTTTTTTTATTGATTTTTCATTTATTCCTTTAAAAAGTATTTTTATTTGTTTTATTTTGAAGGTATTTTCCGGTTTCCTGTCTCCTGCTAGCCTGGTGCTAGCTTCATGCTAGCATGATGTTTGTGTTTCACAACTGCGTCGCGCTGTAGTGACGTAGCTGTGCCTAATAACCCCTCTCGGCGCACTGAGCGCAGTTGATCATGGCGGCGCTACTGAGAGGACTGCGAGCTGGAAGGGCACTGAGGGGGCTGGGCAGAGGTAAGGCAGGAACACTGGACTGTTGTTGTCTCATGGTAATAATGGACCGCCTGGGGAATTATTCACGCAGCTAATGTCCAATCTTTCTAATATGTGTTGCATGAAGTGTAAACGAGCCAGTGTTAGCTCTCTGTGGCAAAGTCACTGTAGTCCCAGACGGTGATCATGAAGGACAGCATTAGGTAACACTGTTATTATGTTGGTTGTTGCTGTTTAAACTACACTATTAGGCGGATAGGTGGTGGTTGACTTGGTGCTCCGGGTTTTAGACATCAACATTTAACCCTGCAGACCTCAGAGGTTTAGTTAGTGTCATATCTCACAGGTGCTTTATTCTGTCAGTCCAATCTTTCATGACTTTTTCAATCAATTTATTATAAATGACTTAATATCATTGAAGCCTGATGTGTTGTTGGCCTAGGGGACCCCAGTGAAAAGTACCCAGTTGCAGCCTACTCAGTTAAAATCAATAGAATAGATAGATCACATGTTTGGTCCTTCTTTACAGCATCACACAGTATCAGTGTGTCAGTCATTGTGGAGGAGACAGACACACACATGTAATGAGCAGACAGTGATTTCCTCATGTGCTCTGTCTATTTTCGTTTTACACGATAATATTAACTGCCTAAAATAATAACAATATGTTTTTCTTTTCTTTCTTACAGTAGTTTATTCTTCAGTCAGTAGACCCTGTATGTTAGATAGGTTGGTAGGATGAATATCACTGTGGGGAGTTTTCTGTCTGATTAATGTAAGCTATCAAAGTCCATATAACAAGATGTTCTTGTTTAAAAGTTCAACAAGTACTTGTTTTTGGCACTGAGGTACACAGTGTAGTCCTATTCTAGTACATACAGTCACGACCAGCCAGGTATTGGCACTATTGCACTTTTTCCTCTAATGCATAATCTCCTCCTGGTAAATTTTGGAACTTAACGGTACTTTGGTTATCAAATTAATTTGATTTGCAGGTGTCTGACTCTGCACTAATCAAAGGATTTAAGTGACCACCGCTTATGTGATTATACAAAAGCTTTGTTTTAAGAATGCCTGAAGAAAGTCTGTGACCTTGTAAGAGACTGTGCATGTTGTAGTGTGCAGATGTTCTTTCTTGCACTAGGTGTCTGCAGTTGCCTAATATCAGACAGATGTGTCAACTCGTTACATTCCGTTTCATCAGTCCACTCGGTGGAGAGGGCAGATTCAAAGGTCTGGACCCAGCCAATGTCTGCAATATAAAAAACATTCAACCATTGTAAATAGAGAAAGGTTGAATGTGTCAATCTGTTGTTTTACATCACTGTTGTGTGAAAATGTCTAAAAGGCTTTTCAAGACCATAATGTTTCTGTATCCAATCTACATATCAAGAATTTGAGGCATATGGCTGCAAGAGAAAGTCTGATGAAAGATCACAGTGAAGGCTTGTAGAAGTGGTGGAGAAAGGCCCGAAGCAACAGCCAGACAGATTCACGCAAGGTGCAACAATTAAAACTTGCTGCATCTGTTGCTAACCTCGCAAAAGTGGTCCAGGAGGAAAAGAGACCTAAAAAAGCCCAACTGATTTTTGTCACAACTGAACAAGCTAAAATCACTCTGACTGAGTGTACTAAATTAGAAGTGTTAAAATGCAAGATTTCTGTTTACAGAAAGAAAAATGAAGTAAAAAACAGAGTAAAACAGGGAGGAGGTTCAGTGTTGCCTCTGGTACTGACTAGATTCCCTTGAAATGGCATCATGAAACTTGGTCAGGCAGTTTGGAGCACATTTTGAGCAGGAAAATGACCTGAAAGCTCCTAATAATTCAATTCAGTTAGTCTAATCAAACACCTGTGGAGAGATCTGCAAACAGTAGTAGGAGAAGGCTTCCCTCAAAACTGAGAACTGGAGCATTTTCCAGAGATGAGAGAGTCCAGAGTAGACTGCCAGTAGAAAAGTGTATGTAAAAGCTTCAGTTCTGAATGGAAAAGAAAAGTTATGCAATATTGGTAGTTAAATGAAGAATTGTGGAGGCTAATATATGTTCAACTTTTCAAAGCAATTTAGAGTAAATCATCCAAGAGTCAGTTGTGAGTAACACAGTGCAAAATCCCAATACTTTTGACCATGGATTTACATGTTTTGTTGAGCTTGATTTTTAATTAGGGCTATCAATCGATTAAAATATTTAATCGCAATTAATCGCATGATTGCCCATAGTTAATCGTGATTAATCGCACATTTTTTATCTGTTCAAAATGTATCTTTTGTCAAGTATTTAATACTCTTATCAACATTGGAGTGTGCAAATATGCTGCTTTATGCAAATGTATGTATATATTTATTATTCAAAATCAATTAAAAACACAAAACAATTACAAATATTGTCCAGAAACCCTCACAGGTACTGCATTTAGCATAAAACAATATGCTCAAATCATAACATGGCAAACTGCAGCCCAACAGGCAACAACAGCTGTCAGTGTGTCAGTGTGCTGACTTGTCTATGACGTGCCCTAACCTACATGTGATTATCATAAAGTGGGCGTCATTTAGTGTTATTTAACCTCCTTCGTAGTATCAAATGGTTGGTACCAATGGATTCATTAGGTTTTGTAGTTTCATGTGATACCAGTATCTTCACTCTAGATTTAAAACTGAGCTCGCTACAACCTTAAAATTGCAAGTTGTGTTAATGCATTAAAGAAATGACTTGTAAATTATACATTTTATATAACTTTGACAGCCCTAGTTTTAATATAAATGTGATATTCATTATGGACTTCGGTCACATTCTCTCCTGACCAAATCATTTGAAGCTAATGAATATATTTCTCCCTATAGTGGTGACCGCACCAACAGCGACAAACCCCCAGTGCGGCAGCCTGACACGAGGCTTCCACCGTGCAGCACTGAGGCTTCAGGATGAATCCAAATCTGACAAACCCCCTCCCTCCTCATCCACAACCTACCATGAGCACTACCAGGCTCACCCTGCTGAACAGGACACTCAAGACTCAACATCCAACCCAGAAGCTGAGGAGGCTGCCAGGCCAAACACCTGGTCAGTCAAGACAGAAATCTGCAAATCTTGAGATAGAAGAGCTGGCAGTATAATTGAAGATGAAAATGTTTGTGTTGGTAAACAATAGATTGTGGTGTGCAGGTTCATATATATTCATTCATTTATTTTATCATCCCAGAGAGAAATTGGTTTGTGGTGTGGGCAAAAAATGTAACATGCACAATAAAAGAACATGAAGTAAAAACAGAGATATAAGCCCCGTTTCCACCACAGGAGCTTTCGCCCAGAACTAAGAACCTTTTGAGGACCTCATTGCGTTTTGACTGCAGGTACCAGTTCTGGGGACATTTTACGGGGCATTTTCACCCCCAAAAAGGGCGCTGGTTGGTGGTAGTACTTTCTGCAAGTACCGGAACTTACGGGGTGGAGTTTGCAGGGATGATCGTTGCTGATTGGTGAAACGCACACACAGCACTGCTGCTTCAACTGCACCGCTTCATTCATAAAACAAGGAAGTCCTTTAGTATCGATTTAGGACCATTTTAGGACGACGGGAGAACATTTCTCTTTGGCTGATGACATTAAAAGTAAAGTTAGGCTCTGCTGTCGGCCTCCCGACTCATTAAAAAAAGACCGATCATGAGGGCGAGTGGTAACGCTAGAGCGTTAGAAGAGGGAGGTCGTGGTGTGAATGAGAGAATGAAAAGTTATTTTCTGATTGTTTCACGGCAGTTACGTTCTAAAGCACAAATAAATAACCCTCAAACACTCAACAGATGATTTACTGTGGAGACAGACGCTCTTAGTTTCATTTTCCTGCCGTGCATTTTATTCATTACATCCAACGTGCATCAGTAAACGTGCAGCGGTAAATATTGTCGCAGTGAGAAAAAAAACTAGCGTTTTTTTTTTTCTAAGGTTTATTTTTTCAGATGAAACAGGCGGACAAACTGAACTGCAGGCTGCAGAGTGTGTTTACTGCTCAGCGGACTATTTTGCCTAATCATAGCAGGTATTTAGACTGCGGTGGAAACGCAGACAACAGTGGGCTGAAGGAACCTTTCAGTTCCTTGAAAAGTAGTTCCAGGGACTAGAAGTTTTTTTGCAAACCTGGCTACAGTATAGTCCGCACATGGCACACACCTACAGTAAACGGTACACAATATTACACAGCACTGACCTGCAGTGTGTATAAAATACAAAGATTCAATATGAAAAACTTGTGTTACAGCACAGAAATATATACAACCGAAAGAATTTCATGCACAAGACTCATGTTGGCCAGCGTGTGTGTGTGCAGTTTATACGTGCTTGTTCTGTAATGCAATGGCTGATGGGATAAAGGAATTCCTTATTACTTTTGCAACTGGGGACCCGACGACATCGCCTTGATGAAAGAGCCTGAAGCTCCCTGAAGGGGTGTTGGGGTAAGGTTACACGTTTTCAACTCATGAGAGGGCACAGGTTTTGAGTTGCTTACTGACCTCACCTGACAGGATTCCTGGGTACTGAAGCTCAAACAGTTACCCCCTGATGCAAGAGGCTATTCATGACCTCAACTCGTGTCATGGTCTCTATCTGCGCTTCATTTATGCTTAAAAGTGCCTTTTTGTGTGTCTGTGGAAAGTTACCAGGACCAGGGCGGAGAGCAGGGTGAGGAATATGAAACAGAGGAGCAGCTTCAGGCTCGAATCTTGACTGCTGCTCTGGAGTTCGTCCCACTGCACGGCTGGTCCATGGAAGCCATTGCGGCCGCTGCTGAGGTGAGCTGCGGTTAAAATGTGAAAGTGGAATAGCTTTAGGGTAAACAGTACAGAGTACACAGAGTAAAAGATGGCATTCTATCTTGCCCCCTTTTCCCTGACCATAACAGGCCTTACAGTCACAGCCACTTGTTGTTTTAACATTTAATAGCTAAGCTTGACTATCCGGAATTAACATTAGCGATATCCACAACTACATTTTGACTAGTTGTAATTACATT
Source organism: Sebastes fasciatus (assembly GCF_043250625.1). NCBI lineage: Eukaryota > Metazoa > Chordata > Actinopteri > Perciformes > Sebastidae > Sebastes > Sebastes fasciatus. The sequence goes on from NC_133798.1 coordinate 6,379,588, forward strand.
CTGACTAGTCAGAATTCTTATTCCAGATATCTATAACGTCATTGTGACTAGTCAAAACGACAGTTAGAGATATCTGTAGTTCGGTTCTGACTATCCTAAATAACAGTTACAGATATCTCAAACCTCATTATGGCTAGTCAGAGTTGTTGTCATGACGTTGCTCATCAAGGCTTCCCATTGGATATCGGCCCAACAAAGCATCCGAACAGTGTCAGCAGAAGCTTTTGCTAACTTGGATAGTTTGGTAAAGTGTGAAAGATATTCACAGATTCAAACTTCCCGGATCAATAACATAAGAGAAACATAGTTAAAACATCAACGAGCGCTCTTTCTAACCATATTAAGGTAGACAACGAGCTAAAAGCTGATTTTAATCCCCCCCCCCCTCTGACGTAATTACAGATGTCTGCACCGTCATTTGACCTAGTCACAACTCTAATTGTTTGTTTGTTTGTTGTGTTGGTACCAGACACTGGGTCTGTCCTCTGCTTCCACTGGTATGTTCTATAACGGAGCTGGAGACTTGGTCCTACACTTCGTCGCCCAGTGCAACTCGCAGCTGACTGAGATCCTGGCTGAACAACACAACCAGGTCCAGCTGGGCCAGGCCGAGTACGTATACACACACACACACACACACACACACACACACACACACACACACACATCGGCACACATCTGTTATTTTTATAAGCTGTAATAAGTTGTCTTTGACAACTGTGTTGCAGACCAAAGAAAACTGCTGACTTTCTAAGAGATGCTGTAGAGACCAGACTGAGGATGCACATCCCCTACATTGAATCTATGCCACAGGTATAGTGTGCATGATGATGAGCACAAGGAGCCAGAGTCTGTGCAGTAGTGATCGGGCGGTGGAGTCGCGGTATCAAGGTCCCGCCCACGCACCCACCCGAGCCACTCGCAAGCCAAGCACGGCCGCAGCTTTTCAGCGAGAGAGAAGCTCTCACAGATGCCAGTCATGACGTCTCGCCCACTTTTTATAGCATCAAATAACTAAATAAAACAAACTTATCAGAAGAATGAACACTTGAACATACAACAGCGTGATAAGAACTACCTAAAATGACAGAAACCATCTTTGGGAAAAATGTATTTGACGTGTACTTTGACTTTTTAGTTTGGCCCATGTCCCATCCACTAACATGGAGGTGGCGGGCTTTATGACCATTACTGCAGTCAGCCACCAGGGGGCGATCCAGATGTTTTGGCTTCACTTTTATGGAGCTGTCATGTCGTCCATCTTTATATTCAGTTTATTCTCATTACTGGCAGAGGTCAGGACTGATGGAGACATTTTATTTGATCCTTGACTTTGTGTCTGTGTCCTCAGGCGATGAGCATCCTGCTCCTTCCTCACAACATCCCAGACAGCCTGAAACACCTCTCCACCCTGGTGGACGACATGTGGTACTACGCTGGAGACCGATCCACAGATGTGAGTGGATCCTATCACCCTCGATCTCCTTCTTCTTCTGCTCATACCTTCCTGTCCCCCTTTCATCACCACCCTGACAATATCAGGCCTGCCACCTCCCAGGTTACTCCCTGTTCTGCCCTGTACTTCTAAATGGTTTTGGCCTGCAACTAACTAACCAACTACATATTTAAATTATCAATTGGTCCATAAAATGACAGAAAGTATGAAAAAGGTTAATCCTTATTTCCCCAGAGTCCAAGGTGACATGTTTTGTCCACCAACAGTCCATATTCAAAGATATTCAGTTTATTATGACATAAACAAAGGAAAAGCTACAAAACCAGATCATCTTTAGTGTTTGTGCTGTAAAAATTACTTAAATCAATTAATCAACTAATCGTTGTTTGCCAATCAGCGGTAAGAATTAATTGAAATTTAATTCTCCTCTGTGTCTATATTTTTTCTCTTCTCTTTTGATGCTGTTGCACTTTCTTATATTGTATTTATTACATGTCACTTGTTGCTGTGTTTATAATGTAATGTAAGGCAAATTGAGTTTAAAATGACATAGCCTTGCTAAATGTACGATATGAACTGCCTGCAGCACCCCTTTGTTTTGCAGATGAACTGGTACACCAAACGGGCACCGCTGACGGGCATCTATAACACCACAGAGCTGGTGATGCTGCAGGATTCTTCTCCAGACTTCCAGGACACCTGGGACTTCCTTGACAACCGCATTCAGGATGTAGTCAACATGGCCACCACCGCCAAACAGGTAGAGTGCTTATATAGCATACAGAATTAAAGAGTTGCATTAAAAGCGGTGAACAGATGAAATGCAGTCATTGAGGAGTTGTTTTAAGACTTACTGTATGTAGGAATACCCACCTCTCTATGTTTCCCAACTTAACCCATCAGTGGAATAATTACATAACTGACCTCAGAATGTAATATCATTCTTCCACTACACAGCCCAGATTGGCCTGATTATGGAGCCAAATGCAAAGGAAAACTGAAAGATGAAGATGCTTCGATACGTAGAACAAGTTCATTGCAATGAGTTCAGAATGAAGGGAGTGAAACATAGACTAAGACGTTAACCTGTATTCAGATGACATTTGACCTAATTCCTCAATCATGTTCTAAGTTGTGTGTTCCTCTTTATTCTGTAGGCGCAGTCGACTGGTGAAACAGTGGTGCAGGGGCTCATGGGAGCTGCTGTTACAGTAAGTCTTTGCCTCATGTTCATCACCTACTGTATATGCACTCTCCTCTGCACCTACATTAACAATCATACCTCTTCCCCTTTGCAGTCCCATTTAATAAAATAATAAATGACGTTTAAATGTATAGATAGAAATGTGGCCGATGTTTGTCTTGTGTTTTACAGCTGAAGAACCTCGCAGGACTGAACCAGAGGCGGTGATGGAAAACATCCCTCACTCTCACTGATCCTGACTGCTTGGCTTGTGTCATGAGCTGAAGATCAATTTTCTTTTTGCTCATATTTCTGGTTAACTGTAAGAGTCTGAAAAATAATGGATTATCTTTCTGTTCACCTGTAAAACCAGTGGCTTGTCTTGTTTTGTTTCACACTGCAAGATTTCGCTCTCCTGCTCAGATTATTTTTTTCCCTTTGGACACAATGATCTGTCTTTTTTTTGGTTGGATCGAGACTTCAATAAAATAGTTATATATTGTGTATTTAATGTGTGTTTGTTTTTGTAATAATCTGCTTGGAATGAAATCAGTCATCCATTATAAAGGTTGAACTCTGCGAGTAGAGATTTTCAGTTCAAAATCACTATTATTTTGGAGTCAATCTATGAAAGATACTGTGATGAAAAATGCAAACTGCAGCATTGTTACTGGGCTTGTCCATTTTTTATACAAACAAATAAAGCACTGTAAATACACTCCAATTTAATTGTACACTTCAAGATTCAAGATTTTTTATTGTCACGCCGGTTATACAGGTACAATCGTGTGAAATACTTTTTGCTGGGAAGCTCCATTAAAATAATAAGTTCTATTACAATTATAAAAGGAAATACTTTGTACAAGGGCATATTAAGAACATATACAGTATATACAGTATAAGATATATTTTTGTGTGAGAGGGTGTGGTATGAATTATCTATTTAAAAGTCTGATGGCCTGGGGGAAAAAAAACAGGGGCTTTAAAGTGTCCAAAGCAAATTTAGTCATAAGGACAAATAAGACATACTTCATTTTACAAAAAAATTGAGCACTTTTATTTTGAAAAAAACAAACTTCCATGCTCAGTGTGACCCGGATATTAAATAAGGACCCGCCTCCAATCATCTTGACCAATCAGTGTTCGTATTTACATCTCCTGGCCAATCAGCGTGAGGGAAACATGTCCGTGGTGTGGTGGAGGCCTTCTTCAAGTCGAAGCAGCAGCAGCAGCGGCGGCGGAGTGTGTTGGAGTATCTTACAAAGTCAATTTTAGACTCATTTAACTCCGATAATGCCCTATGCTAACCAGCCGACGGTGAAAATCACAGAGTTGACAGACGAAAATGTCAAATTTGTCATTGAAAACACTGACTTGGCGTGAGTATTCACTTATTAGTCCATCTAGAGAGCGTGTGTTGTAGACAGCAGCCATTATTGTTCTCATTCAAAGCTACATGTTAAATAACTGCACTAAAGTACTAAAGTTAAGCACTAAAACAGTGCTATTTGTAACTGAGAATCTTAGGAGCCCAAATGTGTGTTCATATTGAAGATAAATGTAGTTAACGAAAGAGGTTAGTTAGCTCAGATGTAGCCCTCTGTTACATTATCTATAGAAGCGTCTGTGGTGTTTGTTTGTTTGTTTAGATCCCCATTAGCTTTTGCATAGCAGCAGCACTTCTTCCTGCAGGGTCCACATAGTTTACATGGTGACATCATCATACTGTAACATAACACCTCGTAATACACGTCTACTGTAAATAAAACAATAACAACTGACACAGTTTAAATGACAAAAACACAAAGAAAATAGATAAATATCATTTAACATGGAATGCCCTTAATACACACCCAAGACTATTTATTCATTACTAAAGTTTCTTCTTAAGTAATGCTCTTTCAGTGTTTTTTTAAAACCATATATATCATTTTGTTGTGTAATATGATTTTGGAGTGAATTCCATTCTTGCATTGCTCTGTATGTTGCTGTACTTTGACCTGATTTGGTTTTGGATCTTGGTAAAGTAAAACAACCAGCAGCAGCAGCATGCCTTGTGGAATAATTGTGTGTATCTGTACTAAAGGATAGGTTGTTCCGTTTAATATCAAACACAATGTACCAGCGAAGAGGGGAAAGGTTGATGTTAACTTGCTATTCTGGGTACATGGGGCTTTAGGAAGGATTGAAAGTAAAAAAGTAAAATGTTTCTAAAGAGTCGTGAGTGTAACTTCTGTTAACGTTTCCTCTGAAAACATCTGTCTTTGTCCTTTTCAGGGTTGCAAACTCAATCCGCCGGGTCTTCATGTCAGAAGTTGCCACTATAGGTACAGTGACTTTTTCTTAGCCTCTATTTTGAATGATTATTTTCATGACTAAATGCTAACAGCTACAGAGCAGGAGAATCATAGGTGTTATTGATAATAGTAAACCAGTGCAGTAAAGCACTGACATAGCTTACAGGGACTTAATGGAACTGAGCCATTGTTAACAAAATTTGTTTCCTGCTTTGACAAGTCAGCTATATCTGAATTCATTCATCATTCCTTCTGTTACATATACAAGCTGACATGTCCTCTGAGAAAAAAGGCTTATTTGATTTTTAAAATAATATTCTGTCATATATTTTTTAAATTATGTTATATATTATTATAATAACATTATTAATATTCTTCTTATTATATTTTGAATAAGACTTATTAAGGGTGCTGTATGGGGTCAGATCAGTCTCAATATTAATGAATGCACACAGAAGGATTCCTAAATGTGTTTTGTATTTTGTGATCGGTGCACGTCAGGGGAGTCTCAAAAACCCACACACAAGTTCATAAATGACAAGTAGTTTGTAAATGCAGGTTCAATAGTTGGTATATAAATGCAACAGCATCCAAATGTGTTTTTGATGAAAATTGCAAATACTTTTAAATACATATATTTGTGGATTTCTATTATATTTATTTAAAACAAGACATATTTGTGTGTGCACCAGAAATATATTTGTGAACCTTATTTTTTTTATGTTAGATAGCTAGATATTTTACATTTAGATAACTATTTTTGTGTGCATTAAAAAATATATTTTTGTGGAGAGAATCATTTAAATATAAATCGCAAAATACATTTGTGAATCCTTCTGTGTGCATTTCTGAATATTGAGACTGATCTGACCTCATAGTGCTCTGCCTACCCTCCTGTGAAGTCCTCTCAGACCACTGATGCAACTGTCCAAAAAGCAACAAATAACGTGACTGCAACAGCAAAATTGGAAAATGTAGTCTGTCTGAAAGTAATACGCAACAAAACACTGAACTTGTATTACTTGTATTTGCAGCAATTGACTGGATCCAGATCGATGCCAATTCATCCGTACTGCATGATGAGTTCATTGCACACAGAGTTGGTATGTATCACCGTGCGTAGGATACACTTTCAGTGCAACTTGATGGTAGTAATTTGACGTATTGTTGTAGTATGACCAGAGAGGTCTAACACCTGTAAAGGCTGCTGTACAACATTGATGTTTCCTTTGTTGTCAGGTCTCATACCTCTCACAAGTGATGACATCGTGGAAAAATTGCAGTATTCTAGGGTAAGCATACTGTCGTATCAGTCATAAGTGAGGTGGCCCAGTGACCCTTAAATGCAACACCATTAATAAGCGACCACTGCTGATACTGAAATACAAATTCTATTATTTCACCCTCTAAACTAAAGACCAAAAGGATTTGGATTTTGCTAAGAGGTCATCTAGACTGAGAACCAGTGATCCTCAGGTCCCAACTGTGTCTGCAGTTGAATACATTGTTTTTAATATACACTGGCACACTTATCTTTCCCACTTGTGATCTATTGGTGTCTACAGTATGTCTGATGTCTAATTTCTTATGTGAATGTTTCCTGTTTTGCCTCCTCTTATGTTTTATTGTACATTTTTATTCAAAAGTGCCAAGAAAAGTGTCTATAAGTTTAATGATATCATTTATGATTTTTTTTCTACCATTGTAATAATTTCATGGCATTTTCCTGTTACTATGAATCTTGACACTGTTTTATCTAAACGCTACAAAGTAACTAGTACATTTATTATTACGACTACGACGACTTCCTCCTTCCATGCAGTCCAGTGTGATAGACATCAGATTGACAGCTTTGCATGGGATTTTCTATACCTGAACAGATATTCAATATTTATTTATTATTTAAACCATATCTCCGAACCCCTAGTTTTATATAAAATATTGTGTATAGTAATGGGATTATACCACTGCCCAGGCAGCGTCTGTTCCCATTTGTAGCTTTACTGGAGGACAGACATCATTTTCTCTCTGTCTCTGACCGTCTCTGATCCTCCTGCAGGACTGTACCTGTGATGATTTTTGTCCAGAGTGTTCTGTTGAGTTGACGATGGACGTTCGATGTACTGAGGACCAGACGCGTCATGTCACCTCACGCGACCTTTTGTCCAACAACCCCAGAGTCATCCCGGTGAGTCCTTTCTCCGTTTATTGAAGTCATTAGAGGGGAGTGGAAGCAGAAAAAAAGCTGACCGTGTTTTCGTTGGGCTGTCAAGGTGACCTCCAGGGGTCGAGACAATGATCCCAATGACTACGTTGAACAAGACGGTAAGCTGTCTTGAGTGGTAAACACTGGCTGTTAAGGGTTTGTCTTTTCCATAGCCATATAATTGTCAGAAATCTGTTTTCCAGACATTTTTATCCCACATTTTTAACATTTCCCTTTTCCTTACTCTCTCCACTTCATCATCATTTACTGGAACAACATAGACATTTTACTGGTGAAGCTTCGTAAAGGTCAGGAACTGCGGCTTAGGGCGTACGCCAAGAAAGGCTTCGGTAAGGAGCATGCCAAGTGGAACCCAACAGCTGGGGTTTCCTTCGAATACGACCCAGACAACGCACTAAGGCACACGGTCTTCCCACGACCTGAGGAGTGGTGTGTTTTCATTTTTCAATATGGCTCTTCATAATATTGAACAATGACCTGAATGATGAATTGACACACTGTATCACTCTGGTTCCCAGGCCAAAGAGTGAATACTCCGAGATCGAGGAGGATGAGGTTCAGGCTCCCTATGACCCCAATGGAAGGCCAGAAAGGTGACGAAAGAATCTTCCTCATACTTGAGTTGATGAGGGTACATGTTAAACGGTTACAGATAATGGATAAAGTATTATTATGTTGGCCACTGCATGCAGCTTGTTTATATGAACTGAAATGACCAGTAAGCAAATCTACATGTAAATCTACTAGTCTAGTATGACAAGCTGCATTGGGAGCATAATCAGGGTTGAATTTCGGTGCAACGGTGTACTAATATGATACCAAATGGTATGTTTTTTTGTCCAAATATTTTTTTCAGACAAAATGATATGCTTCGAACAGTACAAGAGCTCATCTGTGATATTCCCCTGCACAGGTTCTTTTACAACGTGGAGTCGTGCGGCTCCCTGCGACCAGAGACCATCGTCATGTCAGCGCTCGCTGTCCTCAAGAAGAAGCTGAGTGACCTGCAGACTCAGCTGAGCCACGAGATCCAGAGCGACGTGCTCACCATCAATTGAGAGCCACTCTCTCTATACTGTTAGATTCTTATTTTGTTGTTACTTTTTAAATAAATCTCTCCTGAGGAATTTGGTAATCTGTTATTTAGTGTTTCTGTATTTTAATTTCTCACTGGGTTTAAGATTACTTGTAATTCAGTACAAATGTAAAAAAAAAAAACAGAAACACAAATTAGCTCTGCAAAAAAACTCATAAATCATAAAAACTCACTTGCAAGAAATAAATAAAATGAAGACAAGAAACCAATAAGTATAATGTTTGAAGTGGTTTCCAAAAGAGAAAATGAGATCTATTTATTGGTTAAAACTCTTAATGGTATAATACTCTACTATAATGATGCCTGAGAATCTCAACTACAGGAAAATAGCCAGAACTATAAACTTGTGCTAATTACCATAGATATGTTCTATCATATCTGTACAGTGCCAGACTTCCGACAGTAATACCACAAGGAGGCTAATGTAGCTTCAGAGTAAAAGCACACGTTAGCTGTAGTCTGCTGAGATGTCCTTCACCTATTAAAGTAACCACTGCATTATTATATCAATTACCTTGGAGACCTGAGACCCATGTGGAACAATTAGGACTCACAAGATCATTTTGTCATTATGATAAATTAGACAATGAACATGCAGTTTTTACTTTATCTTCACACACAGTTCCAAATTCGATTTACTTAAATATATATATATATATATTGTTTATTAAGGAAGTAAAGGTTATTGAAAAGGGAACTCACAAAATAAGGAATATGGAGGATGTTTTTGAGAAGAGATGGACTTTGAGAGAAGGAAAATATAGCTACATAGGTACACATAGGCTAGCATGCATGCACATATGTGCCTGGAAGTTTATTTTTTATTTTTCTTAAGTTATTTATTTATTTAATTTATTATTATTATTCAATGTTTTTCTCTTTGTATTATCATTATTTTTTAATTATTTTATTCTATATTCTTTATTTTTTTCAATTTTGAATGCTGATGTTGTTTTCTCCTCTGTACTTATTGTGTTTGTTTCTAAGCTCAATTACTTAAAAATTGGTTTATAAACTATTGTAATTACGAACTGTAAATTGCATATATGAAAACAACCTAAAAAAAGGGGGGGGGGGGGGGAATTTAGTATTAAAAAAAATGAAGGAGACTTTTATTTTGAATGTTATGAGAAGAGGGGATATTTCCATTGTAATGAGCTTCAGTGCGACACCGACTCTCTCTCTTCATCCATCCATGCACCGACTGTATCACACTCCCAGCTGGAATCAGAGGTCAAACAGCGTACCGGTATATCCGGACAGTGACAGCAGGCTGATGAGCGGTGGATGTTGTGGGATGCAGAGCTGCCAGAGAGGATGCGCTGCTTTAACGCAGGATGACGAGGTAACTGTCTGACCCACCAACACTAAATGGTGGTTTTTAATTAAATGTATGGCTTATTATTGGATAACATGCGTGCCGAATTTACCCAATGGAAAGCTGAGGTCTGAAATTGTGTCTTATGAGACGTGTACCTCTGTAGATAAGCGAGACAACGTTAAAATGCTAATTTACTCAAACTATTTGCTAGAGTTCTTCTCCATGTGAGAGGATGACAGGACGTAACCCACATTATCTGGCTTTATGAACATGCAGCTTGATTGTAAATGATCCACTGCTCTGCTCCCATTCCTAGACACCATAGGTCACCGTTTCAAGAATGAGAATGGTGACACATCACACACAAGATGGAAAATTACAGGAAATGTTATGAAATATAATCCCCAGCTCTCTGTGGTCTACTGTAGGCTAAATAAATAGATATTGTTTGGTTGAGACAACATTTTTTTTGTTTTTCCCTTTTACAAAATGGATTTGTAGCTTACATGATTATATACATTCAAACGTTTGCTGAAAAAAAACCTAAGAGGGTAATTATGGGAATTCCTACAGTTTGAAATGGACTGTAAAATGTTTCTTATTTCTTATTATATTCTGACTATATCCTGCCATGGCACCAGGTATTTTGAGAACAAGAAAATGTACCTGATTTAGAAGGAAAGAAACCAAACATTTGTTAAAATGATGTGATTTTAGTTTTCTCTCAAATATAGAGGGTGATATCATCTCAGAGATGGCTGTGATGAGGAAGAGGTTCTCTTCCGTCTGCTCACCTTCCTGGACTGAAGACGACAGTGCAAGCCTCTATGACAGTGTTCCCGTTTCTGCCGCTGATCCACCCAGTGAACAAGAACACCCCTATGCAGCTCTGCTCTGGTAGGCTTTTGCTGCATATGCCTCCATCACTTGTTCATAGCTGTCAAGTCCAATGGCAGATACAAGACTTGAATTGTCGAGGAAGTATCCAGATCTTTCACTTCAGTGAAAGTAGCTATACTATACTGTAAAAAAAAAAAATGTTACGGAGCCTACGTAAAAAAAAGTCTTATTAGCTAATTGTGCTTAAAGAGGACCTATGCCTATTATTCACCTCTTTTCACCCTCTGTCTGAAACCCTCTGTTTGAGCTAAAAGCCAAGTCTGCTCTGATTGGTCAGCTGGCCCACTGTTGTGATTGGTCAGCCGAATCAAACTTTTCGGACTCAGCTTCCGCTCCGCTCTAACTAGCTGTGAGCAACACGGTTTGTTACGGAAGAAAAGGCGGGACGTCAAGCGAGCTGTTTCAGGCATCTCAGGAGCAGTGTTTCTGTCGGGGAGAGGAACTCCCTTTGTCGTGGAATTTGGGCTTTGAAATGTTGCAGACCTTTTGCCTGCACAAAAAAAACTATATAAAACAAGGGAAAAAGCACAAAAACACTAGAATGGCACTTGAAGAGCGCAGACCTCCGCCAAGGTGCCTGACTTTAAAAACAGCTCACAGCTGGCGGTACCGTGAGGTGGTCGGCTTGTTATTAGCACGGTGTGTTTCCGTGTAAGGTATCGGCGGATGCCTCTCTCATTCAGCAGCCTTGTTCTGTCTGTATAACGTTACACTACGTTGTCTCTCATCCCGTCATCTACCACTTTTTTCTTTCTCACCGCGGACGGACAGCAGCTCCCGGACACATATTTCTCTGCTCGAAGAAGAAAGGAGGCGGGGTCACGCGTCATCAACGCGTCATCAGTCACACTACGCATGTGTTATACCCAGAGGTCTTAATGCTCAAGCTGATCGGAGTCCTTAAAAGAATCCGGATCATGATCCGGATCGCCACCAAAATCAAATGGATCGTTCATTGTGCTATACTCCACACCTCCAAAAATGTTTATTCAAATCCATCATAAACTTTTGGAGTAATCCCGCTAACAGAAGGACAGCCAGACAGACAGGCAAACAAACCAACGCCGGTGAAAACATAACCTCCTTCAAGGCCGAGGTTATAACAGGTGCCTTTTTAAAGTATAACTCCAAAGTAATCAATGCTGAAAAATAGCCTCTATGAGTGTAAACTGTATATGATTGGACTATTACTGATGCATTAACTCGAAAATAGCATACACCCAAAACACCTAATGTATTGACTTGTTCTTGTTCACTTGATAGTGATTTTAGCGTAACTACTTTGACAAATTATTAGACATACTGCAAATTACCAAGCTGATGACATTTTTGTCCTGCACTTCTCTTTGCTACCTCCGGGGAAATCCAGTGAACGTATAAGGCTGTTATTTTTTTCAGAAAAAGAATCCGGGAGTCGAAGATAATAGGAGATGGGGGGAATGAGGGTTTTTAAATCTCTAAGTATAACAACATGTTGGTAACACCAGTATATAGACACCAACACTGACAGCATGTATCTGCAGGTAATCCATCTATCTACAGGGGGAATATCTGATCAAAGGTGAATAAAGGGGCCATTTACTCAAAAAGTGGTGAAAAATGAGCCTCACACACGATGATGACTAAAACAAGTCTCTTTGTCCAGCTGTCATCGAGTTCAAGACTCTTTGCTGAGCTCCAACAGCAGTTTCACCGGATACAGAGGCATCCTCAACTGGATCATCATTCTCCTGGTCAGTTTTCTCATCTCTTCCTTTGGATCTTATAGACAATATATTATCTTATCTTATCTTATTATCTACTTATTAACTGCTGGTGTTTTACTGGTGTCATCCTGATTTTCAGGTCCTGACTCATGCTCACTTGTTCTTGGAGAATTTCATACAGTGAGTATATACATAGATGCACCCATGCATATACACAAAATCTGAATCAGAGATACTTGGGGGGGAGTGGCAAGTATCCAAGTATACTTGGACTTTTCTGTATCCTTGTCGGTATAAGCCAAGTATACTTAAGTATAATTTTGTTAAGTAACTCTGATAAGTACATGAAAAGTAATTTAAAAGTATACTCTCTTAATTTAAGTTTAAAAGAAGTATACTAATAGCACACTTGAATAAACTTATTTTTTGTAAGGGGGGTCTAACTGAGGCATGTGCAGTATGAGTGTCATCACTAGCATGTTTCCAGCTATAAAACAAATTCTCAGCCCAAGGTCCACTTACTAGACTTTTCTGGAATCTTTCCCAGTAGATGGAACTGCATAATTGGAGTTTTACAGTAGTACTCACAGGGCTAAATTCTTCTGCATATGAAGACTGTGAGATGCGATCAAAAAACTTTTTTTTTTTTTTTGGTCGAACCATATATAATTTTTCATATATATAATTTGTATTAGATTGTTGTCCTTTGTTTTCCTCCTTCCTCCTAACAGACATGGCTTTTTGATAGATGTCAAAAAGGTCTTGGAGCATCTCATTGAGGACAACTGCAACTGGCCATCTGTCAACCTCATATTAGGTGAGCCAAAATTACATTAGATCAACATTTAGTTAAAAGAGACTTCACCGATTTACACTCTTACATTGTCAGACTCACGATAGACAGTTTCTTTTTTAAAAAAAGGAACAAAATCGATGCAGCAGAACCAGAGACATTGTCTTTTTTTCCACACATTCTTCTTTTGTTTGTCAAAATTCAATGCCTACATTAAACAACAATGGAACTAGACCACCGAGAGTTCGATCTGAGATCTAGATGTGTTATTATAGTAGTGGCTAATGTAGGCTGGAGCCTCTAGCCTGCAGCAGAGATGAGCAGCGGGCTACAGAGGTCTGGTAAGATCACCTCTTTTTCTAACTCCACAACGTCAGATTTCACTTCAGCTCCAACCGACAGCTCCCTCTGGAGACAAAAAAAGGTTTTATACAGCTTTTTTCATACATGGAGTAGTAGCTACTCCTCAGCAGACTCTGATGTGAGCTCTGGGGTGGGATTGGGCTGCTGCAGCACACTTAGCCTTTTGTTGTGAATTAACAAAATATCTCTATTTCTTTTCAGCTTCCAACATTTTTGCCATTACAGCTTTGCTCCTTGAGAGGTCTCAGGAAAAGGTGAGACTGGTGCATTTTCTTGGTCTCTTTCATTTTGATCAAAGATATTCTGATTTAGAAAATACACCAACAAGAGATTTTGTCAACTCAAACTAATTGTTATGGAAAAGGTCAGCACTTCTATCCCATGTATTTCTGTCAGGGTATTCTGTCCCCCACCAACGGTCATCGTTTACATCTCACAAATCTGGGCATGCTCCTGCTATTTCCTGCTGCAGTCATTGTACATGAGCATACAATATCAACAGGTAACAACTATATACATGTGCATCATCATCATTTCGTATTTTCTGTGTATATAATGCAGCGACAAAAACATAAAATAAAAACTAATATTATCAATGGATTAATGGATATCAATTCAGTCTTTTTTTTGCTTGTTTCAGCAAATTAATAAACTATATTACAGAATATTTGATATCTTTGGAAACGCTGCCATCATGGCAACACTAACACTAATGAAGTTTAGTTTGAAGCCCACAATTCTTTGTTAATGTTTCGCTCATTGTGCTCTATATGATGTTGTATCATTGCTGGGATGTCTCTGTTTTATTGTCCACCAGGTGGAGCGCTCTTCTCTCTCTGGTTCTACACCGCTCTGGGGATGAAGCTGTATTCATACCAGGAAACTAATCGCTGGTACCGACAGGCTCATTTAACTGATGCAGGTATTTTTTCCAACACCAGGAGTTGAACTGATTTCATTTCATAACAAAAACGTAAAATAATCCAACAATTTTTTTATATCTGTGGGTTTTCAGAGAAGGACAAGAATGTTTCTGTCGCTCAAAAATCCCCCAATGAGCAGCTTACTTTCAAAGGTGAAATTGCTCTTCAATCATAAGATGATACTTGATTTCTTTACATTAACTTGTGATGATACATTTTGCCCTCTGTTACTCTGTCTCTGTTTTCTCAGATCTGTATTATTTCCTGTTTGCCCCCACTCTGTGTTACCAGAGAGACTTCCCATGTACTCCTAAGGTCTGCATCAATAAGTTACTGCACAGGCTGCTGGAAATGGTGAGCTGAACAGTGACACCGATATCACAGAGGGTTCGATGCACTTTTAGGTGGTGGAAAAGGACAATATTAGCCCCCAAAAAGGAAAGACACATAAGGACCTTTTTTGGATCTTATCTCCAAAATAAGATAAAAAATCACACTTTACAGCAATGTGACTAGTAGTGTATATTAATGTATAAATACAGCAGTCACAAAATTAACAACAATTAACAACAACAACAATTAAAGAAGCAGCAGCTGCAAGAGTAACTAAATCTAGCGAGAGAGTCACCAAGTCTGCAACACTGACAGTCCATCGCTTCAGGCCTCCCTCCAAAGCCACTCCCCCAAAATTATCATTATGAATGTAGACAACGAGCATGGCTATTGTTAGTACTCACTCACAAACTCCGATCAAATGGTCAAACTAGGCAGCGCTGATCGAATATGAATCAATATTCTGTTACTGTAATGCCTATTTCTCTCCTCAAATGTTTTCAGAAACATCTTGTAGTGTACTGTTTAGCTGTAAAATGAGATTGTTTGCTCCGGCTAGTTGGCGGTGCTTACTATTTCCTCAACAGATCTCAACATGGCTGCCGGGTCACATCCCCTCTACCTCCCCATGAAAACTAATGACAGTGCTTTTTGTATTTAGTGTTGTCAGGTCTATGCTGCTCTCAATTCATTCACTTATTTAAAAAAAAGAAATTAAATAATTGTCCTTTTAACAAATGTTTTTCATTCAATTATGACAGTAAATGTATAAATTGGAAATACATACACAGTAACAATGTGTATTGTATTTCACCATATTTCTTTGTTTTAGACATTTTAAATCTTCCATAATTTTCAAATGGTTTATACTTTTGAAATAATGTAACTCACAACCCTATATTGGTATAAAATGTTGGGAACGAGTTATACAGATAGAAAATTACTTCGTCACGTTGACTACATTAACAGTATAAGATTAATTCAGTCGCTTAGTATTTCCATATTAATGTCTGTATGTGTAAATGATCCATAGTTCATTACTTCATATGTATAAAGAACAAGTGAGGTTCTATTTATTTGTTATGGGCACTGCATAAAGCAGTTTCAACATGACCTTTGACTGATGCAGTGGATCTACTTGTAATGGGCCTTCCCAGGTTTGACGTCCAGATATAATGTTATAATGTAGGCCTCATGGATGAACACACTGCAACTTGTTCATTGTGGCTTTTTCTACCTTTAGGTGATCGTTATCCAGATTATGGTTGGAATTGTGCAGCAGGTACAGCAGTTGGTATTGTATAATATAATATTAATAATACATATCTATACACATATATAGTATAGTATGTTACTGTGTAGCCTACTAACTGGGAACTTACATAGAACAGTCTGATATATGTCAAAGTATAGTTGTATCAATATTATCAATGTACCATAACATAATATGTAGTGTATCATAACATAGTATGTCATGTATGTATGCTATGTCATAGTGTAGTATCATATACAAGATGCGTCTGGAATGTAAGTGCAAATATCGTGTTCTGAATATGGACAAATGTGTATGTATGTATGGGTCCAGTACAATAGCAGATACTGTACCCACTATGAGAGAACACTGGTGCATTGTGTTACAGAGGCTAGTGGAAGAGAAGCTGACGTAAAGTAGGAAGTAGACTTAGCCCTGCCATGGTGTAGTTTATTACACTGTACTATATTATTAAGGGTCAATGAGCTGTAACAACAGCAAATGACGAGGACTGTCTGCTTCCTCTCAGCCCCCACAGATTGTCGTGGATTATTCCACTTAGGCCTATACCACGACCCGTTGCCAAAATTTAAATATCAGATTATTGCTTCCCTTTTTAAAGTTTTTAGTTCTTGTTTTCTAATGCTTTTCTTTGCCTATGTAGAGTTCTTTGAATTGCCTGTGTTTTAAATGTGCTATATAAATGACGCTGTCTTAGGTGGATTGCCATGCAAGGTAGCCTACAGATATTCACGGTGTCTCGCAGATGAATACTAATGACTTTGGTGATCCCACTTTTCCTCTATAGGGCCACTAGTAGGCTTCATCAAAATGTTTCACTTATCAATATCTCAACATTTATTATTGGATGGGTTGGCACAACATTTTGATGACAGACATTCATGGTCCCCTGAGGATGAATCCTAATGATTTTGGTGATCCGCTGACTTTTCCTCTAGCACTACCATGAGGTCCACATTTGTGGTTTTAAGTGAAATGTCTCAACAACTTTTGGATTGATTGCCAGTTTGTCCAATACTTTGGTTTATGACCAAAACCGTCTCAGCTGTACTTTGTTTTATGGTGCTAATTAGCAAATGTTAACGTGGTTAACATTGACCTGCTAAACATCAACATGTTAGCATTGTCAATGTGAGCATGTGGCATTAGCATGCTAATGTCATCATTTAGCTCAAAGCACTGCTGTGTACAGCAGAGCCGCTAGCAAGGCTGTGGAGTCTTGTTTCTGAATGTGTTAACTATGTAAATGTACATTGAATGCTATTACTGCATTGTGACATGAGTCATTTCTTTTCCTCTCAGTGGATTGAGCCCATATTCCAGAGGTCAGAAAACTCCTTTACTGTGAGTGAAACATAATCCCTCAATATTGTGAATATTACAACAAACACAGCCTCCACAGCTCGGGAATTCACTTTTTTATTATTCATATAGAGTATGGGCATCACTATGAGAATGGAGCACCTGGTTGGACTGGTGGTGAGTGATATATATTTATTTTAATAATTACATTCTATTGATTTTTGATGTTTGGATTTCCCAGATCTATAAAGCACTGAGCCAATGTAAGATGTCAGCGTAGGATCATGTAATCAGACGTCTTCTCTGTGGAGAAAGTGTGGGCGGGGCTAACTTGTGATTGACAGGTCGCTACCACGGCTTTGTCTGGTCTGGGTGTTGTCCGTGTTTTCGTCTTAGAACCCTTTCACAGTGTGTTTTCAGTTCATGAAAGTTAATTATAACCTTTTTGGTCGCCTAGAAATGCCTTATTAAATTAATAAATTATTATATATTGGTTGTAATTGGCTCCACCTTCTTCTGGTTGCAAAAACCCAAGATGGCAACGGACAAAATTCAGAACCCGAGGCTTCAAAGCGGCAGTCCACAAACCAATGGGTGACGTCACGGTGACCACGTCCACTCCTTATATACAGTCTATGGATGCAACACAGAGAGACGACTGTTCGTTCTAAACAAGAATGGCGGCTACTGAAGAGGTTATAGATGCAGCAATAGCATCAGTTATATCAGAACTGGAGAGAAGTTCTTTATTGAAAGAAGAGCAAAGAACGGCACTGAAGGCTTTTCCTGATGGAAAAGATGTTTTCGCTCTTCTCCCGACAACTTCAGATGGTTCTGTGAAACAAACCATCTGAAGGGTCAGGTTAATGATACGGAGGGGGATGATGAGTATGTCTGGGCATGATAACTAGAGATAAAAGTTTGTACACTGTCATACATGTCACAATAACAGAGAGATAGAGATAGCACAAATTGCTGTTAGCTGGTATAATGGTATTGCTAACATATTTTCTTTATCAGGTACCAACCCATTTCCTCTGGCTCCTCTTCTTCTTCTTGAGTCACTCCTACCTGAATTTCTGTGCAGAACTGCTGCGCTTTGGTGATCGCCATTTTTATGGAGACTGGTGGTCAGTTGCACAAAAAAACATTAAATTTCTGCACATTGTGTTTCTGCACATTCAACACTGGCTCATTGCATTTCATCTTTCATTTACAGGAACGCTACAACTCTGATCACTTTCTGGAAGAATTGGAATATTCCCTTTCAGAAATGGTGTCACAGGTATTATAGTCAGACAGAGCTGGAACAAGCCCCAAGTTGAACTCAGATGACACAAATACCAAATAATTTCCACAAACTTTTGCTTTCATCTCCTATTTGTCTTTGCTCTTTGTCTTCACTCGTACGAAGACATGTATACGCCCGTCTGGTGGAAAAGAATGTGCCCCCATCACGAGCGGAGTTACTGGTCTTCCTGATGTCAGCTGCTCTTTTTGAGGTACAGTCTGATATTGCATAAAGCTCATTTTACTCAACACATGCATCACTTTTGTGGTTAATTGGTTGGTAGCAGAGGACATACAACATTGGAAATCTGGAATTAATTGGGTTTTTAAGCTAAATATCAATACCTGTATTCTGGTGTAGAATCTTGATGGCCAGCTGGGGGAGGCAGTTTGTTTTCGGTGTTCTTGGGCAAAATCTATAATAAACTCTCAGCATAATCTAATTCAAGTGGAATTCTATGAAAATTACTGTCCTTTTTTCTTTGCAAACCTGTGGGCCTGTAAAGACCTTTGAGATGACATACTGTGATTTGAGGCTTTGTGAAGCGTTTCTGCTCACGGCTGCAGAAGAAAAGGAAGAATAACAATAAAGATTTTTTGCAGGAGAAGAAAATAGGTTGTAAATGCTTCCAGCATTCACACCAATTACCTGGGGAACATTGATGATCCCTTATCTATTACCATAAGGGAGCATCACAGTTATATAGTTATGTTAACATGACCCTAATCAAATTCAGAATATTGTCATATTCTGAATAATAGTGAAATATTAGTGTGCATGTAAACATAGTCAATGTCAGTAAGGAATGATGCAATTGCATTATTTTCATTATGTGAGAGCATTTATTTATTTTTATTAAATTTTTAGTTTGCGCTTATACAAATATCAATAGAAACAGATAACAGCAGTGAAACAGAGGGTCGGAGGCTACAGGTCATTCAGTAACTGAATTTTACTGTATGGAGATTATTGGCCTAAACTAGCAATGCAATAATAACCTGCTGTGATGTTTTTGTCCTCTCTTCTACACAGTATATGATTGCTCTGCCCCTGCATAGCTGTCGGCTGTGGATCTTCCTCATGATGCTATTTGAGGTGAGACGATCACACCAGTGGCAGCTGGTGATTATTTACATGGGGGGGGGGGCTGCAGGCACCGAGGGCTTCTGCTTACACACAAGCAATGTTGTTGTCTAGCTTTGACTCCAACTTGACTGTTACATTTACTCAACAGTTGAATCAGGAAAGCAAACACACTCAATTCAACAGCTCAGCTCGGCTACTTAATCCAACAGGTGATGAACCTACAAAGAATTATCAGCTGAATCTGCAACTCCCCTCAGTTTTACAGAGCTATAAGGCCCTGACACAACAAGCCGTCCATCGGATGTCGGACTAGTTTTTGCGGTGTGTCCCTCACCGTCGGCTCTAGTCTGCCGGTGTCGGAGGGAAATCACTCTGATGGGCTGTTCAGTTTAAGCGAATCGTTACACAGGAAGAGAAATGGAAGTGAAGAAAGCTAGCAAACGAGTAAAGTCAAGAGGACACACACACTTATCTGATCATTCCAATAAATGAATATTTTCACAACTGGAAAATATCTGGAATGAAGCTAAGAGGTGAGTGAGAGTGGTGGGAAAATGGTCGGCAAACACGTTTTGTTTCATGTACGTATCATCTTTCTATTTCCCTTTCTGAATGATGAATAAAGATTATCGCCGCCTGCTGGTGTGGAGAGTTATTTTCTCTCATGCAGGCGCAGAACGTACGTGCTAACTGGCCGTTGGGTGTAGTCTTGGCGGTGTGTCCAAGTGCAACTTGTCGGCAAAGACAAAGGCGACGTGAGGCAACGCAACAGTCGGCCTTGATCGCCGCAAGTTCTTTGATGTCAGCTTGGTGTGTCTGGGCCTTTACAGTGACTTTCAGGTTATTTCATAGCTGTTCGGCTGCAGCCTTACTGTTTAAGTTCACTCTCAATGCTATCATAGTGTCAGCAGACAGCTGTTTTCAGAGATGAAGATAAACCGACTGCACACTACCTGCTCAGCAGCAAGCCGCAGACAGACACAGTTAGGTGAACATAGTGGAGCATTAAACAGCTAAAGAGGCCAAAGAAGAGTTAAAAGGAGAATGAGTATCAGACTTACATTCAGCAGGTGCACACAAATAATACAAATTAATGATATTGTTGCTCCGTAAGTGGCAAGTGTTGAATGTGCCTTTGCCTGTGTCTTGTTTGGCCCTATAGGCTGGGCAAGCAGACAACCTTTATTAAATCACACTGCGTGTCTGGTCCTTCTAGCTTCTGGCTGCAGTGTTCCTCGCAAACTATTTCCAGGGAAACTATGGCAACGGCTTAGTGTGGCTGTGCCTGCTGCTGGGCCCTCTTCTGGCTGTGATCACCTACTTTCACGACCACTACATCAGGTTCCATCCGTCATCGTCCTCACCGCTGACATCAGACCACGGTCTTCCCAGCGCAGTTTTCCTGCAGCCTCACTGATCAATGAGAAGTGTCTGAAAGAAATTATGTCCTGTTGTACTGTATTTACCAGTAGACCAAGAGGATATGGCTATGATCCAAAGCTCATTGAACGCTGCTTGAAATCTGTCAAAGGATCCGTTTTGGAAAACCTGTAGACATATTGCGTTCTGGAAAAGAATACTGACTTGTAAGTTATATAGGCTACTTCCACATCTGACAAATGTTAACGCAATAAACAACTGATTCAGTATTTCTTAGCCTAAATTTGTATGTCTGAAGCTTATAGAATGAAACTGAAATATGAACTGCAAAATGGCACAGTTGCACCGTGTTAGAGAGTAAAGGTCTGTGGGATCATTCCTGTTATAATGATGTGAGTCAGCCGCACAGAAGATATGGTTGCTGTGTCAACATGCTGCCCTTTATTGAAGTTTCCCGTAAGTTTCATGGACATGATCCAATCAGGAAATACAAGGAATGATTGTACCTCGTGGTTCAATGAGTCATAGCGTGGAATGATTTAAAGCATGTCTACCAGCCAAGTGAATGTTGTATAGGCCTTAATGATAGTTAGAAGTTAGTTGGCTTGTTCTCATAGTTTACATTTGTATTATTTATTTTATAGCATATAATGATTCATACAGGGGTACAACTGAAAGATGTGTACTATTCAGTTCTACTGAACTATTCAATCTTTTGATTTTTACATCATTAGTTGAAGGTATAATATGTACAGCTGTCATTTGGTGTTTGTAAACACACCACATTCAAAGTTGGCCCCTCCTCAGCTAGTGGTCGAGAGAGAGAGAGAGAGAGAGAGAGAGAGAGAGAGAGAGAGAGCAGCGATGGTGGAGCGAGAGTGAATGAAGAGAGGGAGCGGCGTTAATGAGAACAAAGCAGTAAATCAGAGAAATAAAACGTTATTGTCTAATTGTTTCACTGCGGTTACGCTCTAAAGCACAAATAATCATGACCACAACTCCACACAACTC
Organism: Sebastes fasciatus; assembly: GCF_043250625.1. Classification (NCBI taxonomy): domain Eukaryota; kingdom Metazoa; phylum Chordata; class Actinopteri; order Perciformes; family Sebastidae; genus Sebastes; species Sebastes fasciatus. The sequence continues at coordinate 6,401,529 of NC_133798.1, forward strand.
TGCAGGAAGGTGTCGCGCTGCCCGATTTTGAATGAATGCAGCCGAAGAGCTGACACATAGCACTCTGCACAAAGAGAGGTATTACTTTTAGTCTATCCACCTTAATCTCAGGGGTGTTACTATAGAAATTAGAGATTATGGGCGTAATTTCCGGTGAAGTTGAGGAAGTAGTTGTAAGCTAGTTAGTTCCATAATGGCTAACCATAGTGGCTAACCGCCAACGGTGCTTCTTTTGAAAAGTAATTCATCTACAATTTAGCAAATCCTGCTTTATTTTTTTAACAGATATTTAACTAACGTTAAATTTGCATTTTCTAATATGTCCTTGCGGGGCTCTGGTACGTGTTGCACGTTTGGCGGCTGTACTAGCAACCAGACAAAGCTACATTTGTGGCTTCAACAACAGTGTGTTGAACATGCACCCAAAACAAAAAGGGATTGTTGTGATCAACGGTACAGTTTCCATCGCCGACCTACAGACGAGGAATCCAGAAGAATGTGGCTGAGAAGCCTAAACTTGAAGAGACCACCATAAACCCTCGTTATGTGTGCTGATTTCATTTAGTGTATTATCAGCCTCACATGTGACTGAAGGGAAATGACAATAAATTATGTAAAAGGTGTAAAAGACAGACCCTCCTTCTCTTTCTGACTTTAATAGTATCCATAATAAAAGTTTATGGGGGAAATAACAGATCATGAAAAGAAAAATCGTTCTAATAATTGAAGAAAGTTGTTTGACGTCGGTTCATTGTCAGGTGTTATAAAGCTCTATCAGTGACCGACTCCTTCAGCCGCAGTGTGTGAAGGAGAGATACTGCAGGTCCTTCTGCTGCTGGAACACTTCTTTTATAGTGCTCTCATATATAATAACATTGTCCTGATTATGGGAGAAAAATGTTGCTATGCACGTTGCTTAAATGGAGGGGGAAAAAATTATAGATCAGTTGGAGATTTTAATTTTGACACACACACTGTTCCTTCAAGAGCTTTATTATTTTGGGTTATGTCTGCTCACATGCTGGATATTCCCCATAAAGTTGTATTTAATTGCCACAAACTAACATTGATCCTGCAGCAGCAGAGGAGTGGATGATCTGCACTTGTGTGAACTTTGAGGTCGGACATGTTGTTAGAATGGACCTGAGGATTCCACGGTTGCTAGGTTTGGTCTCCAGGTGCATCATTTTGACATGAACAGAATTTAACAACAAAAATAAACTTTCTAATGGCTGAAAAACGGAAAATTTCAGCTACTTTCAGTCAACGATTTCTATGAGAAGAAACCATCAACCAGTGACATTTTGGCATCTGGACTTCTACTAAAGACCCACTTTGACTGACGGACTGTTTCCATGGAAAATATGAGATTTATACACTTTTTAAACCCATGTTGTTTTCTATGTATTTTACCATTGGGACTTTACAAACCCCCAAAATGTGCTGATGTAATTACCATTATTGCCAATATTTTCAATTTCTAGTGTAAGTTAATCAAATAGGACTGACTTTTGACTGTTGTCAAAGGTCAAAGGTCACCTTTATTATCCCGCAAGGGGAAATTCATATGGTAATACAAGTCTCATAAAAAAACATATAAAACTTCACACACTCCCAGGATTCTGTGCTGCAGTTTGACATTATCTTGAGCACGCATATTACCAAAGGTGCAAATCAGACCGAACGACAGAATGCTCTGCAAAACAGTATTGTAAAACATTTGAAGAACACAACGTTCAACTCTAAAATGATTCAATTTCCCAAGAAAGAACAGCCTTTGTTGTAGTTTATTAGACTTACTCTGTTCACATACACTGAATTTTAAGTGGTCATCGATTGACCAAGTTTGAATAAGTAGGCCTCAACCAAAGCTGGTTTTGGTCGGTTTTATCAGGCCGTCTGTTTCATGTGGAACAAATAAGCATGCTAGCTAGCTAGCTCCTACTAATAAACATGTTTTTTTTTAAATGTCTTGGCGATGTAGACCATAACTGATGCAAGCAGTGACAACAATCCTTATCATTTGAAAATGTTCATGATTCATACGTTTTCAAAATACTGTACGTGGGATATTTTTCATATATGAGGAGGTTATTTTACACAAAACGTCGTTCAAAAATGTGTCCGTTTTATGTCATGGTGTCCCGAACAATACACACGGTGAGCACACCGGTGTGAAATAGTTGCAAAGAGAGAATTTTCTAGAAAAAGTGCTGATATGGTGCCGACATTTTTTCAATCAGCAAGAGAGCTTAACATTGACATATTGTTGAATGAATTCTGGTGTAAATTTTACTCTGTAAAAGGTATCAGACAACGCCTACTGTATGTAAACTGTAATAAATCCTCCAGACTCTAGCAGGATTAGAGATAATGTACATGCAGCGGTGGGAGAAGTATTCAGATTTTTTTATCTTCTAGCTTTTTACTTCTAGATAATGCATTTACGCTTAAAAAAAATCATTAAAGTGGTGTTAATTTTCGGAGATTATTTTGCAGAACAAAACCTGTAAGTATGATAAACGTTTATTTGCCACAGAGCTTATTTTCTGCAATAATCCAAACTCAGTGGAAAAATCCCATTGTTTTTTTTGTCGAGGGAACCCTTGCATTTATAACTTCCGGTTGACTAATATTTATCCATCCAATGAATCGCTAAGACTGAGATTTAATGTTGATCACAATAACTGCAACTTTTGTGAGACTGAGATTGAAACTACTGATCATCTGTTTTTCCACTGTAAATATTCTGCGGCATTCTGGGAAGATTTGCAGGACTGGCTGTCAACCAAAATCCAACTATACTTGCTCCTCTCACAAGAGAAAATATTGTGTTTGGTATTAACATGAAGGACATTAAGAGTGACTTGATATTGTACAATCTGATACTGCTGGCAAATTTTCTCATCCATGCATCCAAATGGAGGAAAATGAAACCCCTATTTTCCGTTTTCACAAGGGACCTTGTGGACAATCATCTCAGTGCTTTAAGACTAATGAAAGGACAACATGCAAAGTGTCTCCTCAGAGCTTATGAAGAACTGAAGATATGATGATGACCCATAGAGCTACTAGATTCAAGATTCAAGAGTTTTATTTGCCATTTGCACCTAAGTACATTGGAATTCTGAGCAGTTTACACTCAGTCAGCTTTAAGAAAAGAAAAGGTAGAAAAGGCACAATGTAATTACAGTACAAAATAAGTAGCACATTCACCTCAACACAATAAATAAATAAATAATTTAAACATAAAACGCCCTCAGTGTAGTCAATAAATAAACTAAACTACCCTCTGCATAGGAACGATACCCTCAGAATACAAATATACAGTATATGCTCCATGACCATGTTAAAAGAACTTGTAGCTCTTATAAAAATATATATATTTTTAAATAATTAATATATTTAAGAGAATAACACAGTGGAAGGCAGCATATTGCACAGCATTTCAGTCCATTCAGTTCAGGTGTACTGTGTGTCAATAATGGTATGGAGGTGAGGTGTGGGGTATTTATGTCCCTCTTTAATGTCCTTTGCCACTAGTCTTATTGTAGCTGGGAAGAAGCTGTTGTGAAAGCGTGCTCTGTGAGTGGAGATGCTCTCTGGCCTGTGGTGCCTCAGGTTGTGTCCTGATTCCCTCCACCTGAACAGAGAGTGAGCTGGGTGGTGTCTGTCCCTCAGGATGCTCTGTGCCCTCCTCCTGCAGCGCTGGGTGTATATCGTGTCCATGGAGGGGAGGTTAGAGCCAATGATTCTTTCTCCAGTTTTATGACTATGGAAGAGTGCAGTCTTATTGCTATTATTTAATTATTTATTTATGCATTTCTTTTTTTGCACCTTTAATTATTTTCTACCCTCTTTTATTTTTATTATATATATATTTTGTTTTACAATTTAAGTTATCTTTCCTATCCAATTGTGCCTTGTATGTTAGAAGTATTGAGTTTAGATTACAATGCCTTAATGTTTGTAAATTAATTACCTTCAATAAAAAAAAAAATTCTAACTTCCAGGTTTTGTTGGACTACAAAAATACGTCATCCCTGCACCACTCTTCTGTTGCTGAGCTTTCAGCTTGCTCTGCTCTGTTTCATACCTTGCTTTAATATTGGCTTAATAATACTGTAATTACTTTTGCTATATATATATTCTATTGGAACTGCATGCAAACTGAATCGTCAGTGTAATTTTAAATAAATAAAGTGATCATAAGTGATGATGTTTACCATCATGTATGACCCACAATGCGTTGTACAGTGAGAGAGGCAGACCCTGACGTCACGTGGTCTTGTCACTGAGGCGGAAATGAAAGTTCAGTAGCGACAGCAGCGGATCACAGCTGAGAGAGGTACGGCAGAGATTCACATTTAAGACTCATTTCAGGGTGTTGTAATGGATATAGCGTGTTCTGACATGAAACACGTAACTACCAAGGCGGGTTTACTCGCTGTCAGGTGATTAGAAGAGGTTTTATTAGCATGTCCTTTTATTAAAACCCTCTACGAAGCTGGCTGGCTAACCGTTAGCTAGCTGCTTCTGGATGAAGCTAACCGGAGTTAGCCTCTCCGGACCGGACATGTCGTGACTTCCCCTTCAAAATAAAAGCCACAGTGGTGGGAAAACATGTTTTGTGTAGTATACAACATTGTGGAGAGTTACGTAATGCGTTTTTCTCTCAGTAAAGATTCGCTTCATAATGTAGTCTGTGTTTATTATTAGCATTGTTTTAGGTATAACATTACAACGATTGCCACTTGAGTTGTAATTTGAAAATAAATGACCGGAAGTCAGTATTGTTGTAGCGCAGCTTGACAGTGATGCGTAGAAATGCCTTGATCATCTTCCGTGTTTGTGTTGTGTGCGCAGCAGCCAAGGGTATTTAAATATGGGGACAATGAAATGCGTCTAGCTGGGACAGTTAGGTCTTTATCAGTCCAACATTATATATAAAGTTTAACCAGCATCCACTAGTAGAGGGTTTAGCTAACACTACGCAGCCAGTCAGCCTGTTTCACAAGGTTGACGGAAGATGCTGTGCGCTTTTGTTGTGATTGCGTTGATCTGATTGTCTGCAGTCCGAAGACAGAACATTTGGTTAATAAAGCGCGTAATAGTTGGCTTTTATTATGGCCAGGTCACATCTGACCAGGCATCACTGCGTTTAGTCTGGTCTCTCTGGATGAGATGCCAACAGCAGTCACCTTGGTGGAGCAGAAAGTAACGTGACTGGTAGCAGGATGAGATCCACTCCATAAACCACATTTAGGGTTTAGGGTTAGGTTACAAAGTAAACAACTAATATAAACCATAGCTCCAGTTTAGAGTTCAGTTTTGCTGCGCCCCTTTGCTTATGCAGTCCCCTTTGCATTCAGTCCAGCAGACTACATCTATGACTTTGCTCAAGGTGATGTTGATGGGGTCTGATGACTGTCTTGGCAAGCTGATGCAGGGAACACATTTCTTGCCTTCATTGTAATGTATTTGGCCAGAATGCTAAATATACCTATTGTTTTTTGTAAGGGTTGTTCTAATGTTGTAATGAAGTGACAATATGTTCTAATATTGTGTGTTTGTGTGGTTGTGTTTCAGAGCTGTGAGGTCATGGCAGCTGCCAGCGTGAGCAGACCTGGCGGTGCCCAAACCACTGAAAAGTCTCAGTTGATCTTGAAAGGTAATGATCCGTTTTTTGTCATCTCATTGACTAACAGGGATATACTGTCCCTGTTCAGACCTGGTATTAACATGTGTCCTAAGTGATCACTCAAGACGTATTGAGGACGCATCGAGTTGCGATCTTTCAGACCACATTTGGAGGTGATCTGGGCCACATATGGCCACATTATTTTAGCAGTGTGTAGTGAATTTGTCCTGGGCCACATTAAGGACCGCCTACTCAACCTACGTCCCGCTGGGATCTGTTGGGTCTCTTAGCTCCTCAGGTGAATAGACAGGCAAACTCGAGCGATTGTCGACTTCTGTGCTCTACTGTATTCTGTCGGTACAACTGTATTTTATTAAAACATACCTTATCTATAGGCTACATATCTACAGACTGTCAGACTAGGCACAGGAAGTGCATTATTATCATACTGATGGTGATGTGTCGGTGTTTTTGTTCCACTTCTTTGCACGGAGCTGATACCCATCCACCCACTCACTTGCTCTCATCCCCGGGTCTCTGAAGCTCTGTACCCCGCTGTAGCCTGGCAAAGGCGGCGGTGCCGGCCTCATGGAGGTCCCTGGGGACCACCGGTACAATAACATTTTATTATAATGTTAATTTAATATTAATAAAATGTACCCAAATTCACAAATATGTAGGATATTACTACTAACATTCCTGTGCTATTACGTCACAACGTCTGCTGTATTAGCCATGTGTTTACTAAGTGTTTGTTTGCATATAGAGCGGGGAAGTGAGATTGGCTCACAAGTGGTCACTGGAGACGCATGTGGAGACGCATTCTAATGCCAGGTGTGAACAGACGTACTTAAAGCTGTCCACTTGTGTTTGGATCACTCATGACGCATGTTAATGCCAGGTCTGAATAGGACAACTGATAGAAATAGCATCATGGCATGTCATTCCAAATTGAAGACAAAACAGGAGAATTTCCCATAATTCAGTGTTGTACCAAAAATGTGTGTGTGTGTTTTATCTCAGAAAGGATCTCTAATTGAGTAAAAACAGTTTTTATTAGTTGCCTCTTTTTCATTCATGTCTTCAGCCATGGTGGCTCTGCATATTAGGCAGCATGATGTGTCCTGCCCTGTCCTGTCCATCATAACATGAAATATCCTCTCTGTATGGTGCACCATCTTATGAAACCTTTTTCTCTATATTTGCTAATTCCTTTTTGAAAATAATGGGTCAACCTGACACCCCACAGACTATATTCCTCTTGTCAGTTTTGCACTCATTACTTATAGTCCGATGGCAATCTTTGTGACCTCTCTCCCATTGTTTACAAAGCTAACCCGCTGTTCAGACAGGATGTGCAGCAGCTTCACAGCATTTATAAAATGGGAAAGCTATTAGGACAAATCAGATCGTGTCAGATAAATGTTCATTTGTGTATGTCGAATTTAGACTGTTGATTAATCTTGTGTGACTTAAAGCAACCACTGTGTTGTGTTGTAAACGCCACCTATCTCAATGTTTATTACAGTACAGTAACGTTTTGGCTGATTGTCATTCGGTTACTAGAAGCCTTGATGATTTGAGTTTGATGAACTGCTGCTTATTTAGTGTTTACATAAACCAGTACTAGCCCAAATAAGTCACCACTGTGAACTGACTATGTGCAAAGGAACACTGGCAAAGATGTAAATGGTTAATGGACTTGCTTTTATAAAGCGCCTTTCTAATCTACCGACCACTCTAAGCGCTTATTCACTACATGCAAAACAAAACATTCACAAAAAACATTCATACACTGATGGCAGAGGCTGCCATGCAAGTTGCCACCTGCTCCTCAAATTCTAATCTACGGATCTACTAATCTACAGCACTGCAAGTTGATATGGCGAACTTGTTTGTAAACAGTTGCTTATTTACACATCCAACAGTTACGGAGTAAACTTATCATACATTTAGAGTCATTTTTCTGGCCTCCCGGCGAATATAAGTCAAATATTCCAACGCATTCTCATCCCAATTCGTCACATACTGACACTTTGTCAGACCACTTGGCGTAATTTTTCAGTCGCAGTAAAGCTTAATGTTGTGAATTAAACAAAAACACGTGCTTAGGTTCAGGCAATAAAACCACTATAGTTAGGTTTAGGAAATATTGTTGGGCTTAAAACAACTACGTTTATACAGTGAAAATAACACTTAACATTGTGAACACGGTACATGAATGAACAGCTGATTGTAACATGACGCACGGGACACAAACAGCGGTCTCCTGGATGAAAGCCTTGTGTTTGTTGGCTCAGTTTTAGAGCTAGAGTGAAGGTGCTGATATCATGTGAAACCTAAGGAATCCATTGGTATCAACAAAGAAGGAGGCAAAAAACGCTCTGAAGTTGAGCTAAATTTTGGCGAGGGAAAACTGGCATGGTGATTTTCAAAGGGGTCTCTTGACCTCTGACCTTCAGATATGTAAATGAAAATGGGTTTTATGAGTACCCATAAGTCTCCCCTTTACAGACATGCCCACTTTATGATAATCACATGCTGTTTGGGGCCAAAACATGCAGAGTTTTTTTGCATGCAGTGTGTGTATGTGTTATTTTCGCCTTTTCTAAAAATGGTTTCTGCATACTGGGGTCCCTAAACAGTCTTGAATTACATAAATTGGGTATCACTGTAAAGCTGAGACTCTTCCAATCCAATGAGCCCAACTGTATTCATGTGTGATGATGTTAGTCCACATAGTAGCCATTTCATTGTAGTGAGAACCTTTTTTTTAAACTTGACCTCACTGTATAAGATGACCTGTGGTGACCTCTAGGATAATCACAGCCTCATGAACTAGAGACCTAGAGCATTCAGAGGATGGATGGCTTTACTAGCTAGATTGACAATAAGGAGGTTTCTGAGCAGTTTACTCAACAGAAGTGCTTGTTATCCACTTTGCCGAAAAATGCAATTCTTGCAGAAATCTCCAAATGTCAAAAGTTTTTGATCCCAAATCACAGCAAGGCTTTTTCTATGGTGTTCCTCAAGGTCTTGGTGTCTTAATGTGGTATTTTGGAGGGATTATTGATCAGTTTATATCAATTCTCCAGTGGTAAAAAATGGTCAACACCAAATCTGTGTAACAAATGGTATCAACCCCAAAAATTGCTGTAACAACGTATGAGACATAAGAGAGCATGGGGATGATCATCATATCCTTTAATCACAATGTTCTTAGCCCTTGTACACTTTCACAATATATTTAGAATATAACATTATTATTTGTTTTTAATTTCTGATTTATGACTAGAACAACTTGACACACAGTGCTGAGCTGCATCTCAAATTAATCTTCAGGTTCTCAGCTTTCAGAAGATGTACACCACTTCGATGTGACATCTACTGTTGACCTGCTATCTCCCCCTAAACACCCCTGCACCCCCCTAAAAAAGACAAAAATTGGTCTATGGTAAAGAAGGGTGGAGTGGAAAAGGTTAATGGTGTAATATCACTCAAGTTAATGTAAGTCTTAGCATGAAGCACTAGAGTTGCATTGATGTTTTTTGTGTCTGTGTCTCCCCAAAGCCTTGTTTTCATATAAATAGGCCAAAAAAAGTGACCAGTGTCTTCTCACCAGTCTTATTTCACTGAATAATAGTTCAGTCACAACCCCTCAGTGTCATTCACTGTCCATTATTTATGCTCTGACGCTAGTGACACTGCTCTCCACCGCTGTTTACCTGATCTCGAACCCCTCCCACCTCCTCCCGCTATGTTGAAACCTACTTTTGATTCTTCCATTTCTGACACTCTTCCACCTCTCACTTCTCACTTCCGTCTCCTCTTCAGAGATCGGCTAATGTGTCGTCTGTGATAGGAAGGGGGGGTACAAACAGAATCCTATCTCTCTGTCATCATTAATTCATCCAACCACTCATCCTGATCAGACGCACCCTGAGATACGGTGCCAGGCTGTGTGTTCTTCAGTTTTGCAATCCAGAAGTGATACGGGACGAACAAATCGGCTCTCATATGACTGACACATGCTGTAACAAGATTCTCAGCAGGCCTGCAAGAATTCCGAGCTACTAAGCCTGTTTAAGCCAAGCTGTAGGCTTTTATCAGAGTTGCAGAGCTTCCAATAGTGCTGTGATTTAGTGAAATATCACGAAATGTAGAGAGGTGTATTCAGAAAGGGTCAGCGCTGTAAGACGTCAGCAAATATCAGGAATTTTTTATTTTACACGGGTATAACACAGCAGTTTCATGCATTCATTTCATTAGGTTGTTACAGTTCTACTGGTGAGAACACTGAATAACAACATAAAACCCCCTTAAAGCAATAGTGTTTTTAAGGCTGCAGAAGCACTTTGATGTAGGTAATAAAAGGTCCTTGATAAGTCTTGAAACGTTCCACCAGGCCTGCAGGGCGAATGCTTCCCTCCAGTGTCCACACACTGGTTTCTTGGCTGGTATTTCTTTTTTTTAACATTGTGGCTTCATCGTGAGCATTTAATTATTTTCCTAGACCCCAGTCTCGTGAAAATGAATGGAAGTTGTACCACAGATGTTTCTTTCTTTCTTCCACTAGAGGGCAATGCTTATATTTGTCTGTTTGCTTGCCTTACCACCAACACACAAGTTGCATCCCAAATCCATACAAACATATTAATTATAAGCAGGTTATGAGTATTTAGTGTGTTCACATAGGCGATAAGTGATAAGATGAAATATACTTTAAAACAGTATGCATAAAAAAAAAAAACTGTCGATGGACACTATTTTCCCACAAGGCAATGTACAAAGGAAATGGACACACAGCTGGAAAAATTAAAGCTAATTGTGAATGGTTTAAACAGTTCCAGAAACACATCAGAAAGCTAAAAATAATGCTTACATTTTTTGGAAAAAGATGTCTCTGTTTCGTTTAATTGGCATTTTAAAGTTGCAAGGCATGGAGACTCTTTCCATAATGGCAGATACTTATAGCAACAATCAGAGCCTGTCATGGCAAAAACAAGCACTTTTAGTGGACGTAAATGACGGTGCCAGCTTGCCCCAATAGCACCATATTGCAGCCTGTGAGCAGCTGCTGTCTAAAGCGCTCTCCCTCAATACTTTTACTTAAAATTGTTGTTGCTATCTAGCCAGTTAGACACAAAAACATGACAAAAAAGGGTTGAAAAATACCAAAGTTACCCTTTAATTACTGGAGTAATATGCTTATCTTTGTGTGCACATGAGAGGACGCTGGCTGCTGTGTGTTGGATGAGCCGGTTTGTGTTTCCTCTGTTAGATACTCAAATTAAAGGCCTTCTGTTTGCAGATGACGTAATTGGGGTGCCCAATCTCACTGGTTGTTACAGCGGTGGACAGTGTATTATTTAAAAGAAATTGTGGATGAGGTGTTGTTGATATGAAAGCTACAGCTTTGACCTGTAACACACACATGAAATAGAAACACATTTCCTTATTGTGGTTGGACTGCGGCCACAGTCACACAGTGTGTATCGTAGTCTGTTCAGTTCTACTCTCTTCCATGTGACACTCTGTTTTGTCCTTTCCAATAGATGAACCAGTTTTACAAAAAGAACACATTTTTCCAATTCTAATATATTCCTTTCTAACTGTTTTCCTTAATCTGTTTGTGTTATCCACAGCTGTCCACTGAAAACCTCAGAATCAGCCACGGCACACACAAACACACCACACACACACACACACACACACACACACACACACACACACACACCAGTCAGGCTCGGAGATGGAGAACAGGCAATTTTATGCAGGTGATTTTAGCATCTCTGACGCACCCCCCACAAACTCTGTCACACACACACACACACACACACACACACACACACACACACACACACACACACACACACACACACAAACAGTTTTATACAGTCCTGTATTTTTATGCCACCGCGACTGCATAAGGCTGCATATCTTTCACTATAAACCTCCCCGATGCTGTAGTTGTGTTTTTTGCCCTGTCTGAATCTGCATGTAGAGGCTGTTAAAATGCTGCGGGGAGAAGGAGTTGGTCTTTCCTACCCGAAGTATTGCCGCTAGCATAAACCACACGTGTTGCACAGTGCTTACACACAGTCACCGTTTTATCCGTCATTTTCATACGTAATGCTCCCATACAGCAGAGCCAAACGATGCTGGTGGATCCTCTAACTGTACTTTAACGTGTCTACTCGCCATTTCCTAAACTGACTGACAGCCGCACTTCATCCGTGCCAATTGAGAAGGGGGCTGGGTCACGCTTCATCAAAACATGCGCAGTAAAATCTGCTGTGCACTCGCCGAAATTGAGCCAATAGCAACGCACGACCGCAGCTTCAGTTACACTGCACACATGTTAAACCCCGTACCTCAAGACCCATGTCCGCCCGTGTCCCAGCCTCCTTCAATAGACCTTGATTTCTACAAAAAATTTCAAATGAACCAAACAATTCATACACGACCTGAACCGTGACTAGCGAACCGAACGGTTCAGACTTTTTACCTGAACCGTTCCATCCCTAGTACCAACCATGTCATACTAGCTTGTTGCAAAGGCTAAATAACGCTCCACAGTTATGCATCCCTTGACCTCTGACCTCCAGATATGTGAATGTAAATGGGTTCTATGGGTACCCACGAGTTTCCCCTTTACAGACATGCCCAATTTATGATAATCACATGTAGTTTGGGGCAAGTCATAGTCAAGTCAGCACACTGACACACTGACAGCTGTTGTTGCCTGTTGGGCTGCAGTTTGCCATGTTATGATTTGAGCATATTTTTTATGCTAAATGCAGTACCTGTGAGGGTTTCTGGACAATATTTGTCATTGTTTTGTGTTGTTAATTGATTTCCTGTAATAAATATATACATACATTTGCATAAATCAGCATATTTGCCCACTCCCATGTTGATAAGAGTATTGAATACTTGACAAATCTCCTTTTAAAGGTACAATTTGAACAGATAAAGAATGTGATTAATTTGCAATCATGCGATTAATCGCGATCAAATATTTTAATCGATTGCCAGCCCTACATAGAACATAAGAAACCGTTGCCTTCACCCCACTCTGTTGTTAGGTGTGTACTGATACAGGCAATGAAGAAAAGAGTTCCAAATATCAGAATATTCCACTCAAGTAGAAGTGCTGTACCTTGGAAGTGGTTCGGCTGTAAAAATTGCAGTTTATCAAAAAGTGAAACTCGGCTCTCTTAAAGATTTTCCTGAGGTAATGCAGTATTTGTTGTATTTTTGATGATGTGTGTTCGTGTAGTAACAGGCTTCAGTAGATAATATGTGCGTGTTCATGTTGCCTTGTGTTTCACAGTAATGTGACACCTCAGAGTCGTCTGGATCTGAAGCTGTGGAGCTGCCACACCCTGAGGAAGGAGCTACTGGGCAGCGCCACCATAGACCTGCTGGACACACTCCGCACACACGATGGCAAGAGTAAGTTCACACACACACACACAGAAAAAAAAATTAAATAACAAATGGGAACGAGAAAATTAAAGAAGTATGAATTTACAGCATGTATTCAGGAACCTTCTCCTCTCCAAATATGACTTAAAGGGGACATATCATGCTCATTTCCAGGTTCATACTTGTATACTTGGTTTCTACTAGAACATGTTTACTTGCTTTAATGTTCAAAAAATGGTAATAACGCTATGCTGAAGAGTTGCTGTGTAGTTGGTTGCACCAACAATAAATCCCAAAACGCTGATCTCCGATTTGCTCCCCTGTCATGTACTAAAAATGATATAATTTATAATAGCTTTATGGCTTCAAGCCATAGACCAGACCAGCATCGCGTCATCGCCGAGGCTGCACTCCCTTTTGGGGGAAAGAAACTTGCATCACATTAAACAGGAAAATGCTGAAAAGCTGTTGTATAGTGATTAACCGAGGCTTTCACACTGAGATTTGAGGCACATACGATACGTGAATATTCACTGTCAGTGTGGTAAATCGCTAAATGTTGCTGGTGACAGTGACTAGCATGGCTAGCTAACGTTAGCTTGAGTGAGAGGCTGCTGCAGTAATACAGTCATACATTAACGTTATAGAAGCGCCAGACTGTCGTCTCCAACTAAATCTATAGATCAAACAGTTGTCTGTTAACACGTTGGTTATTTACAGACAACACTTAACCTAATGGGATTCAATTAAACATGTAGAGATGTCTGGATCAGCAATATCCGGCTACTGTGTTGGACGGGGGAAGACTGAAGGGACATGACGGCGATCAACCTTCATTTATTAAGGTATCGCGAACGCTCAGGTTCAGGCAAGGTCACAAATATTTATTAGACATGTGTATAAAACAAACGTTTGTATAACAAGAGATTAATGCATACGATCTTGTCAAAATTACAATCCAAACAATGTGCATTGAAGTTGAGTAGGTGGTCCTTAATGTGGTCCAGGACTCATTCACTACACATCGCCCAAAAGAACGTGGCCATATGTGGCCCAGACCACCTCTGAATGTGGTCTGAGTGATCAGATCTCAATGCCTCTAAAATGCGTTCACACCTGTACTTCGAGCTGTCCACTTGTGATCCGATCACTGAGGACGCATGTTAATACCAGGTCTGAACAGGGCCAGATACCTCTTCTGTTACAAATGTCTCAGCAGGGTGGCCCTCCACTGTTTTCACTGTGGAAGATCATTCTCTGTGGGTTCACACCGTTTTCTCATTTTAGAGCAATAATAGAGGATGTCCAATTTCCTCGCTTCCATCTCTACTCACCGTCTCCCCTCCCTCCAACTCAACCTTTCTTCCTTTCCCCACCACCTTTGTCCTCTACCTTCTTAACCACTCGTCCTCTCTCTCTTTCTCTCTCTCTCTGTCTGTCGTTCTTCCTCCCTCCTCTAGTGGAGAACGTCCAGCTGAGTCTGGTGCTGCAGACGGAGAACAAAGGCTCGGTTGTAGCGGGAGGCGAGCTCAACGTCTGTCTGGACGGCATGGTTGTTGATCTGGGCACGCTGCCCAATGGCAGCACGGCAGCAGACAGTAAGTCCCGCCTTTACCACACACACACACACGTACACACACACACACACACACGGAGGTGAAGGTATATAACACAAAAATACACAGAGAAGCACCTAGAGAGGCAATCACACTGAGGCCATGTGCACATATCACTGCTGTCGTGTGAAAATCTCCAGAGTGGCGATTTTTGACAAGAACTCCTTTTAAAGAAGTGATAAAAAATAAAATGATCTTTGTGGGGAGTTGAGGAAGAGGATACAGCGCTGAAAATAAGACACCCCCCATTTCAACATAAAAACACGTAATTCAAGGTTTTCACTAGTCAGCGAAGATGCACACACTGTTTTCCTACCGAAATCCAGACAGCTTATTAGTACAGAATACACCACAATATTAAACCATTTCTTCTCCTCTCACTCTTTCCCTTCCTGTCTCTCTTAAATGTTCGTTAATATTGCCAACAACGCGTGCACATGCGTACACATGCATTTGTTTGTACAGTAGGATATTTGTGTGTCTCCACCCTGGTGATGAGTGGAAAAAGCCTGACACTTCACATTGTGTAAATGACAACTTTCCAAAGTCTACCCACATGGTGTTTGTGCCCATACACAAAAATTGTTATGGTGAAATTAGTGTGATGACAGAGTTGTACAACAGAATATTATTATTTGATCTCTTACAACTGTTTATAATGTTATATTGAAGTAAACTAATGAGAATAGATGAGGTTGACATACTTAATTAAAAATCTAATCAGACCCAAACAATGCTCATCAATGCACATTATGTTCTTTAAAGCAGCAGTGGGTAGAAATGGAGCAAATATGATTTAGAAAAAGTTATTTTTATAAAACGGTCACTATATCCTGACAGTAGTGCATGAGACAGGTAATCTGAAAAAAATCATGTTCCTCCTTTGTCCTCCGGTGCTCCTAATGGTATCTGCAAGATTTCACAGACCGGAGGAAAACAACCAATCAGAGCAGATCTGGAGTCTGCCGTCCAACTGCCGTCTATGAGAGCCGGCTGTCAATCACTCGTGAACTCCGATCGAACGGTCAAACTAGGCAGCGCTGATCAAATATGAATCAATATTCTGTTACTGTAATGCCTATTTCTCTCCTCAAATGTTTTCAGAAACATCTTGTAGTAGGAATGCTAATTTAGATTATTTATTTTTTTAACCATTAACCGACCCTTGTTAATTAACCGTTAACCGACAAGATTAGTGCGTCGCATGCAGCGGTGCTATTTTTAGCCGCCGAGCTTCAACGATAAGCCGATGCACAAATGGGTTAAATCCATCATTTATCACCAGCTGCAGTGTATGAGCACAATACACAACTGAGTCCCCAGTTCACTCGACCGGGAGAGTTAGCAGCCACGATGCTGCGTGTCTTGTATGAAGCGTCTCGAGATAACTTCTGTTATGATTTGACGCTATATAAAAATAAATTGAATTGAATTGAATGTTTAATCTTTGCTGTTTTCAGTGTTGCATATTGGCCTTTTCTCGACTGTCGTGTGATTTATTACTGTTGTGTTTGTCATTCAACTTTGCAAACTGCTTTCACCTGCTTTAATTGTAAAATAGGAAAGTGGAATAGTGTAAGATAGTAAGATAACAGTCCTCAAGTATTTGCATTCAATTCAACCTGTTTGCCTGTAGTTATCGGATCTTTAGCTTCAGTCTCTCTGCTGCATTATGTCAAAACTGACACTAGAACCCAGTTTGCATAATGGTAGGCTTATAGCCTATATGCGTACTTATTTATTCTAGCAAAGCCTGGGTGTTAGTGTAGAGTTTAGACTTCTTTTAAATAGTGTGTCAAAGAATAACATGTCAAGAATATTGTTAAACTGAAAGTGCAAAATATTGACTATTGCTACCATGTCAGCCTTCATCAACCTGTATTCATTGAACTTTAACACTGATATTAGAGAACACTTAATCTCCATGTGCATGTGTTACTATTCCCAAACCAATATAAAATCATTTCATAGTCCTTAGAGGAAGGATTTCAAACCCTCCAGACTTATTGACTCTAGGTCAACAGTATTTTCCGCCTCCAGGCACTACGCTAACATTTTACTTTCCTTTATGGATTGGAAGCAAAGACTAGGTGTCTTTTTAACAGATACACAGGACTGCTCTTAAAACCAGAGCCAGGTCCATGCATCCTCTCTCTCTCTCTCTCTCTCTCTCTCTCTCTCTCTCTCTCTCTCTCTCTCTCTCTCTCTCTCTCTCTCTCTCTCTCTCTCTCTCTCTCTCTCTCTCTCTCTCTCTCTCTCTCTCTCTCTCTCTCTCTCTCTCTCTCTCTCTCTCTCTCTCTCTCTCTCTCTCTCTCTCTCTCTCTCTCTCTCTCTCTCTCTCTCTCTCTCTCTCTCTCTCTCTCTCTCTCTCTCTCTCTCTCTCTCTCTCTCTCTCTCTCTCTCTCATATATACACACACGCACGCACACATAGGCTTTTCATAGAGTGCCACACAGAGCCCACAGTGTATTCTGCTGAATGAACACAGGGCCAGCATTAAGGGCCAAGGCCTGCCACAGCATGGGCTGCATAAATGTGTCTCTTTGTGACCGTTTAGATATGGAGAGGTTAAGAGGAGTTGTATTATGCATGTTTGTGTGTGTGTGTGCATGCTGTTGTACCACAAGGACAGCAAGATCAGAACATTTCTGTAAAGAGGGGATGTTTTGCAACTCCTCACCGATGAAGAAGGCTAGGGTTTATGATTAGATTTAAATTAGGATAATATGAGTTTTTAATGGATGTGCCTGTGTAGGATGAGCAGTATGTAGGATTTGGCGGTATCTAGTGGTGAGGTTGCAGATTGCAACCACCTGGAGCCTCTGTCGGCTGTCAGTGTTGCAGACTTTAGTGACTTTTGGAATTAGTGCTGCTGGCTGCTTTCACTGGAAAAGAATTGGCAACACTGGGCTGGGTTTTTCAGTTGGATAATTTTTTTAATCTAACGCACTCTTGCTGGTTTCTTAAGATCACCAACCCTAACTTTAAAGTGGGGCTAGGCTAGTATATTTTTGGCATCATTGGGCAAAAAATCCATAATAACCTTTCAGCATATTGTAATTCAAGTGTTCTGAGAGAAAACTAGACTTCTGCACCTCCTCATGGCTCTGTTTTCAGACTTTAGAAAATCTAGCCTGTGACGGGAGACTTTGACCAATCACAGGTCATCTCAGAGGGAGAGAGCGTTCCTATTGGCTGTGCTCTGGCTGGTGGGCGGTGCTTGGTATTTCCTCAACAGATCTCAACATGGCTGCCGTGTCACAAATTTTCGAATTTTACAGCTAAACAGTACACTACAAGATGATTCTGAAAACATTTGAGGAGAGAAATAGGCATTACAGTAACAGAATATTGTTTCATATTTGATCAGCGCTGCCTAGTTTGACCATTTGATCGGAGTTCACGAGTGATTGACTCGTGGCTCTCGTAGACGGCAGATGGACGGCAGACTCCAGATCAGCTCTGACTGCTTGTTTTCCTCCGGTCTGTGAAATCCCGCAGATGCCGTTAGGAGCACCGGAGGACACAGAGGCACATGATTTTTTTTAGATTACCTGTCTCATGCACTACTATCAGGATATAGTGACCGTTTTATAAAAATAACTTTTAATAATCATATTTGCTGTGTATTGTGTATTTCTTGAAATGTGGAACTGTTCCTTTAAAAGTACATTAAGGAAGTCTGGTACATAAGAGAATGAACATAGTAAATGGGATGACCTCACAATGCAGTTCAACAAATGTTGTGCAGGTCAAAGGTTAAAATACAATGAATGTGAGAGCCCCACCTACCTCCCATTTTTTTTTACACGGCCTGTTATTTGTAGTTCCCTCAAGACTCTGTTGACGCACACACACACACACACACACACACACACACACACACACACACACACACAATCACAGACACACATAATCACAGACATCGGGCGTGCTTTTGTCTAATTTGTTTCTGAGAATTGCGTAATTTAGCCTCATTGCTTGCAACTCAGTAGTACAATCGCCTCCTGTGATCCCGAAACGGTGTGCATGGTAGCGGGGAGGGAGGGGTTTCCTCTCCTGGCTTGCAGGGGCAGGGATGACAGAGGTTGTGTGTATGTGTGTATACGTGTGTGTTTTGGGGGGAGGAGAGGTTAGTGAACAGAGGGCTGAAGTGTGCCCTCATAACCAGGGTTTTAAGTTGAGGCACTTCTCTTTGTATGTGTGTGTGTTTTATGGTCTCACGAGTGCAGATACAGGCATGTGCTTTTGAGCTTGTGTGTTCGTTGTGCGTTCGTGGGTGTGCATGTACATGTGTTTTGCATTCTGCAGTGTGTGTGCAGGCATATGTGGGCTGCCTGAATATATAAAGTGTATAAAGGTGGAAGTGTGTTGCCTTCTGGTGGTGTTGAGGAGCTCTGTGTTCTCGCTCTGAACGCACCTCTGTTAGTTTGGAAGTTTTACTCATTTCCCCTGGCAGCTTTTCTGACACGTGCACGCACACACACACACACACACACACACACACACACTCGTACATAGCGGGCTTCATAAACAAACCCTTGTATTGAAAGATGGGAGGAAACAGAAGCCAGAGCAGAACGATTTCAACTCTGGGAATATTGGGACACTTTGTAAATGTTAGATGCGCACGCACGCACGCACACACACACACACTCCATGTATACACAACTTCCGATCCCACAGAAGCAGTGGCCACATGTACACAGCAGCACAGACACACTTAGTCACTGGTCTATCTGCGTGGATAGTCTAACACTCATCATCGTGAACTCATCATGCTAGACTTTGTACATTAAAGCCACAGTTGGTAACTTCAATGGGGCGGTTGTGGCTCAGAGGGTAGAGCAGCGCCCACCAATCGGAAGGTCGGTGGTTTGATTCCCGGCTCTTGCGGTCCAAATGTCGATGTGTCCTTGAGCAAGGCTTAACCCCTTCGGTGTGTGAATGAGTATTTAGATTAGATCCTGATGGGCAGGTTGGCACCTTGCATGGTAGCCTCTGCCATCAGTGTATGAATGTGTGTGTGAATGGATGAATGCTGACATGTAGTGTAAAGCGCTTTGAGTGGACGGAAGACTAGAAAAGCGCTATATAAATGCAAGTCCATTTACCATTTAATAAAAATAACTTTTTGTAATATTTGCTCAAACTGTTCAGTAGCACATGAGACCCATAATCTGTGAAAAAGTCAGGTTCCTTTGTTTCCTCTTGGTGCTCCTAACGACATTTGCAAGATTCCACCATGCTCGAAGAAAAACAACCAATGAGAGCAGATTAGTCTAACGCAGTCATTCACTGCTCGTGAATTCTGATCAAACTGTCAAGCTAGGCAGCGAGATATGAATCAATATTCTGTTACTGTAATGCCTATTTCTGGCCTCAGATGTTTTCAGAAACATCTTGTAGTGTAGTGTTTAGCTGTAAAATTAGAAAGTTTGTGACCTGGCTGCCATGTTGAAAACAGTTGAGGAAATTCCAAGCACCGCCCAGCAGCCGGAGCACAGCCAATAGGAACGCTCTCTCTGAAATGACCTGTGATTGGCCAAAGTCTCCCGTCATGGTCTAGATATTCTAAAGCCTGAAAACAAATAACAATATGCTGAAATGTTATTAGGGAATATTTGCTCAATGATTCCAAAAACGTTCTGCCTACTGAAGCTTTAATTGATTCATCTAAATAGAAAAATATCAACAGATTCTTAGATGGTGAAAATCTTCATCTCCCCCCCTCGGAGAACTGTGGTTACACAAGTAACCTAAAGCTTCCACAGCAGCTGCTGAACTGAAATGACTGTTTTCTTTAGTGTAGTTTATTTGCTGAGATTTTTTTATGCCTTAAGGTAGTCCCTCCTATTTTACACACATACATACACACACTCACTTGTACATGCACACAGACACACACACACACCAGACCAGTAATTAGACCTGTGTCATTAAGAGGGAGGGGTGATGAACTCAGTGAGCAGGCTATGACACAATAGTTTCTCCTCAAGACCACTGTTTATTTTTCTGTATGTCCATCGGCTCTGCTCACAAGAAACCCTTTCATTGCTACAAAACAGACTCTGTGTGTGTGTTGTGTGGGTGTGTGTGGGTGTGTGTATGAGATTACCTGTTTGCTTTACTTAAGATAGCAGAATATATATGTGTGTAAATATGGATACTGTTTGAGGCTGTCCTGCCTCCGGCGTGAGTGTCTTACACGTAGGAAGGTGCAGTGTTTGTGTGTGTAAAGGAGAAAGTGAGTGTTAATGAAAAGCATGTTATAGGCTTGTGGTTTTCAGTCACTTTTAAGACTGAGCATATAGTCACACATTCCCTCACACCACCAAGACCGCATGCCACTACACACACACACATAGACACACCAGTACAGACTACACAGTCCGTACAAGGATGAATGGTCTCTATTAAACCACCAACTGTACACATGGCCACATGTTTCAGGTCTATATGGATTTGATTATTCAGGAAAAGTGGCCCGAGCCTCACTATGAGAACTTTCTCATTTTCTACACCGCTCTGGAGAGGACCAATAAGGTTACTGGTCCTCTCCAGATACATACAGAGGTCTGTAATGTTCAAAGTGTGACAGTATAATGTGATGATAGAACCTCTAGGGAGAGACTGGAACTAACGCTGGTGTTAGGGAAACTCATTTTGTTGCTGAGGGAGCTTTAGTGTTGAATTCTTTTAAAGTTTCAGCCAGTGTAGCAGCTGGAGACATCATTGTTAAAAACAAATTTAGAATCTACTGACGGGTTTTTTTTTTTTTTTTTTCTGGCAAAGTGTTTCAGAGTATGAAATACTAAATGCTAATTTCTCTCCTGACGTTCCCTGTGTGGACAAAGCGTAACACATCTGAATCTAGAGTTGCATTGTGGGTAATGTAGGCACCTTAACTTTCCATTGTGAGTCCAACAATGTGATAGGAGTAATGCTAAATCAATGCAATACTCTTCTAAGATGTAATTTTTCCTTTTGTTTCCTCAGCTTTTATGTATATTGTTTATCAGCTTGTTCCAACTCCTCATACTTCATCATATCTATTTGGAATTTCAAACCCAAGACTCCATGTTTTGTATCATATATACAGTAGATAGGGCTATATACATAGATGTGTTTAGCATTCTTTCCGGCACATTTCCCCAAAATTCCACCTGATATATTTGGGGTATTTGGAAACATCGGGATCTCCGTTACTCAAATTCAAATTCAATGGGGCTTTTTTGGCATTAAAATGTTTTAGGAACAATGCGGCCAAAGCATCAATATACAACAGTATAAAAGTACACAATAAACTGGCTAATGCATGTGACTAAATATCTTAAACTTTTACTCAGTCCGTCTCTTTGCTCTCTTTCTCTCCCCCTCGATTGACAGCTCGTTGTTAATAGCTGGTCGTCCATGTCTTTACCATGAAGATGTTCTGTGTCTTTGCAGAGATACTGCAGTCAGACAGACCCAACCTGAGGAGGACACAGAGTGAGGAGACTCCCAGTGCAGCTGGACCTAATAGCAGGTCAACACACACACACACACACACACACACACACACACACACACACACACACACACACACACACACACAGACTCTCTAAGCACGGTTTGAAATTGAGATACAGCCCCCTTGATGCTGCAGATTGGATGTAATATGAGCGTAGAAAGACCAATGAATGAAAATGTGTTTCATTTCTAAATGTATTTAGTATTTTAGTATACCCTCATATTGCCCACATTATTCTGGGTGAACATTAAATGATGTATACAAGTAGATGTGTACATGGATATTATTGGCTGAAAAGTGAAAGTATTTTGCTCCAAGAGCTGGAAATACCAGACAAGTCATCAGTTACAACTAAGCAGGCCTCTCAATTGGCTTGTCTTTTTACATGTGACTTTTGCTACACTTCTGCCGTGGCAGAGATCTACAAAAAAAACTGCAGATCCAGGCTCTTGGAGCAAAATACTTTGAGTTTTCAGCCAATGATAAATTAGGGGTGTCACGATTCGATTTGACTTTCGATTTAAGGTCACAATTGGATTTTTGATTTAAACACGTTAGGCAGACACAATGTTAGACTAAGACTAGAGCCTTGATTTTTAAAGATCAACAGATCATTGGTTTTATGCCCTGACAACTACTGTCATTTACACTTTCAAATTCTTATTTAAAAAGAGAGGCTACATGGTATATATATATATGGGTATGTACTGTATGTGTGTTATTTGCAGATCCGTTCATCCAATCGACTTCACATTTGACAGGTGTATTGCTGGAGACCCAAGAACATGCAGTTTCGAATTTGGTGCAATTTGGACACGCGACACGTTCAATATTAATAAACTTTAAATAAACAAGCAAGCAGCAGCGGAGGAGGGGTTTCAGGGCTCTGCAGACATGTCGTCCACAGCGGGCAGACCGCGGCTCCGCGCTCCAAACAGGCACGAGCCCCCGACAACTCTGCAAGCAGCAATACCGGGAGCCAAGCAATCTTTCCAAACGGCTACAGCTCATTGAGTGATGTTCATTTTACAACTGAGCCAGGTGCGGTTCTAGGGGGGGGAGGGGGCAGAGGGGGCCAGTGCCCCTGTAATATTAAGCCTGGACCCCCCCTTTGGCCCCCCTAATTGTTTAGATTTTTCACCCCACGTCCGTCGTCTGACTACGTATTGATAACACGGCGCTAATACACCAAAATGAACTAAATGGGTTTTATTTCTGTAAAAAGGCAAACAACGGGCAAGTAATGTAATCGGTGTGTGTCCGACCACCGTGTAACACCGACCACCGCGGCTAGTCTACTAGGCAGCCCACAAAAAACTGACTGGGTTGTGTTATTTCACAGTTTGTGGTTGGTAGGCTCTCCAGATATCCAAATGTATGTGTACAAGTTTTTCATATGTCCCCTTTAAACCATTGACAAACACAGACACACACATACTGAAAACCAGCTTTTTAGTTCACTACACTGCTGATCTCTGCAGATGTTGTGGTATAATAATAAGAATAGCACTATAATAGACACGTATAACCTTTTGTTTTGTTTGCAAAGTGCTTATGTGAAAAACAGAAAACCCAAGGCATAATTGTAATCAAAATAAATGAAAGAAAGAAAAGAAAAGGATCGAGTGAAGGAAGCCTGTGCCAGTATGGTTGACTGAAGCACTTATGCAGAGTGCCAGCATGTTATTCCCCCCCTGAATGTGGTTTCAGACGCTGCTCTCACCGGCTAGAATGGTAGTGGGATAATAAATAGTGGTGCAGGCTGCATTTATTTCAAAGCTTTGCGGCTGGGACGCATGGGGTCGGATGGTATTTCCCTCTAAACATTGTAGGGGGGCATTAAGCGCAGTTCAGCCAAGAGTCCAGACCGCTGCTGTCATGGAGAAGCAGTCAACATCTCCATCCAGTTGTGTACGAGCAGACTGAAGAGGAGAGGTGATTTCTGTCGTTCCCCCCCCCCCCCCATGACAAGGAGCTCGGTGCCCAGGCATAAACACATTCGTAATGATATTTATACACACACCAAGTGTCAATGTCAAATGGTTGCTTCCTTCCTCTGCTGCTGTTTCTTCTTATTGTGGCGGATAAACACAGCGCAGCCCCTAATCCGGTTTGCTGTTGATGGCTGTCCAAGCTCTTCCTCAGCATTCCTTGGTCCTGGGGAGGGAAAAGCCAACATGTTTTTCTTTGTATAAAAGTTCTTGTCGGAAAAGCAAAGTTATATTTAGTGTTAGGAAAATATGAGGTCGTTCAGAGAACAAAAGTAGGCGACACCAACACCTCTGTGTGCTCTGGTTTTGCCCGTGTACACGCTGGTACATGTGCCAGGTCTATTCCCCTGAGTCAGGAACAACAATAGTGCTAATCATAAGTTGTCAAAACAAAGCTGTGAGGTGATCCACAGGAGGGGCATACGAAAGACAGTCAAAGAACGAGAAGAGCACAACATACGCACTCATTCTTTCCCCATACAGTAAGTGAACAAATGTTGTTTCTTTGTCATCTCTTTCCTCTGTCTCATCACATCTCCCTCCCTCCCTCCCTCCCTCCCTCCCTCCCTCCCTCCCTTCCGCCTTTTCTCATCTCCTTTTCTTTCATTTTTTCTCTCTCTCTCTCTCTCTCTCTCTCTCTCTCTCTGTGTGCTTCTCTTTCTTTCTTTTCACAGAAGTAACAGGCACTCAGTGGGGGGTTCGCAGAACAGCTCCCCAGGGTGCACCGGAGGGGTCTCTCTGACTAACGGGGAGCTGAATGAGGAGCAGATCTCCGGGCCGGTCTCATCCGGTCGCCATCGTTCCTCCAAGAGTCATGTCAGCCCTGGAAGCAGCGCAGGTATGGGAAACAAATCTGCTAACCTTGTTATTGTGTTACACTGTGTGTTGACCTTAACGGGATTTATATGTTTATGTTTGTAGAATAACTGATTTTGATGTTAAATGGGTAGATGCTGCTGATAGTAATTTACACAGATATTCTGTATCTTTAAAAGGTCAAAAAAAGACGTTCTGGCTGCCGCATAGTAAAAAAATAACCACATTATGTAGCGTCAGGGTCTACAATAGTTTTGCCTTAATGATTGCTTCACAAATAGCTGAATTCTCAGTACTTCTCAGTACTACTGCAGTACTCCTTCAAAATCTGTAATCAGAATCAGCTGAAGGTAAGGTCTTCCAGTCCGTTATGAATGTTCTATTATCTCTCTTCTCTTTTGCTCTTATGCACATCCACACAGACTGGCAGGCATACGCAACATATACACTGGAATGCAACCTACGCTAACACCAAATCAATTGCAATTGATTTTGACTTTTGTAATTGTCTTTCATTGCGTGTTAAAATGTGTTTGTGTCGTCTATAACATTGAGTTTTCCGTGAACTGCACACTACATGTACATATAGTTATATTAATGATCTTTTGTCTTGCAAAGAAGTGATGATAATAACAAAATTAATCAAATTAATTTTAGTCTGCAACATTTGCAAGTAACTAAAGTAAAACTGAAATTACTCCATTTGATCGATAATCACGTGACAGCCGGCTGAGAAGGCAGAACTATTGAGTTGATGAGCTTGAATTATTGATATGATATAAATGACAGTTTGAGCGGGTGATTCCGACTCGATCGGCTGGGTCATTTCACCAGAGACGACTCATCGTTTTGCTGGTCACATCGTCCACTGGTGATACAGGGGGGGTTACAGAGTGATGTTTCTTTATCTGACAAACGAGCATGTTAACCAGACCACATCCAGAGGTTTCGTTCTGACCTTTTTGTCAAGTTACTTACGGAAACATTGATTAGCTACAGCTGAAATAATCTGCTGCCGGAAGGTTTTTGTTTTGTTGTTTTTTTTGTCAGCGTCAGATAAAAATGAGAAGCTGTTACCTTTGCTAATTAAAACGTATGAGGAGAGATGAAAGGTTTGATAAGAGATTTGTTTAGGTCAGAGCCCAGATAATTTGGGTATTTTGTTAAATGGGAATTGGATCCAAAACAAAGCTGCCCACTGGTTCTGACCTAATCCTAATTAAAAAGCATTAAGCCACATAGACAGTATCCACACAAACTATATTGTCTATATTTAATAAACTATAACACTGATTTTATCTGTGTGATTCGTAAGGGATAATTAACAGCAAGCAGCTGGTCATTGTTGTAAAATAAACCCCGACAGGGTGATGCAGGACCCCAACGCAAAGCGCCCTGAAGAGGTTTATTTCACAACAATGACCCGCTAACTGTACATTATCCTACTTATTACACAGCTACTTACTGAAGAAATCAATAATTTGACACAAACACGGTTCTCCAGAGTCCGACATCAGAACTGCGTCCATAGCAACGGTCTGTTATACAAAGCAACAGACCGTAGAGCGCTGTGATTGACTGAATCGAGTATTCAACAAAGCCGTGTAATAATGCATTTATATCCCATGTAAAGGAACAGGAACGTCATTTTTGCATCCATTTTTCCTCTCTCTCGTCCCTCTCCTCTCAGACAAAGTTGAGTTGACGTCTAACGGGCTGGAGAGTAGTCGTGGGGGCGTGGCCCGTCACACACCTCCTCCATCCTCCCCGTCGGGACGATCCCCAGCTGCCAGCAGCAGCAGCGGTAGCCCCTCTCCAGGTCAGGACGCCCTGGGTCCGGTCGCGCCGGCGGGGCCCACCCCCAACGCCACCGCCGGCACCGAGCAGGCCGGCAACAGCACCACAGAGCCCACTACAGACTCGCTCCCGGCAGGGTAAGAACGAGCGCATGCAAAGAGAAAGTGCATCACTACATCTCACAGTCAGACCACTAGTTGAAGCAGCACCAAGGACATATTTAGAGAGCTGGTGTTTCCTCTGGGCTCATGATATAAGTGCTCCTCTCTGTCACTGTTACCCAATGAGCAGGTAGTGTGGGACACTTCCTCTGCTCTCAAAATAATCACAATAATTGTGTATTGGGGAGATGTGTTGTTTGTTTTAATTACATTCATTATGAAATCTTGAAAAATAGGCGCTTTTAATATTTTCTTAAAGTGTGAATTGTAGAAGCAAATGTAATACTTGTCTCTTTCTCTGTGTGTAGCTGGGAGCAGAGGGTGTTGCCTCATGGCAGAGTGTACTATGTCGACCACAACACCAAAACAACAACCTGGGAGAGACCACTTCCACCAGGGTACGCCTCTTACATTTTTATATGTGCTTTCTCTGTTGACGCATTGATTGTTTGACACACATTAGGGTCAGACAAGGTTAGGCTCGTCTGGCATAGCCAGACTTATCTCCACAGCGCTGTGTCAGCGCTAAAGAAATGTCTGGCTGCACCCATTATCATTCTGGTGGAGGAAAAGCTGGCATGGCCATTTTCAAAGGGTTCCCTTGACCTCTGACCTCAATATATGTGAATAGAAATGGGTTAAATATGGGTACCCACGAGTCTCCCCTTTACAGACATGCCCACTTTATGATAATCACATGCAGTTTTGGGAAAAAAACAAGTCGTTTTTTGTATGCGGTACAAATGTGTTATTTTCACCTATTCTAAAATTATGTATTTGAATATTTCTGCATACTGGGGTCCCTAAACAGTCTTGAATTACATAAATTGGGTATCACTGTAAAGGTGAGACTCATGTGAATCCAATGAGCCCAACTGTATTCATGTGTGATGATGTTAGTCCCCATAGTGACTTTTTTTAGTCAGATTTTATACATATGGTACAAATGGTGTGTCTTTATACTATAAGAGTTTTACTAAAATCATATTTGAAAAAAGTATTGCAATGTATCACCTTGCTTCCAGTATCGCAATATATTGAATCATTACCCCGGTGTCATGATACATATCGTATCGCCAGATTCTTGCCAATACACAGCCCTCCCTAGTGGTTCACATTATTGGACATGTGCAGATAAAGTAGAGAAATGTGTCCAGAGGAATGTTCATGTTCAGCTCCAGTTTGGTCAGCTGCCAGACCAAGCCTTGTTTCTTGTTTGTTTGTTTTAAGAATGTACATTCTCAGTTATAACTACATACATTGCAATTGGCCCTAAATCACCCAGTTTGAATTTAGTGTTTGTGCTAAGACATCATAATGAGAACACAGTTTTTCTCCCTCTCAATGTGGACAGCATTACGAGAGCAGTGTACCCGTGCCAGAGTCCAGCCCTTTTATGACTTTTTTACTTGCACCCATTATTTATTGATTTTCACAGAGTGTGTGACTCGGTGACAGAGGGAAAGAGAGGCTGTTTTTAGGAAAAGGTCACACCCCCTTCTCCCCAAACCTCCCCCCCATCTCAGTTTTTCCATACAAGGAACGAGAGCGCGGGGGCCCAGAGAACAAAAGTCCTTTCTTAGAGCCACATGTACTTCCATCCACCACTGTGTTGGCTGCAGGCCGCCGTGGCACTTCAGAGGATCAATTAGCAAGCTAATGCCGGGCTAGTGCTCCAGATGTACACACCAGGAACTGTTTAGAGGCTGGGGGGAGTTAGGCAATCGAGGTTTGGAAGCTGAAATAATGAAAGCCATCCGAAGTCGGACTGAGGAGATCTTCTGAGCCACGCTGCTCTTCATCCGATCTACTGTAGAGTTTGTAACTGGTGATGCATCACAAAGTTCTGTCGGGTACTGTAAGTCGCAGGACGTCATAACACACTTTCTTTCAGTCGAGCAGTAGAAGGGCCTCTGAAATTCAAACTGATGCTGTGTTTACATTAAGCCGTACTTGTCAGCATTGCATGATGTCTGTCAACCACAATGTTACGATTCCTTTTTGTGATTTTTGACAGTGTTATTTAGACAACGTTAAACAACAGAACCTAGACTGTGAAGCAACATTTTGTGTTTATATTAAATCTTGCATTTTAAAACAAACATCACATGGT
Organism: Sebastes fasciatus; assembly: GCF_043250625.1. Classification (NCBI taxonomy): domain Eukaryota; kingdom Metazoa; phylum Chordata; class Actinopteri; order Perciformes; family Sebastidae; genus Sebastes; species Sebastes fasciatus. The sequence goes on from NC_133798.1 coordinate 6,430,608, forward strand.
TACATTTTGACTCAACAATTTATTTTTAAATGGTTAGAGTTAATGAGAAATCGCAGCATAGAATGGCAACAGCTGTACCTAGCCTACATGTAGCAGCAGTAAGCTCTTTCTTATGTACAACTTAATCAAAGCTGTGAGCAATATTGTATCAATCAGGACTGCAGTGTCTCTCATTCAGTCCGGTTGCTGGTGACTTTCTAGTGGTGGCAGAGTGCGTTAATGTAGCTGTGTGTTCCTGTGCGACAAGAATGTTTTTGTGTTTGATCCTGACCCTGAGATGCTTAACAAACCCCAGTTTTGCTAGGGCTATCATCATGAGCCAGCTCAGGCTCCAACCACCAAAGGGCATCAAGGGATGTTCTCAGAGACTTTGGTTTAATTTCTGCCTGTCCCGTATCCCGGCAACCTCCTGAGAATATACTTTGTGTCCTGAAATAGTGTGTGTCTGATTTAAGATGCACTTTCATCAGTAAAGTGGGTAAAAGCAATATGCCATCGCAGACGGAGACAACAGACGGCAAGAAAAAAGCAGCACAAAGAGTTTCCTAAAAGTGTTGAGAACATTTTCTTTGCAAAATAAAGTTTAACGGAAACACTAGCAATACGTCTGCGATACCAAACTTACAATAATCAGAATGGAGAGTAAAACATACTGCAAAAATGGCACAAAAACTGTCAAAAAGCACAATCAATCATTCACTGCGGTACACTACAAAGTATTTTCATTTTGACAGAATTATATTGAACCTGCGGGATCGCCGGTGATCCCGATTACTGTCTTTAAAAGGCTGTAGAGGGCTCAGTCTTAAAGCTAGAGTGACTATAAAACCTAAGGAATCTATTGGTACCTACCATGTCATGCCAACTTGTCAGGAAAGAGGCTAAATGACGCTCCAAAATTAGGCTATAGTTTGTCATTTTAACATGACAAACTTAAGCCCAACAGACAACAACAGCTGTCAGTGTGTCAGTGTGCTGACTTGACTATGACTTGCCCCAAACTGCATGCGATTATCATAAAGTGGGCATGTCTGTAAAGGGGAGACAAATTTTCATTTACATATCTTGAGGTCAGAGGTCAAGGGACCCCTTTGACAATGGCCATTGCCAAAATAAAGCATAAGTTTGGAGCGTTATTTAGCCTCCTTCGCGACAGGCTAATATGACATGGTTGGTACTAAAGGATTCATTAGGGTTTTTTTTTTCTAGCTTTAAAAAACTGAGCCCACTACAACATAAAAAGCATGTTAACTTTGACAGTCCTAATTTAGAGCCATCCTGTGACAAGATACGACTTTACTTCAAATCTTAAAACTATATGTATGTCTCTCAGCAGTGGAATATCAGTGAGTAGTAAACTCAAGTGTCATAGACACGACAAGCAGAGTCTTATAGCAGATATCTCAGTTTCATTTAGTCAACACATGTCAAACCCCAATCCAAATAGAAAATGGGATAGAGACAGAAGATAGGAGCTCATAGTGATTGTTGTCAGCCAACATGGTGATAAATAATCAGTGGACTGTCCAACAGAACATAAAGGATGTACTGTATAATCTTAATCTGGACAGTTTATGGTGAGGAGACTTTTCACTTCTCGTTCCAAGAAATACATGGAGTAGATAGTTAATGACATGACTGGTACGAAGAGTTAAAGTCGGATAGCAGAACTAAGTAGAGACTCTCAGACGGGCTGTTGCGGGCTCTGGGATTTTCCCTGGCTCCAGTAAATAACTAGCTAGTGCTAATATCAGAGAGGGAACAGTATTTTTCTTGCCTTTTAAAGGAAGCTCGGAGGCATAGTGGTCAGAGAGAGACTATCCCTCAACCAAATAACTCCCTGTGTTGGCAATCATCGTCGCTGGTGAAGTGTCCTTGAGCAAGATATTGAAACCTACCAGCTCCTGGGGTGCTGTCGTGTCGCCAAGCCTGACTTCTGATCACAAAAGAAAATGTATTTTCCCCTCAGAAGACAATTTATTCAAATCCTCACATCAGCTTATCTAGTCAACTGTTGTTTCTGAACTGAAATCTTCAGGGTGATTATGTCAACCATGCGGGCACCATTGCTAAATATGTTGGTGCTACGCTGAAAAGGCCTCAGCAAAGAGGAGTTTTAGACCCTATAAATACAATTTATAGTATATATACAATATATACATACAGTTATCAAGAACATTACCATTTTTATGGCTTTACAGAGTGTTGCTCAAACACACTGTCCAAAACATTAAAAAAAAGCATTTTGATTTATTGCGATTTTTGTTAACTTTTTTAACACTAGACTATGGGAAAAAGATTAATCATAAACTTCTAGGGACTTTTACTTTGGAAAATCTCTAAATGAATACAGTAAAATGTTTGATTTTCGGCATGTATGTAGTCAGATGTACTGAAGTCAAATATATCAGTCATTGTCCATCACAAACTAGTGGTATTTTCTGTTTAATTTATAAGGGACATGTAAAGTTTTATACTTCTGGTGAATATAATCCAATCAATCTTATTTCTATAGATGTATATACAGTTCCCTTTGTTAACACCTTTTTTTGAAAACCGGATGTAGTCATACATGTATACTTCTGCTAACCTCTCAAAGTCCGTCGAACTGTATTTATTCAAGTTTCTTGCCAAAAACTAAATTTTAGGAGATGACATTTGAACACATCACGATAATGTTGCAATATACGAATTTACTGAGTAGAGCTTGTACGCATCATAACGCATCAAACTCAATGGAACCTCCGTTAATGGTAGCTTAGTAGCTCCATTATTTAGCCAAGCAGGACTGTGCTGCCTACCGGCTGCTAACAGCTAACAGCTGACATTACTAGCTCTCCTTCTGCCGATTTCAACGCTGATTTGTTGTTCACAATGTAGCATTATCAAGGAACAAATAGGGTGCGTCCCCTCAGTCCACGCTGTTGAACATTTTCTCCCATCACTCCGGTCCCAAACAAACTGAAACATGATACAGCATGCGTATGGCGTTGCGTCATTGTGCGTGTGTTATTGACGGAAAGCATCAATAAGAGGAATCACAGAGGCATGCGATGCCAAGGAATCAGACAACTAGCAACCGCTTCTCAGTGGGAACAGATTCTCTAGTCCCATCCCTAGCGTGTTATTTGTCCACCAAAGTGGCAGATGGCCCTGGATCTCATTATCTCCTGGCGGAAATAATAATATAAACATTAGTCGTGCCAGAAAACTCACGCATGGTTTAAGAGTTGTTTTTAGAGAAGTTGGAGTTAGTTCACTGTATTATACTGTAAGTGTGTGGAGAGAGTAGAACTATGAATGTATGTTGTGTGTGTGTTTGCACTTCTGTGCAGATTCCCATCTGTCATGAAATCTCTAAGGACGTTTTCACATTAGGTACGATTGATCCGTACCGTGCCCGAGTACGATTACCCCCCCTCCCCGCTCCCTCTCCGTTCAGCTTTCACATTAGTAAAGTTGTTCCGTACCCTAGTACACTTGCGTCATCACCCACATGTATTTGTTTATGTTGAGATCAGCTGTTCTAGTGGCAGAGCATCATAAAACACTTCATTCAAACTTCACAGAAACAAAATAAAACTCATCCGAACCGTCGTTGTTAGTCTTTCAAACAATCACCAACTCTGGTTTGGTTGAATTAAACTCTTGATGTTTAAAATGTGAATGTGATGTGAAAATATGCCGGCTCTACATTGTTTCCCCCCCGCTGTCTCTCTCTCTCTCTGCTTGCTGAGCGGCTCTCGTTTTTTCGGAGGTAGACTATTAAATTAGCTATATAAAATAATAAACAATGCCCGACCCCATCTACCTACTATTGTTTATATTTTAAGGAACCTCTCGCCTGCCTTCCTGCTTTGTCACCCACGGCCGTGCAGTTCAGAGGATGAGGTCGGCGCGTGCCGCGCGCAGATACAGACATAGATATGAAACAGTTTTATATGTATACAGATTTTGGAGGAGATCGGCGGCGTTGAAAAAAGTAAGATGCTGACTGCTAACGTTACTTGCGTTTAATAGGGGTCTACTTCCGTGTTTTGGTACGGCTGGCTTTCACACCTGATGCGAACCGTACCCGAGTACACATGAACCGTACTCCAGACCACCTTTTCAAGTGGACTCGGGCACGGACCGACGAACCGTGCCCGAGTACGGTACGGAGCGTTCACACTAATCAATCGAACTGGACTTTGGGGTCAAGTGTACTCGGATCCGGGCCCGGGTCCCTGATGTGAAAGCACCATAAATGTATGCAACATCATAAAGTCAGGAAATTTTGAATATCTATATCTTGACTGATTTTAAGTTCACCGTCTCACGCATCCATTGCAATAGCCGGCTTATTGCAATAGACTTCAGAAAAACACTGAACAAACCAGAGTGGAAGAAGGTCACAGAGATACCGCCCTCCAGCTTGTTCTGAAAGGTCTAAAAAAACGTCATTGAGTATTATCATTGGTGCTACAGTGGAAGCGCTGTCATAGTCTGTCTCTCTGTGTGTGTGTGTGTGTGTGTGTGTGTGTATATCTGCGTGTATCTGCACAGTGTGGTTTTGTTAGCATACGGAAGTTGATGCTGTTTTCTCCTCCAAATTCTGTAGCGCTGAAGTCAGAGATATGAGAATAGCAGCAGAACAGCAGTCCGTCCTGCTGAGCCCAGGGAACTGGCCCGTGTGTGCAGAGCCATGTTCGTTTGTGTGTTGCTGTGGACTGTCTATATCTCAGAGTCCAGACCCCCCCCCCCCCCCCCCCCCCCCCCCCCCCATCTCAGGGGAAGAACAGGGTATACATAGACATCTGAGTAATGCTGCTGGCAGGCACTGACACACATACACACACAACACAGCATATGGTTATTGTCACTCTGGAACCTGGCGTCTCCCATTGTTTTCCCTCATTGTAATTGAGGGCTGGCATAATCTTTAAAGTGAATAAACTGTTTGATGACGTCTGAGGCTGAGCCAAACCAGTGATAACACCACAAAATAAAAAAAATGTCAGATAAAGTTGGGGACCTGCTGTGTGAATATCCACAAACATTATTCTGTCCCTGTAACATTGATTCTCTGGAGCTGTAGAACAAGTTTACACGTTTAGCACTGATCATGTGCAAGTTTGGGAATTTTTGTTTTACATGCACATGTCCTTAGAAAGTATGGAAACTCGATAACTAGTAACATTTAAAGTGGCAATCTCAAAGATTTTCATTTAAATAAATGTCTGTTGAAGCTTCAGTAGGCAGTATATTGTTGGCATCATTAGTGTCCAGCGTTGCATACTGTAATATTTTACCGGAAATTGCACACTATTGGTTTCATACTAAGGTTTCGGACACACTAAATTATCTCACATATTGTTTTAGCGTACTAAATAGCATGTTAGTGTGGAATTTCGGACGCAACCTTTCTATTTCTTTCTATTATTTTTCTACGCTCGTGTGTCAACAAAAAGACTCCAGACTGCTAAACTCTGAGCACAATTACATTGTTTGCATTCAAATATAAATTCTAAATCTACAGTACTTTACTCTTTAAAGCCCAAATTGGTGTGAAAATGTGTTGGTATCTGTTTTATGCTACTAATGTCAGTAATCTACACCTCAGGGGTGGTTTGGTTTAACCATTTTATCAGCATAATCTATCCTTTCTTTCCCCTCCTCTGGTTTTCCTTCTCCATGTCTTTCCTGCTTCTTTACATCGTTACTCTTTTATCCCTTCTTCCCTCCCT